>NC_071530.1:38260799-38566632 GCF_026979565.1 Vidua chalybeata
AGCCCTGGCATGAAGCCTGGCTCCAATTGTGTCATCCTGGTCTTGTGTCACAAGCTGCTGGGGCCGCGGCGAGGTCAGGGGCTTTGTGGTGGAACAGGAAAGGTTTCTCCAAAAGGAAAGCTGAACCCAAGGAAAGGAGATCCTTCCATGTTCAGACAGATTTTGAGCTCCCTGCCTCCTTGTGTGGGACAGTTAGCAATTTCCTCCCCTCTCAGCTGCTGCTGACACATGGCTGGATGGCTTCCAGCACCCTCTGTGCACATTGTTCTGTGAGTGCTTGTCTTAGCACTAAGTGCAGAGCCAGCCACACCTTGCAATTAATAAATATGTGTCAACACTTGGTGCAAGCCCGATTATTATCATTACCCCAGAATTAGAGGGATGGCACAGCCACTGAGCCACCAGAGGATCTGATCCTGCCAGGTGCTCAGCACTCTTCCTTTCCTCTGGCAGCAAGCAGAAGTGGAGGCCAGGAGGGAATTACAGGATTCAGCTATCCAAGGAGTGATTTTTTATTTAGTCTCAAATTCTAAAAGAAATTATTCCTGTCGAGAGAGAGGAGAAAGGCAAAATTAATAGCCAGGGGCCATCCTCTCAGCAGCTATAAAATAATGCCACTCAACGGCAATGGATCACTGCTGATCTACATCAGCTCAGAATCTGATGCCTCTATACATGAAATGGAGATTATGAAAGGAAATTAATTACAGTGAAAGCTAATCTAAAAGGTGAATATGTATGCAGGGATTCCCATACTGGTTACAGTGAAGCTGTGTGGGGCTTGAATTGAATTTCTAATCCATCTTGACCTCAGAGAACTCCCCATTTTATTCTTGGAGCAGTGCCCCCACATGGAGCCAGGGTCACAATGATGTACCTGGAGGGAGGATTTGAATCCTCAGGCCTGATTATGATTTGCACTAATGCCTCTTCTCACTGGTAGTGCTGTGACATTTGCCTAACACCCTGAGCACTGCTAGCATGAAAAAGCAACCATGGAGGATGCTCTTGAAAGGAGGATATTTTCCTGAAAATGCAGATGGGACATGTTTTTAAGATATATGCGCTCTAAAGATGTCTCTTCAGGTTTAGTCCTCAGCTCTTCTTGGTTTCAAGAGTTCAGCATTGCTCCTGCACCAATACTTCACAGAATTTGTGGAAGTGCCAAACTGGTCTTCGGGTACCTTCCTAACTTGAGAAATCCTGCCACCCCAGCATGCAGGGGATCAGGCTGTCCATCAGGATTTGACTGCATCTGAAGGAACAGTGGTTCTCATCCAAGCTGCTGTGTCAGAGGGGTTGCGGGTTGGGCTATAAGCTTTGAAATGAGATCGTTTACAGAGACCAGTAGCCTGGAGTACGGTCAGGTGTAGTGACGCTTCCACAAGTACCCAGGGAAAGGTGCTCACGGCCATTTACTCTTTCCCAGATGTGTTGGTCTGAGCATTCTCACATCACTTAAAGCAAGAGAAGGGCTGGAGTGGGCACTGGATTTAAATGGGGAGCAATCTATGAAGTATGCAAGGATTTCTAAACTAGCTGCCTTGAAGGAGACCTGCTGCCAAAGCCCAGCACAGCCCTATGCCTGGCAACTTGAATAAAACAGAAGTGTCAGCTCCTCCAAGAACTGCCATTACTCAAGCCGTGGTTACCCCAGCTCCCTCTGCCCCTTCTAATGTATCCTGCAGACACTGCTATGGTAGCAAGGCCCTTTGCAACCTGATAAACCAAAGCAGGTGAACTGTGCCCTGTACTGAAGGGTTGCAGTGAAGCATCTTCAGGTGCAGCAGGCAACGCTGAAGGGTCATGCTGTGGTTAGATAGAAGGACTCTTTGTTGCCTCATGAAATGCTGCAATCCTTATAAAACAGTTTCTGCACCGCAGTCCTGCCTGAGGAACAGAGGGAAACAGCAGACCTCTCTGCCAGATGTGGAGCTAATTCTTTGCTTCTGTTCATATCTCCAGCTCATTCAAGGTTTCTTTGAGAAAGTAAATCCAGGAGTTGACTCACCAGGGATAACTATTACTGTGAACTGTTACTATCACCTCTCTTGATTATTGTGGAAATCAGCTCCTGCATTAGATTTTGTTAAATTACCTCTTCATTTTCCAAGGTCACACACATAACTTAGTACCAGTGTACCCTTCTACGTAACAATACCAAGAAATGGCTTTTCCTAGATGAACTCACAGTGAAAATTGTTATCATGGTGCAGGACTATTTTAAATCATGGACCCATGGTTTCCCAGCCTGATATGACTGTTAGAAAAGGCTCCTGAGACCCGTCAGCCAATCCAGAGGCAGTGAAGTGTTGAATAATATAAAATAATATAAAAGTTTGATTTCTTATATGATCAAAGCCAAGATCCTCTGTGAAAGGCATAGAGGACTAGCTCGTATTTTTATAACACCTGTTTGTGTTTCAGCAAAGCAACCCAAGTATGAACCATGTGTGTATGGTTGTGTCAGACCTCCTGAGCAAGGTAGCAGATAAGTGGCTTCCTGGAGAGGCTGGGTGCTGCCGTGCATGTCTGTGCCCTTGTGCTCAGCTGCCATCTACTCAGGAGAGCAGAGTCCTCACTGAGTCTTGGGGTTGGCACTGCCACAGTTCATAGCATAGCACTATTTAGCTCTTATCATCTACATTTTCATTCCCACAGGCTGCCCATAAACTGCCGAAAAAGCAATCTTGTTTTCCTACTAAAATTTCTCCCCGTCTCTTCTTATGACACTTCACCAAAACCCACAGCCCAGACTTGTTTATATTTGAGAGGCTGCAGCAGCAATACTGCCTCTTGTTGCTTATAGCACCATCTATTCTTCTTTTAAACTTCTCCAGCCAAAAGGCACCTTTTTTCCTCTTTTTAGTTTTGTTTTCTGTTCATAGAGTACCTGGCTGAGTTATATTCTGTAGTGGAGTGGGTTTAGTGTGCAAGCTCTGTGGTAATGAGAATAGCACTATTATTTTTAAGAAGGAGCTTCTTTTCCATTCTGTGGTAAGGCAGCAAGAGCAGCCACAGCTGTGAGTTCCTTTGAGTCCCTACACTAAGTTGCTTGTGGCTGATGTTGATTTGTTATTTGTGTCCTTTAACGGGAAGAAGGATTTTCCCAAAACTGTGTTGGCACAGCTGAAATTCTCCATGGTGCCTTCCTGCTTCTGGATCACCTGCTCTTCAGCAAGAAATCAGGTTCCTTCTGAAGACAGAAGCAGGAGGGGCTGCCTTGCAGGGAATGCAGAAAGCAGGTCTGCTGCAGATACTGCTCTTTTTTGATTGTTACCGCGTCACCCAGCGCAGATACAGTGTTTCTGCTTTGGAAGTGGGATACCTGCATCCATCTCAGTGCTACTTTTTGAGACTTTCCCTGACCCTTTGCCTTGGTGTCTGGATTTAGGGAGCCTGTTCTGGACTGGGTCTCAGAGCCACTGGCTTTTTGACCTTGTTTGTGCATTTTGACTACAGGAGCTCATTAAATGAGCTGATTAATGCCTAGATCCTCAGAGGTATTTAGAGACCTAAATCAGGTTAAGCCTATTTGATCTCAGTGGGGTTAGGTACCCCTGTGTTTTTAAGGAGCTGGGTGTAGTGCTCTGGCTTTGGAGAAGGAGAAAGAGGGGGCAAGGAGCAAGAGGTATTTTTCTGCAAAATATGCATAAAAGAACTGAATACTGGAAATGAAGGAGCTAAACCCCTTAGTTACAGGTCTTAAGGCTATAGAACTAGGGAACAATAAATAGTGACAAGAAAATTATCATTTTCTTCCAGTTTCTCAAAATATACTGGGGCAAGCCACACACTTTCCAACACTGACATGCCTTTTTCATCTTAATTGCACTTTTCCCTTTACTGTTAGTCTGCCAATGACCATTATCCCCTTCAGGCAATGAGTGTGCTCTCCTTTCTGTCCACAAAGCATTTGGAAGATCCTGGGCAATAAGAAAGTGCCTTTCAGAACCAGCCAGGTAGTGCAAGGACTTGCACTTCTCTGAAGCCCCACATAATAGGAAGCACACAGTATCTTGACTCTTTGATATTTTTTATTGGCCTGATGTGCTGGTGCACTGGTCTCAGCTCCTTTTCCTGATGACTGCTGGCCTCCAGCTTCAGTTGTGATAGGCCCTGATGAATATCTGAATGTCAGGAGGGTTACTGTGGCTGTGCCTGAGCATGAATCCTGCCACAGGGTTCATTTTTTCATGTGGGAACCAGGCTACTTCCCAGGCACAACCACATGTTGAGAAAGCACTTTTGCTGTCAGGAGGGAGCTGAACCACAACTGGTGGTGGATTGTGCCAGTGACCCTGTCACTGCAGCTCAGAGGGCTGGGGGTGCTGGCTGCTGAGGAGTTGCCCTCTCATACCTGTGCAACCACTCTGTCAAAGCTCAGTGGTTAAGAGGGTGAGTATTATTTACCCCTGGCAGACATAAACATGTGTCAGTGCTTATCTTTTCTGAAAACAAATTAACAGAAACGTCTGTTGCTGGAGTCTTTGAGTGTGCATGGACACAAAGTCTGCAGGAAGAAACAACAGCTCCCCAACAGCTCCCAGCTTTATGCAAACACATTTCCTTCTTTTGCCAGGCCATGTCCAACAAGAAATGGCCTCTCACCATTCAGTGGGAGAAGGAAAGGCAGTGCCCATGGAGCCCATTGAAGTGGAGCTGAAGGAAGGGATGATTAAGACATGAGAGAAGAAGCTCTGCTGGCAAGGTATTCCCGGCAAGGGCTCCAGTGGGACATCTGCTCATGAACCCTGCAGCAGCAGCAACCGCCTTTGCTGGACCTCCAGAGACACTGGGAGAATTTCCTCTTCAGCTATTTTCAGGCAGCATCTGCGTCTCTCACCAGCCATGGATGCCACAAGGCATGGTGCCAAAAAATCAGCAGCTTGGCAGCATCTCTACATGGACTCAAGACATATATTTTGGATTAGCTGTACCATCTGCCTCTCACAGGTGTTCTTCTGGGAGGATGGGGGAGGATGGGGGAGGAGGAGGGCACCTGAGGGCACCAGGATCCAACAAAAAGTGTTTTATAGGGCAATACACATTGTAGCAGCTGGTGCTGATGGAGAAGGAATAAGAAGGAAGAACAGATACTAATTCTTACCTTGGAAAAATTACTAGTTAACTTTGTAGCCCAGTTTCACGGAATCTGGGCAAATCTGAGTCCTTACCCCTTGATCTGCTGCAGGGGGGTAGGGGAGGTTTGAGATAAGAATCCCCAGGGTTATGTACTGAGGGATGAAAGAAATTTTCTGGATAAATTTGGAGAGTAACAATATGACATGTGCTTTGATTTTGGGTAAGTGGAAGTTTGAACTAAACATTCACAGGCCAAAGGTTTGGGATTTTTGTCAGCTATGACAAAATAACTGCTATCTCTCAGCAGATACCACAAAGGTCTCATCCTTCTTTACTCATTTATGGTTAATCATTAATATTTTCCTGGAAGTGAAACTCTACTGGTTCTCACAGAACTACAAAGCCACATTTCTAAACAAAGATCTTATTTGAGAGAAGATGAAACCCTGACAGCAGTGAATGGTTTGCTTTCTGCTGCACTACAGAAACACCGTTTCCTGTCCCTCCCATGAAAGGAATTTGTGGCAGCCGTCCCTGCACAGGCTGCACACCTACAGAAACCGTGGGCTGCCCACGCCAGCAGAACCAGCACCTGCTGCCTGCCTCACCTCTGGGGACAGATTCAGGTCAGCAGGAGCTGCACTTCTCATGCCTGTGAGGTTTCATGTACCACCCATCAAAGGAGGGTGACTAACCTGCCTTAAAACTTTTTTTTTAATCTGTTGCAAAGAATTGATTCCCACAGATGCAGAGAAAGAGAGGCAGGAGGGCATTTCTGCTGTTTGGAGACAACCTGTATTAGGACCAACACTAGATAGATCTAGTCCACATTTTGCCTGGTAGATATTCCTGCTGCTGTCCTTGCTGTGAGTTGGACAAGTCACAAAAGAACTGGAGAAGGCCATCACCACTCATTTCTCTGCCCTCTGAACTGTTGGTGCAACATCTCCTTTAAAACCTGCAGAAGGTTCAGGGATGCTGCTTCCCACAGTGTCACCTCCATTGCCTTCAGAACTGTTCATGGGAACGGACCAACTTTGCAGGAGCTTCTTTTCAAGACATAAAGCTGCACAAGTCATGAAAGAATTGCACAGAGGGAAAGAAAAATAACCCCACTCTCAGCTCCTCATTTGCAAGCCATTTTTGCACAAGAAGGCAGCAAAGAGATGGTGTGAGGAAAGATTGTTGTTTCATGTGTTTCCAGATAAACACCGATAACATATTGCATTGCGGCTGACCTTGCAATACCATATTGCTGCTTCTATTTTCTTTAAAAGTACAAAAAGCTGTGTTGCCTAATGCAAACAATACTGGCAATGGAGAAATAAGCCCACAGCACATCACCTTCATCATCAGACACATGGTTTCCTAATCCCCTGGACTGAACCACTGGGGTTTCTTTTCCTTCATCTGTGGAGCTACATGTAGTATTTTGCAACAGTCCTTCTACCACACGTGTCCTCGGGAGGTGTTCCATGTGCACATTTTTGGTGTCTTCTTACCACTACACTTCAGGCCTAATTTCATGTTAGGTCTGCTCTCCCAGTGGCACTGCAAACAAATGATCCAAATCCTGATCCAGGCAATTTTAATTGGATACTCATGTTGAATAAATATAAGTAATAAGGAAAAAAAAAGCAAGCTTTGCTCTATCCAGCTAAACCAGGAAAACCTTGACTGAGCTCAGGGAAGCTCATGATATACTCTTGGTACATCAGCTATCTATACTTGTTGGGTTCCAACAAGTTCTGATTTTATTCAGAATACTAAATAGCATTAGTGTGTGTTTTCTAGTGGGGATTTTCTATTTTTATCACTATTTTTTTTTGTTCTCGAGCACAGAGTAAAAATACACCAGGTGCTAATGGCTGTACAAACAGGGGAAATTCAGATTCAGAACTGCAATGACTTGTAGATAGGACAGAACAAAAGATACCATCAGTTGTCTTATGAGTACTGCTTATATGTCTTATAATGTATATACAGTTTAATAAAGCATTAATGTCTTCAGGCACCTTATTATTTTTTATGCTAATTTTTGGTGTCATTTATTTTTGGGGTGAATGCGAGAGAGAGAGCAATCACATTAGCCCTCGTGAAAAGTGCCAGCAAGTACTTAATAGACATCTGTGTCAAGCAGTACAGAGGCAGAAAAACCCATCCAAACATGTACTGAGAGGAGCTGCAGAAAGGTTCTTATCATTGGGAAGAAAGAGCTACCTGAATGCTCTCAAGGTCCTGCCTGCTTCAGATGCTGGAAGGGGTCCTGGTGTGATGCAGGACAGTCTGTCCCAGTTTTGCAGCTTGGGCCTGTGCTGGCAACTCCAAGCATCTCAAGACCACACAAACCACAGTCCTGGCTGGCTCCCCAGAAGTTTGTAACTATACCTTGTGTCCTCAGGTATTATATGGTGAGCCATGCCTGATCTTCAGGAGCACCTGTGAGTTCAATTGCTACAAAGAAGTTTTATGAATATAGTTTATATATGAGATTTGCCCTGTATTAGGTTTGCATATATATCAGACAATAAATTGCATAGCTGTTGTGTTGGTCATCAGCAGATGTCACCCCAAGGTTCCAGGGTCATCACATGATATACAGACTGGTTGGGCTGATTTCAATCACAGGGGAAAAAAAAAAAGAAAAAAAAAAGAAAAAAAATATGTTGCAAGGCTCAATTAATAATGAATTGGAGGGCCAAAATATAAAAATCACCAACCAGGAGATGTTGTGGGAAAAAGGTCAGGCAAACTGAATGTGTTATAGCTATGTAGTTATTTTTACCAGCTGATATGTTTGACACAGTGCTTTGTGCCATTTTGTTTAAATTTATCATTATTCAATTTCCACAGAGATAGCCTACAGTGGACTGGGAAACACACTACTAAGAGTTCAAAAAGCAATAATAACTGTATAACATGGTATTGAGGGGCTTCCCTCAGGTTTTTGTAAGCATCAGCATTAGGATCAAGGGCATTCAACATCCCTAAATTAATGCCCTGGAAATGAATATAAAATAACTGCAAATAAAATTTGCAGATAACATAAAGACAATTATTAGTACAGACCACTCATGACAAACTGACCAAGAGCTTAGCAATCCTGGATCTTTCTGACAGAATGTGGGTTTATCCAGTGAAATGTAAAGCAATTAATTTAGCAGTATGGAATCAAGCCAAAGTCATAGACTTCATCTTGTAGAAGAATGGATCTGAAAATGATTATAGCAGAAAAGCAATTCAGCATGGACTCCAAAGGCAATTGTGTGATAAAACATGAGCAGTCTTATTCTAAGACTTCTAAACTGATGATTACTGTGTAGGACTAAGGAAGTGATTTTCTGGGTAGAACACTGGGGCAAATTATATTGGAATACAACATCTGGTTTTGGTGTCCTCGGGTTTAAAGGGTATTTGAAACAAATCCGAAAGGAGAGAAATATTTGCAGCAAGAGATGCAAGGGCTTAGTGTTTTAGCTTGTTGTAAAACATATTGAAGGCACTGAACTATAGCGCGAAATACCTTTGTTGTAGGCAGAAAATAGAAGTGCTCCCCAGCCTAGTGGAGAAGATTGTAGTAAGGACTAATGGCTGGAAACTAATGCCAGGCAAGTTCAAATCAAATAAGTAAGGGTTTTGTTTGTTTGTTTGTATGTTTTTGTAGCAAAGGTGATCAACCATTGGAGCACATGACCAAAGGAACAAGTCATTCTCTGTCTCATGGCATCTCCAAATCAGGCTGTGCCTTTGCCAAATGCAAATTATTAGCTTCATTACAGACATAACTGCAAGGAATTTAATGGTCTGTGATGCACAGGAGGCTATGCCAAATATCTAATGATCCCTTTTCACCTTAAGTTCTGTGCATCAGTAAATTAAAGGAATGGATTCTGGCACTACAGGATATTGCCAACTGGGAAAGGATGAACTGGTGCTTTTGGCATCTGGCAAGGAGTGGAGGATGCTTCTAAAATCCAAAAGATTGATTCTTTAGTTATAACTTTACTCTTTAGTAATAATATTAGAAGGCAAGAAATTAATTTATTTTTGGGGGGAGAGAATTTAATTGTTAAATTCTTTCTTACCAACAGGCTTGAAAAACAGATTTTCTTTATTTTCTTAACCCAAAATTTATGCTTTCAATTTTTGCTTAAACAGATGTCTTAATTTGCTTAGCAAATGAAACAAATATTCTGGGGATTCCCATTATTATCTGTGACCAATAGTTAATACTAAGCCCAGTTCAAAGACTACTGAAATTAAAGGGAGTTTCCATGGACGTTTTGAATAGAAGTTTTATCAGATTCACTGACATTCAGTCAGTCGTTATGCAGTTGTCTGATATCCACATCTGTTCAATAGAACAGACTTCAGCTACTTTGGCATAGATCTGGATGCACATCAGGGATGCCTATCTATATTGGTTCAAACTCTGCATTCTGTAGGGTTGTTTTTTTTTTTTAATTAATTAACCATCCAGTAAGTTATATTTAGCCAAGATTTGGATTATTCTCTAGATACAGTATCTTTTCCACCACTAGGAAACTGTCAACTTCCACCAGTTTCACCTTACCAGTACCAAATAATTTTGGTTTTCAACTTTCTTATTTCTCCCAAAAGCAAGAGACAATATTCTAGAACATCTGAATGGAATTCATCCCAATTGTTTTTGTTTAGCTCCTATAATAAAAATGCCCTTTTCTAATATGATTTTTGTCTGTCTTATCTGCCTCTGTTTCACTGAACCTCTTGAAAACTTGCCCTTTAGGACTACCTGAAAAAAATGTGTTTAAGCAAAGTAAAGATCTTAGATGTAGACCATTAGAGCCAACTCTACTTCTGCTGATTTCACTGGAACTGTAAGTCACATTTTCTCACTATTAATATCAGTAAGATTTTTTTTTGTGTAAGTGGCATTAACACCGAATACTGTACACTAAATGAATTAGAAAACATACAATAAGGCCCCTATTCATCTACTGGCATTTCCTATCAATCCTCTGTTTTTATAATAATGTTCTTTCCCACGGCTGATGTGAAAAAAAATAGATGTACATACTGTTCCATGTACATTACTCCAGTATATTGCCTCTGCTAGCCAGCACAGTAAGCAGCATAAGTAATAATAATAGCAATAGTAATAATAATTTATATATATATATATATATATATATATATATATATATATATATATATACTCCAAAGTCAGAAGAATATGTGCCAGTAGTAAGATGAAGAAGGAATTTACCTAACAGGAGGTTAACTGGGTGAAAAGAGAATAAGATGGATAAGATGGGTGGATCCAGGATACTTGCAGATTGTATATTATTATATGTGTCTATATAAAAATATTTTATTTATTTAGATGGTTTACAAAATTACACATACCTTTATATACATTTCATACATATGGAAACTTTTCCCAATCAGTAAACCTGACATTACTTATTTTCTTCTGTGATTAAGAACACCCAGCAATATTGCTATGTTCAGATCTACTATTCTGTGTAGACCAACTATGCTACTATTCTCTCTAAAAAAAAAAAAAAAAAAAATCTATAAAAATGCTTCACTGATGTACTAACACATACTGGGAATATTTTCCCAGCTGGGAATGGTAAACTGTCAGTGGACAGTAGATACCTTGGGGGGAGGGGAAGATGCAGTAGAAAAGAAGGAGAATCCTCTAAGTGGGAAGCTCACTGTGAAACAGAAAAGTTGTGATGAGTTCTTCCCTAGCCTGCCGCTGAGTTCTTCCCTAGCCTGCCGCTGATACCTCGAGGCCATGCAGATAATGTCTCTTTAGTGTCTCTGGTCCTTCTCCAGTAGTCCTTCACCACACAGACGTGTTGAGAGTCTCTTAGATGTGATTGTAATGAGGAACCACATCGAGAGCGAGCTGAGTTAGATACAAGAGACAGCAGGATAATATCTGCTTTTATTAGGGGACAGATACTGCCTTGAAAAGCCAGGACATGGATCCCTGCTGTTAGGATATGAACAGAAGGATTATTAAATGAATGGGTGTCATAACAGAAATAATAACACTGACCTCTAGTTTTCATCAGTCTTAATGTTGTTCCCTCATTATAACAAACTATTTACCCTTTGGCCTCATTTTATGCACGTGGGAATCAGATTATTGCCTCATAAAACAAAGGAGCAGTGAGATTATCACTTAAGTAATGGTCCCAAGCATGCTGTTAGCACAGTGTCACGGACTGTTGCTATATGGCAGGGCAGCAAAACCCCTTTCATTAGGGCACAGTCCCAGTAACACGAGCAGTGGAGCAAGTAGGAATGTCATGGGGTGACTGAGCACAGCTTCCCGTTCACCCTCAGAGCAGTCAATCCCCAGAATTTTATCCCTGCAACTTGCTAAACCTCGGAAAGCCCATAGCTATTTAAAAGTGATAGCTGCTGTGTCGGTGCCAAATTGCTTTATCAGTTCTAGATAGCCGATTTTTCACACACACAAACACACCCCACCCCACCCCCTTGGTATTTGCTGATAAAATGTTTGCACACTGTTACATGGGGAAATACAGAGCTCTTGGGGGGAAAAAAGGAAAGAAAAGAGGCCTTGATAATTTAAGAGCTGGCATTTCAGAACGAGAATGTCAAGTAGTTTAGATCTTGTTGATGTTGAACCCTGGGGCTCTTCCTCCCTCCTTTTAATTCATGTTTAAAGCCGGCAGAGTGATCCTATGTTAAGGGCGTGTAGTCAGATACCTCTGCTGGGGATTCTTCTGACCACCTTCAAGCACACAGCGGTGACTGAAGTCCATGGAGACAAGGATCTGTGGATATAATACTGGCATTGTCTACACTTTCATTTCTGCCATACGCTGGCCCCTCTCCTCCTCTGCATTCATTGTCACTACTACATTTATCTGGGGAGAGAGGCTATCGTAGGCTGAATATTTATTAATCATTCTTACCTGTTTCTCCTTTTATTCTTTGCTCTTGTTCTTTTCTGCACATGGAGACAGAAAGGCAGCAGCATTTCATTGCAGAAGTACTTTCACAGCGCTTTTTTTATCCACAGATCTCCAAGTGCTCTACGAAGGTAAGTGCTAATGCAACAATTGTCATTCCTGGTTTTGTCAAACCAGAGGAGTGATGCTAAGAGAGAAACCAAAGGGCACACAGCGGGCCAGTGATAGAACATGGGAGAGACCTTAGGGTTTCCTCAGTTTTATGCTATGTGCTTCTTAAGCCAAGAAGCCTGGTGGAAAGGCCTCTCTTGTCCATAACCGGAGAACTTTTGACCAGCAGAAGATAGCCTTGTTTTAATGGACAAGCCAGCACAGCACAAATATTGTCTTCACTGTAGCTAAAGGGTTACTTTCTTCTCAGCACTCTGCAAAACTCTTCCCAATCACTGCTTTCTGTAGAAATTGCTAGGCTGATAGGGTAAGCAGGCTGCAAAGAGTGCACAGGGATTAGGAAATGAATATATGCATCAGGAGATTTAGAAGAGGTCACTAAACCCCTGACTATTAGCAACTACCTCTAAAGAGCCCTGCCTTCCAAAGCTCAGGGACGACCACCCTGGGTAGGCAGAGCTTTCCCCAATTACACAGACACAACAGCAAAATTTTGATTTGCCTGAAAGTAGTGGTGTCTGTATAATATCATACTGCTCATTTCTTGATTTTCATTTCAGCTTTGTTTATCTTCTGAGAACAGTTATAAAAATAAAGTCCAGATTTTTTTTTTTTAAGTGCTGATGAGGATGAGAGTCTGGATGTCTCAGGGATTAGGTAATGGGAGAGACAGCCTTTGGCTTGAAGTTGCCCATTCAGCTTTGGTCAGGTCAGCCTTGTGTTAGCATTTATATTGTCTGCTATCCCAAGTACTGAGAAGTTGGTGGTCCTCTTCTGATGTGCAGCTCAAAAGGAACATTTCACTTTGAATGCAAAGAGCATTCATCAGCAACAAGAGCATTTATCAGCAACAAGGTTGAGGACTATATGAGCATTGAAAATTAAGCAGACCTGAAACTTCTGGGCTGTGCCAGGATTTCATTTCACAGGAAGAAGCTGTGGATAATGCTGCACATCTCTTGCAGGTAATAGATTTAGGGGAAAGTCTTCAGTGCAATCAATCTAACATTTTCTCAAAGGTGGTATCGTCACTTTAAAAGAGGCTGAACATGAGTATTGCTTTTCTTCAGTAGATTCAAGATTTAACCAATCCCTTTTTGGCTCATACCAGCATATGAACTTCATGTAATTTTGTATATTATTATCTCCACTGAAAATATTCTGTAGTTTCTTTTTCCCTCCTGGCATAAGTACAATATCTATAACACAGCACTTGCAGCCACTGCCAGTGCCTTGGACAGTTGTGAGGGGAAATGTGAATTAGAGTGGATTCGAAAAAAAAAAATCCTCTCCTTAATGGTACCTTTGTAACTGATTAGATTTGGTAATGGACTTGCAAATGAAGTTTAAACATTAATCTAAGAGCTCAATTAGGTAGGGTATTATGGTGCAGCAGAGATTTTCTCCATTCCCCAAGCAAGTGAAAAAAACCTTAGAAATTAAGACAAAATCAGCTTCTCTTCTTTCTTGTCTTTTGAGAGGTTTAACAGAGGTTGTTACTGAATTAATGAAATATTATTGATTCATATATCCTTTGTACTAAATGAAATGAAAAGGGATATCACTTATAGTTCCTGAGCAGCTTCATACTGCAAATGGCAGCACCACTGCAGCTCCACAGGCCTGAAAATACCCGAACAATATTGACCTCTCTGGAGGTCACATCAGCGAACCATCTGCCTTCTCTGAATAAACTCTTCAGATTTAACTTTGCTCTGGGAGTCATGAAGTACACCTTTCAGTATGACCAAGTTACTGGACCCCATAATGTTTGCTCACAAAGGTGCAAACTCAAAAGTTGTTCTTCGCTGCGTATTTAAATGGGAATTAAGCATATCATTAAAGTTAAGGGTGTGTTTAAGTACTGCTCTAAATAGAACTTCTTTTCTGAATCCAGAATAGCGGCAAAGAGTAATTCCATCCACTGCAGGCTTTGTGGGGTGGAATGGCATAACCTACATTATGTGGGAGGTCAGATGGGATGGTTGGCTGTAGTCATCCAGCATGGATCTCCAGCCTGTGAATAGGAGACATCATTGAACAAATACCAACTTTCCAACTGGACTACATCCAGCACAAGCAAACAGTGTTTAGAATTATACAAAGGAAATAAAGACAGGCTGGGGTAATTAAACACAGGGGAGATTTTTTTTCCATTCACAAGCCCTAGCCATCAGTGTTTTGAATAACTTGTTCTATTAAAAAGCTATCTTGCTACAATATATTTGAACAATCCTTTATTCTGCTCATTCTATTAAGGTTGCTCTAAAATTATTCCACTGAGTATTGCCAGCAGCTTTGAGAACTTTAAAACACAACATTAAGTAGAAAAGAATAAAGACTTGGCTAAAATAACACATAGCAACTTTCTTTAAAGGCACTGTCAAGGCATTTTATACACCTTTGTTTTCACTCTGCTTTGTTTATAATATTCCTCTGAGAAGCCGGAAAATTCTTGGCTCTTCCTACTGGCATTTGATCCCTTACACTGTGAAAATCAACATTGTCTTTGGTGGCAGTGGGAGTGAGCTCTTTCCTCTTAAGAGTCTCAGCTCGCACAGTCTGCTGCTGGACTGGATCAGCAGTAAAGGTGTCCCAATAGTAGCTCCTTTGCAGCTGCATGATGAAAGGAGCATCTGAATTGGCAGCTCATATAAACCAAGTGGCTGTGAGACCTTAAAATATAAACTCCTGCAAAGTAACACCTACTATCTGCATGCAGGCATAAAAATGTCTTCTTTGTACACAAACCCAGGAGACATTGAGTTGGTTAAAGAACAAGGCTGTCCACTGCAGGTTCCACCAAGATCCATCTCCAGTGGGAGACTCGCTCCTCATGTGCCTAGTGATGCCTGGCAGCAAAAGACATTCCACAGCTGCTGCAAGTGGGATGACCCGAGTGGGAGGACCGTTCTGCCAGCTGGGACCCTTTGGCAGCAGACTGACAGCACTGGCAGTGACACAGGTGTACAAGCCTCACAGCATCAGCTGTCCTCTGTAGTGGAGTGAACACTGAACAACTCAGTGGAGCCATCCAAACCATCTCCATCAGATGTGGGCTAACAGGCTTAGCTGCACCACTGAGTTAGAAGTCTTTGCTGGGTGGTGCTTTGAAGCAGGGAATTGCTTGCCTCTTCCCCCATCTTCTTGCACTCTAGTGCTTTTTGCAGCTCCTCCATCTCACTGTCATTTGGCAGCCTGAAGAACAGCAGGAACTTGGACCAAAGTGACTATGTACTGATTCAGTTCTCTCTGAGGTAGCACCAACACTCTGCCAGCTTTAATTACATGAAAAATACTAGTTTAGTAATGTGGGGGCTTTTTATAAGCCCTAAGGACTGGTTCTCTTCTCATTTATACTGGTGTCAATCAGGAGGATGTCAACAAGAGCTAGTGAGACCGTGTTCAAAGTGCAATCTTAATTCCTTTCCAAATCTCCTAACAGAGTGTAGATGTCACTACAGAAGTTGCCTTACAGCAGTGAAACAAAAGCATGCTGAAGTAGTACCTAGGACTAGCTATTAAAAAAACCTGCTTTGATTAGTTAAATGACCATCATCTTCTCTCCCACCATCCTCTTTCCTGTTTCTCCACTGCCTCCTCACCCAGACCTGGAACCATTCAAAGTGACAGTTGCTGGTGACAGAGCCCTGCAAGAAACTCCATTCCAACCCAGGAATGCACCAGGGAACAAAATGGAATTTCTTAAATTCAGAAAAAAAAACCAGGGCAATTAAGATTTCACAGCATGGAGAAGGGGTCAGAGGTATTTCCATCCCATTTCACAGATCTCCTGAAAGCAAGGCTCTCTACCAGCATTACATCACCCATCTTTAAGAAGAACAGCAACAGCTGTTCAATAGCACTGTGTAACACTTCCTAACAGCTTATGACAAAATGGGAAGTGGAAATTGAACCTTTCTTTTTCAAAGATCATTGCTACTATTTTACCCACCAATTGTCTCTAATGAATTGTGTGATTCAGCCCCAAGAGAACTTGCTTGAAAAACTGTTCTCCCCAAGAGAGCTACTGTGAAAGCCCTTTTTGATAGTTTTTTCTGGATTTGACAATTTCCTTGACATTAAATCCCCTCCCTCCCCCTCTCATGAACCTGTGCAAGAGTGTTGCTCACTCTCTGCTTTCCTTCCCTTCCATCTTTCCATGAGAAGGATTAAAAGCCTCTGTGCAAAGATATCAATGAAAGTTTTGTACCTTGAACACAGTTCAAGTAAGATGACTATGTGAGGGAAGCCTGAAGTACTTTTTCAATCGTTGCCTATCAATTGTGTTTTGAAATGCTGATTGAGTCTGACCTGTAAGAGATAACAGATATCTAATAGAAACGAAGCCCTGTTTCATTAAGGCTCTCGGTTTTCAAAGTACATCAGTCCTTGTCTTGAGGTGATGCAAATTTCCACTTTGATACATTTACAGTGTTTTGGTCACACCAAGGTCTTGTCCCTTATGTTTTCTTTGAATTAGCCTTGTGTAATCTCTTTCCCTCAGAAACAGAGCTCAGATTCTTGCCTTCAATACAAGGCCCAGCAAATAGCCTCCCATGAGATGGGAGATTTTGCCCATCCCCTTGGCCCGCTGTACAAGGCAGGCAGCATGACTGATGAGTCAGATACTTCAATCAAGTGAGGCATTACAGAGCAGCAGAAGCATGGTACCCTGCTAGCAGGGTCAAACATGTCTGAGCACCTTTCTGTTTATGGGATGCTTGTGAGACAATGTGGTTGAGATTTATTTTAATATATTTTATTCAGGACACACGTACGGAGTTGAAGTTTTGTCTCCATACTGTATCTGTACCTGTACCTGTACTGTTTCTGCATGTGTGCATTTTTATGTGTGTATATGTATTTATTGTAGGTATGTTGCTTTGGTTGGTTGCTCTTCAGATTCAGGATACAAAAATTCAACAGTTTCATAATTCACTACTCACATTCCCAGACCTTTTCAGCCTCCTAAACCATAAGCACTCTCTACGTTTCGTAAGATCAGATGACAAGGACCACTGACTCATAATGGTGCCTCATAACACTGAGTATTGAAGTTGGACATCATATTAGAGTGCAAAATTGCAGACAATAATCATGGCTCAAAGCATATCTCTGACATAAGCATAAATATTGCTCATTAAATATTATGGGAGAGGAATATAAAAATCTTATTTGGTCTCTCGTTGAAGCAGTAAACAGCACAGTCAAAGCACTTGCTACGAACTGCTCTGTAAATCTTTATATAACATATGGCATCCAGGAATGAAGAATTAGTCTTCCTGTTCATCTACATTTTAAGGAAAGATATAAGTTCCTGGGAAACCAAATCTAAACCTTTCCAGAGGTGCTCAGCCATGGGAACCTCAGCATCCTGTTTGAAACCTCAGTGATTCTCCCTGTGACTGGAAAGCACAGCTGCTTCCATTAGCCAACACAGTGATATAAAACATGACACCTCCATCCTTTCTAAAGCAGATCCTGTGCTAAAGTCAGTGAGAACTCAGTATCTATATCAGCAGTCAAAATAAGGTCTCTGTATGCAGTTTTCAAGTCAGATGCCAGCGGGAATTTTCTTCCCTGGGATATGTCCCTGGATTTACAAAACATTAAAAAGTTTTAAAAATCATGTTAGCACTTGTGTTAGTTACATCAGTACAAAACCTCTATATAGGCCAAGTCAAAGGCTTAGGATTAAAAACATTCATTTTGGATAGTGTTAGTTCACTGGAAGCAAAAGAATACATTCAAAACCCTAGTCCAGGCAAGATAAACCACGCCGTAGCACTCACTGAACTGATGAATCTGAAGCCTTGCAGGCAAAGCCAGGCTTCAGACCAGCAATCATCTCCATGAAAGCAGGCAGGCAGTCATGTGCTGCTCTGCCTGCACTCTGAGCCAGCCAGATGTGAAGCAGCCAAGAAGTCCTAGGGAAGCATGTGTGTTGGATCCAGTGTGTCATATGTGGTCTTGATTAGTTTTCCATGTCTAGTCTTGGAAGACATCCTTGTCCATATGTGGATTAATTATGTGTCACATGCTCCTCTTGCAATCAAGAAGCAATATCAGCATTTTCCTGCAGCTACAGAAACACCTTCACATTGAAAATCTTATAGGTCGGCATCTTTTCCTAGAGCAGAAGGGGGAAAAGGAAAGAAGAAATAAGCTTACTAAAAAGGTTTCTTAGATTTAATTTTCTTACTGGGAGCTATGGTCTTACAGGTAAATAATTAAACCACAAGTATCACACAGGTAGCTGACATAGGGCTCCTAAATTTATACTGACCACATAAAAATTACCAGGTAGTGAGGGATGCAAAATATTTACTATAGCTTCAGTAGTCAGCACTTTTAAAAATCAGGCGACTTGACATAGGCAGCTAAACAGGCACATTGGAAATGGTTTGCCTTAATTAGTTCCCCAAAGTTACATAGATTATTAGAAAAATAACTAAAGTAGCATTTTTATTCAGGAGGCAAAATTTAATGCAGCGTTAAACTATTAAGCGTAATTTGCATGAATCGTGGTGTGCACACACAACTCCCTCTGTTTGAACTTTACAGCCTTTCTATATAATATGCTAGTAATAATTTTCCTCTTGTAATACTCGTTACATTTCTCTTGCTTTGGGGGATATTAAGTGAACTCTTTTGTAGGTAAAATGACAATGGCAAATGAATGGTAAGATTGTGTAGCTGAGTGGATAAAATACTTTAAAATATGGCAGTATGATAAAGACACCTCTGCAAAGGTTGCAAATCATTTTTCATTTTAAGGTCACTGTGTTCATGATTCTACTAACATTTTTAGATGGGTTTAAGAATGAGGTTCATTCTGTTTAAATGTATCACAGGGCTGTATCTGTAGAAAGCTTTCTGTGCCTGCCGAGAACCTACTCCTTTTCCACAGCAAGGGATGATGCAACCCTCTATCTGTGAGAGCTCATCAGGAAATTATTTAATTTGGCACTACATATTTTGATCTCTGTAGATCCTTTCTCCTCTAGGTCAAAAGGTAAGCTCTTTTTTACTACTCATAGGCTCAGCTTGCTCTAATAATGAGGGTCATGAGCTTATAGATAGGGAGGGGGATATTTTACCTTAGAAAGCTATCTCATGGCAGATTGCTGGATATCAACTTTGGGAATTTTCATGGATTTTATACAGAAGAATTATGCAGACACTTGGGGAGGGGGGGACATAACATAAAAGAAATCTCTCTGCAATTTATCACTACAGTATTAGGAGATTAACTTTCTACAGGGCTGTCTGCACCAGGAAAACAACTGCCCACTTTAGAGATGAGCTCCTTTGCAGCAGTGCACCAGTAGGCTGTGCATGAGGGCAGGTAGGGTTTGGTCCTACCACCATGAAAACCTGCTCTTCACTTCTGCTGTGAAACCAACAGGTTTTCCTTGTGGCGTAGATCCATAACAATTGGTGTTAGGTTTGTCTGGACAAATGCATTCTGAAAGCTGCAATTTTCTCTGCATTTTTGGGGTGAAATGTCTTCAGGAAGGTGTTTTGACAGGTTAGGAATTTTTCCCAGATTCTGCCTTCAGTTGATTTCTCAGAGAAGAGAGTAAAAATAGCAAAAGCAAAAGAAGTAAACTGTGGTGCACCCAAGTTTGAGAGGAATTTTACAGAAAAACAACCTAGCTTTGAGAAGCTTGATGATAACTCAGGCTGATCCTGGGGTCAGGCCAAAAGGTGTGTTAGGAAGTTTGTGCATGAACCCAAATTCTGCCCCTATTATTCCAGGTAACAGCACAGACTTGAGCACCCCTTTCTTGAATTCATAGTCCAGAGGAGAGCTTGATGAGTCTTGTGATTTTATGTTGAGACTGGTAGCTCATGCTTTTCTGTCTCACTTCTGGAAACAAAGACTTTTCCACTGGCATGGGTTTTGCTCTCCTCACAGGTCTTGTAGCACATACACAACTAAATTCAGTGCTAGTATAAGTGGGCACAACCCTTGATGGCTCAGCTGAACTGAGGAGCCCACACCAGCTGTGAACCTGTCCCAGTCTACCTGAGGAGAGGTGTTATTGACTGCTAGGAGCACCTTACTCATCACTGCAAGCACCATAAATATATATTAAGATCCACCCTCTCCATCACTTCCTGGCAGCTGCATTGCCTCTGAACCCCCCGTTGAATTTAGTTTGATTCTCCATCCTAACCTGAACCCCCCCCAAAAAAAACCCATTATTCCTTTTTTTTTTTTTTTCCTGTTTGTTTTTGTGGGGGATGGGGGAGGAGGTGTGGAGAAAGGCCCTATGGACATCTCAGCCGCAGTGATTTTGCAGCGTTGCTAAATTAATTCACCGATTAAAGCCGGCGCGCTGCGAGCTCCCCCTCCTGTCGCCGAGACGGTGCCGTCCCGCCCGGCTCCGCTCGGGGCGGCTCCAGCTCGGCGCCCGTGGTACCTACGGCAGAGCAGAAGGATGCTGAACGGGGGCTAATTTTGAAGGAAAACTCCTTGGAGCAGCCAAGTGAGGTCTGGCACTGAAAAAAAACTGGCATGTTGGAAAGCAAAGCAGCTTTATGCTGTACACTAGAGCCTTCATGGGCTAGGGTGATAAAATTGTCTGGCACAGCATAACACTAGCCTTTGCCAGGACATCACTTATTTTATACTGCTGCATCTTTAAGAAGGAAATAAATGCTGAAATTACAAGAAAATCCCTTGTTCCTTTGCAATCTCTGTATCTTCCTTTGTCATGGTTTAACTCAAAGGGCTTGGGATATAAGAAAGAGAAAACAGAATTTTTCAGAGACTGTAAGCCTGCCCCTGAGTCACAGAGGAAGAGTGAATGCAGATTAGTGTTGAGAGAGGGCACCACATGCATTGTAGTCAGAAACATTTCATGCAGGCTCTCCCCATCTATGCATTCTAGATGCAGTGTGTCTGTACAGCAGGAAGAAGAGCAGAACTTTGCATGAGGCATGAGGGCTGGGAGAGCCAGATCCAGAAGTGCATCTGCTGTGGATGCTGCTGAAGCTCATCTTCACAGAGTGTGGTGAGAGCATTTTAAGAAGGAATTAAGTTTTCCAAGAGAAAGCTGCGCTGAGAAATCATCACCAGTCAGTGTTGCCAGACAACAGGCAATCGCTGCGGATCTACCCTTGGGTCTGATGTGGTTTAGAGCCTAACTACACAGTGAAGCTGAATAGAACAAGTCCAAGAGCTTCCTCTCACTTTTTCAGAGGTAGGGTATATTCTGAAGAAACTGTGAACAAGATACTTGAGGGGTATAGCTGTTGTCTTGTTTACAAACCAGAGCCAACAATCATTGGGGGGTGGGGAGGAGTAAGGGAGAAATTGAATTCAGGCCCCTCTTGAATATGAGCTGAGAGCTGTAGGCAAATAGGGAACAAGAGGAGCACCATTTGAGGTGAAAATGAACCCCAGGCACAGGACAATTTCACCTGTGTCCCTTTGCAACTTCCTGGCACGCCCTGGAAATGAATGGAAGATGGTTTCAGCCATTGTCTAGGGTGGGGAGGACACAGGGGTGTAAACACACAGGGAAGCAGGCTGGGGAGAGAGGCTCACCCCTGGAACTGAAGTGATTCATTAAAAATCTGCATAGAGTACAACGAGTCAAGCAGCTATTCATTTAACACTGGAGGTGGGAGTAAAGAATGCAGTACTTCATTTGTGGGCTTGCATGAAAGCCTAAGCAAAGGTTTGAGACAGTAATGTGTGTTTGCACAGTTTGCAACCCAGCCAGGGAAATCTGGCACAGCTCAAGTACCACTGGCTAGAGGTTTTCCAAAAAATCCAACTTCTGGCCTTCCCACTCCCATCTCTAAAATCCATCAAGACAATTCATAGGGCCCTATAAACTGTGGAGCACAGTTATACCTTGGGACAAAACACATCTGTACTTGTGGGCAGAGACTGTGCTTGTATTGTGGGCTGCAGCTGTGAGCTGAGAGGTGCATCTATGAAGCAGGGCAGAAGGAGACCACCATACAGGCAGAGAAGAATGGAGCTTTACACCTTATATAAAGGCTTTAGCCCTTCCCAAACGAGGGGACCAGGTGGATTTAGAACAGCCATAACCTCCATTGGGCAGTTGGGGCGAGTGAAGATGCTTGTGAATACCCCATAAGTGTTTTCCCCTCCTCCTTCCCAATATTTTCATGCATGCTGGAAATACATCCCATATGCCAGGAGCCAGGAGGGATGGACAGATTAAATTCTCATCCCCGTGAGCTGCTTCAAAGCACCTTTAAACCACAAGGCTAATGAGAAATATTCTTAGTGAGAGACAGACCCTTCCTCTTAGTCAGAACTTTACATGAGGCAAGTTTGCTGGTTTCAGTTGGACACTAATGTTACTTATTTTGGTTTCTAAAAGTAAATCAGAGTTTTAATCTTAGAAACAGGCCATGAGGAAACCTTCCAGCCATCAAAGTGAGGCTTGACTCAAAAAGGAAGAAAGAAGGCGGTTGTTCATAGGCAGCTTCAGAAATCAAAGAAGCCAGAACCTCTACTTCCCCAGCCACCACCTTGCCAGCACTGCCTTGGCACCAGGCTCCTCTTCTGAAAATGTGAGTGGGTGGAGTTGTATTTGCAGGCTGGAGGGAGTTCCTGAGCTGACACGCTGCCAGATTTGGGCCTCGTTAACTGCTGCTTTGGCTGTCAGGTGCTGAGATTATAACAGGAATATTTTTAACAACGAGAGGTCGGTGGGGGGGGGAGGAGGCAAAATTAAAAAGAGGGTATTAGATTAAACAGCAACCCTGAAACAATCTGTAAGTCACAGTTAAGAGAGAGAGATCTGGAAGATTTGCCAAGTTCAAAGGTCTTCATTATTCATGTTCCAATAGCTGTCTTGATGGATTGTCTCTAGTCTGTATCCCTTTATTCCTTCCATCTCTCCCAAAGACAAATGCTTAAGACAAATCTCTAGATGGAGGGATAGGCTCTGTAATAGATTATTTCTTATTACTTAGAAATTGGTTAATAATTTACTAATTCAATTTCACTGCTCCATCCCCCACTTCAATTAATCTTTAGAATATAGAGTAAATGCTGTTCTTTGTTCTTCCAGTACTAATGAAGAAAGAAACTAATGAGGAGACCTGGCCTTGATACCTTCCTAAAGATGATTTAGCTGCATAGTAGTCACATTCTTTTTATCTGCTTTTATTTACTTCTACTTCTTAAACACAAAATCCATCCATAAACCTGAAAGATATACAAGCTGGTTATGAACCCAATTTCAAGCATGCTACACAAGCCTTAGTCTAGGAAAATTCTATTTCTTGTCAGAGTGTTACAAAAATCATGCACACCTATACTCTTCCATCCTGTAGATAAATATTTTATACAGATACTTTATACATACTCAAATAAAACAAGATATAACAACTTTTGTACAGCAACTCAAACTCCTGTCTAGCACTCTGGGAAGGTGCTTTAAGATTTAGCAGATGTAGAGAGTAATTTGTATCTAACAAATTTTATCTGTGGCTCTGTGGCCATAATGCATTTCCAAGAGATTATTTTTAATCTCATCTGTCAGGAATTACACCAGCATTGTCAATTCAGCCCCCTGATATCCTTCGCAGTCCTGTTTCCTTTAAATCTTTTACCTTTGCTTTCTTCCTTTTCTTCTATTGTTTTTTTTTTTTCTTACCCAATCCCTCCCATCAGCACTCAGAAATGTTTCCAGCCCTGCCCATAACAGCGTACCCAGGATATGCAACAGTCTGTGATTGATGGCTGCTTGTCTGCCAATGCACAGGTGTGAATTAGGAAACCAGTTCAGACTCCAGCCAAAAGACTTTTGTTCTTGCAGCATGTTGTGTCATCAGTGGCAGGGGTTTGGACATAAACATTTAGGTCACCAAATGACACATTCTAGTGTCCAGACACTTTTTGCCAAGTGGCAATTCACAACTTGGGGAGGACAAAAAAAACCAAACCAAACCAAACCAAAACAAACAAACAAAAACCAACAAACAAACAAACAAACAAAACCAAAATCTGTCAGAAAAACTCCAAACAGCAACATATATAACCTTACTTCATGTAGCTGCCACTGACACAGAAAGCAAACAGCCTTTTTGCCCACATCTCCAAGTTTGCTTAAGCCTGTTCAATTACAGAACAAATGTAGTATATTAAGCTATTTAATAGACAAATGAAAATACTGTCCATCCAATAAAGGGGAGAAAAGCTGCAGCTGAGGGTGGGAGAAATCCTATCAGTAGGACAGGGCTCCTCACAGCAGGCTCTTGGCATCCTTTTCCCCATGAACAACAGCACTCAGACCTGTCTGAGTTTGCTTCTGAGGGCTGTGTAAGCAAGCAGTGGCTAGAAGGCCACATCCAGGTCTGCTACAGGCCAGCAGCACTCATTAGTCTTTTGCCTTCCTACAGGGGTGGGAAATTCCCTGTGCATCTTATTTTCTACTTTGCCTCTGAGCATAAGAGAGGGAAGGGCTTGCTGCATGAAATTTGTTTAACAGATTCCTAATTCTACTAAGCAAACACATCTACACACCACAGAGCAGACCTACAAATATATTAGAATTGTGAATTGTCCCAGATCTTTGGCAGTAGGGGAGTAAGATTTTCCAAGTAACTGAGTAAATTGATGCCTCCAAAAGCACTGTAAACTGATCTATTGGGCTTGACTCTGAGCTCCTTTTATTCCAGTGTACATCTGGAGTAAGCCTGCTGAACTCAATAGAGTTATGCCAAGGCAAAGTTAGAAACTCTCTCTTCACTTTTGTTCCTTTACTGCGCTGCCTAATCCCATAGCTGTAACGAAACTGAAAATCTCTATATACAAACTCCATTGGCCAGCATATCTTACTGTGAAACCACAGTATATCCCAACCTTATAAAAAATCATTCAAGTGTGACACTGTCCCCTCTCTTGCTTTTTTGATAAGCACAGAGGAAGAGCTGCCAAAAGCACAGAAACTGGAAGACAGGAAAATAATATTTCACAGCAGTGGAAAAAACAAAACTTAATGGATATTAAGGCAGGTAAATTAGAGAGACCCACAATACCTGTGTAACACATCCAAAACACACGGCTACAGCACAGATGTTAAGGCTGTAACTAAAGGATTCCCCCAATGGCAACCTTCGAGTTGCAGAAAGCAGCAGCATTTACACTAATGAGTTGCTTCTAAAAATCTGCTCCTATCCAATGGCTTGATTTGAAACAGATTAAACTAATGAAAAGAATCTTGTTGACTTCATCAGTCAGTACATGAGGCTTGATGAACTTAAATAAAATCCAAACTGGTGAAATAGTGTCATTTTAAATAAAACCACCAACCAGTTTCTCAGGTTGCAGATGACTGTGCTGCATTGTTTGTCCTGTGTGACACTGTATATTTAGTAGGGTGAATGTTGTCTTTCTGTGGTATGGACAAAAAAAAAAAAAATGGGCATCTTCTGAGATTAGCAGATGTTTAAAGCAAAAATAATGGCAGAATTTAGAAGTGGCATTGGAAAGGTGTTAGTCCTGTCTATGCTATTTGGAAAATCTCCAAGTTCTTTGCCAACAAATTCCTAGAAAAAATGGTAATATGCCATTTCCTTATTAGCTGTTTTTTAAAAATCATGTTAATATGCCTTTCATATCAGCCTATGCTGTAAAGACCGCCTGTAGTTTCAATACATAAATTCTGAGATATGAAATGCAAATTTCATTTTTGAGGACACGACAATTTATGTGGAAACCTTCAAAGAGCAACTCTCCTTATGACTATACCTAGCAGAGGAAGTACTCTTGACATCTGTTGTTCAGTGTCTTTTATATGTTTTTTTTCAACCTCAGTTTTGGAAACAAACCCTTTTAGGGTGTGGTACAATTGCCACCCAAAGTGCCACAGAGCTGTGCAGTTTCACTGACACCTCAAACATTGTATTCTCTATAGGAGGCATGTTCTGCTTTGTTCTAAGCTTACACATCACTGGAGCCTTACCAGACATGTCTCTGGGCTAGGAGACATCTTACTCCAATATATTTATTTCCATAAAAATATCTATTGACTTGGGGTATGGTTAAAAAAAATAAAGGAGTTAAATCCCTTGAAATAGGACTTAAAATTCTGCAATTAGATTATTATGGCCTGTTCATATTGCGGTAAAGCCTAGAGCCCAATTATGGTGTAGGAATGAAAAGTTCATGTCCAGAGGGCTCCTATTTGTATCAAATCAACTGATGCAAGAGGTGGTGGTTCTCAAACTGCAGGCCTCTGTGGACCTGAGAGTCTGTAGAGCATTTGCTGTGTTACTGATCAACCCAGAGAAAGCTGCTTCCATGGACCTTTGCAAGGCCCTTCAAGGTAGCAGCCTGGAAGCCTGGAAGAAAAAGGAAATGTGGAGAAGGACCTCGTGTAGTGGCATTTACTAGGGAAGGAATGGAGGAAAGGAACTAATTGACCATTTTGTATGCTTGGAGACGATGGGAGAAAAAAATCTGGCTGACTGGATATACGGCCAAAATTCGGGGAATCACTTGCAGAGAGTTAAGTAAAGAGAAAAGGAAGAAAAAATTGAAAAGATGAGAAACAATCAGAGAATCATGGTCATACAAATATGAAGACAGTGCTTCAGGTTATTGGGAGAGGTAAAGAAAAGAAAAAGTCAGAGGGGTAGAAAAGCTACAATAAATTCTTTGAGAAGGAGTTGCAAACACAGCATTAAAGGAAGCTCATCCTGCTCCAGTTCTAATTCAACAGAAATGCTGAATGAAGAGATTGGCAAAGAAACTTCATTACACCATGAATAAGGTTTTCCAAAGCGTGTCTGTGCAACCAAAGAGGTTGTTATATTATATAATGTTATATAATGATACAGTACCTTGTGTGAACACTCTAGAAGTGAACCTATTCCCAATTTGGACTTAATATTACTCTGGAAAGGCTATTAATTGAACCAGAGACAGCATTTTTATGGTAGGACAGGAGTTCACAGTTAGGGTTATGCTTGTTTAACTGTATCTGTATGGTTGCATCGATGTGAAGAGAAACGCGTCTGTATGGATAAAGTCTGAAATATCTAGCTGCCCTTCAGGCCATAAATGATGACATGACATCATAGACACAATGTTCTTTGGCTTAGCAAGAAGCCACATTTCAAATACACCTTTTATTGTGGTATGGGAACAGAAAAAAACAGCACAAGGTTATTTAACAACAACATAAAAGGTATTTTACAGTTACTCAAAAATTTTTAGGTTTCCTAAGCTTATACTTCTATGTCAGTAATTGCTGAATATGCTATGTGGAACTTTCATGAACATGAATAAGAGAAGGGATAATGAAAAAGTGTTATGTGTGAAGTTTTAGTCCATGCTGTGAACACTTCTATAACCTTTGGCATAATCTATGAGTTACCATGGTCTATATCAGGAAGAAAAAAAGTAGACAATAACTTCTAAGAAATTTTGAAACAAAGGACTCTCTAAAGCTGGAGTTTTTAACAACTTACACTTTTTGTTTCAATTATTTACATGGGAAAAGAATATACAAGAATACTTACATACAAGAATACTTAATCACTAAATAAAGATTAAAAACTATATGATTCAGGTGTTAAATATAAATACTGGTTAACAATCAGATGCATGTTCTATTCTTTGCTTTCGTGTACTGGTCAGACAAAAAGAGAAGAAAAGAATTGCAATACACTGGTTTCTCAAGAATGCAGCATCAGGGATCTGTAAAAGTCTGAGTGATTCTATTGCTTCCTTTTGAAGGCTCTGATAATAAGAAGGCCTAGGGAGAAAAATTGCAGTTGAAGACCATTGAAGTCTTGAACTGTAGTCAAGCCACAGAGTGAAATTACTGAGCCCTGAACACCTCTCCTGATCCTTCTCTGTTGAGAAGAACCTTTGTTAGATGAGGAGCCAGAGGTTGAAAGACTCAATTGAAATCCCCACTAAATACATTTTCTAAGAAGTTAGGACATGTAGATTTTTTTTTTTCTCACATGGATTTAGAAATCCACAGAATTGTAGCAGATGGGAAATCTCTCGTTTTTAATAGAAAGAATAAACTAGAATATTACCAATTCAGTGCATGAGCAAGCAAAGCAGAATTTCTTGTACTAACCCATCTGAGCCAGAGAGACATTTACTGTGACACTGAGAAATATTTGAAGGTGCAGGAAGAAAGGACTATAGGTCTTTTTTACTTAAAATAGAAATATTATTTATAAAGCAAGAAACCCTTTTATCTCAAATACTAGGAAAATTACTTTGTCCACTTATTACTGAGTCCTTAAATAGCCTATTCAGTACAACTGACTGACATTCTATAAGTCTTACTGCAGATCTGCATCTCCACAATGAGTGATTTTCCAGGGTATGTATTCCATGATTATTCTAACATTCTGGTGACCATATGATAAATACTGTCCTTTTCCATCTGATTTTATCAAAGTGATAAAATCAAAGGCAGAAGTATAAACTGTGAGCCTACACTATTAATAAGCCATCTACAGTCGTTCTCCTATCTGACTATTTTGTTTCAAGACAGAAGCACTCTGAGGTTAAGCTTACACCAGAAAAAGATCTCTTGGATAGCTGTACAGTCAATACAGTTGTACAGACAAAATGCAGCATCAGGAGGTGCACTCTGTGCTGGCAAACCAGTCTTTTAGACTGGCTTTTACTGGCTATACCTGCTGTTATCCCAGAATAGGCAAGTTATAACCTAAGCATACGTCAGCTGCGGATTTGCTCCAGCAGTGGACATTGCCATTGACCATTTAGTGGTGACAAACAAAAAGCAAACACAAGTTTAAATGACAAGTTTTACTTTCCTGCATGCTAGCAAGAGAAGAGAAGCAAAAGCAGTGTATTTGATGCAGTTTGACCCTGATCACTTCCAGGAGTCCATTTGCCTGGGTCATGTTGGCCCACATCTTTCATCTCTTCCAGAGCACTTGACAACAGGAATGCCTGGGATCTTTCCTGTGGCACTACTGTTTGATGATAGTCCATTTACCGCTTAGTCTAGTATAATCCCTCCACTATTCTGAGTTTCTTCAGAACCTGAGTACTGCTGCCAAGGAAAAGGGGTATGTAGAAATGGAAAGCTGATGATGATCAATAAAGTAACAGTTCCTGTAAACTGAAAAATAGGCTGAAACAGGAGAGAAAACATCTGAACTAGGGGAGCATGCACTGCCAGAACAGAAAAGTCAAAGAGTCTAGAATAAAGCAATCCAGAGAACCCAGATGGGGCTTTGAGCAACCTGGTCTAGTGGAAGGTGTCTCTGCCCATATCAAGGGAGCTGAAACTAGGTGATCTTTAAGGTGCCTTCTAACTATACATTTTATGATTCCATGAAGAAAAGCAGAGCCAGATACTCCAAAGCCCAAAGGAAGCACAGAGACCACTGGAAGCACAGAGAGGCAGCATTCTGCAGAAAAGGAGATCAATTCATCAAGCACAAAAAAGGAAGTGACAAAAAAGTCTAATGAGTGGCTATGAGTGAAGTCTGAATGTGCACCTCTATTTATACTTTTAGTCTAATTCTAGATAAATATAATTCTCTTTTTTGTACAGGATGGAAAGTGAAGATCAGAAATATGGAGTCAATGCCAGAAACACAGACAAGGGAAGCACCACATATCTCAGTCTTGATTGCTAAGTAATAGCTATAGATTGGGCATACTGAGAAAGCAGTGAATCATTGTATCTTCAAGGTAAAGCAATTCTAAGACTCAATCTTATCACCTGGAAGTGAGGCAGAATCCCCTGGAAATATATCTTGTGAAACTTCTTATGAGGCTGTGAAATTGAATTGATCTAAGCATCTCCAGTTTTTCAATTACCAAAACGAACCAGATCATATACCAGGAGATTCACAAAAGGAGCACAGTAGAGGCAGAAGATATGTGTAGTTATAGGCAGCTATACTTCTCTGCTTAAGGTTTTGGAATTAATTGCCAGCCAGTCTCTATATCTATAGGGATTCAGCCAGGACTTTAACACAGCAAAAACATGTTAACAGATCCCAGGTATTTCTGTTCACACTGAGAATCTCCCAGACAGGCCTTCAGGTCCCAGGACTAACCTCAAACAGAACCAAAACCAAGTAGTAAATAGCAAGAGTCTGACAATGAGACCTAAACTTTTCCGTCACAACTAAGTCCTCTTTTGTACTGGAATAAAAGGAGAGGAAACAAGTCTTTTTCTGCTTGTGGACCCTTTCATTCTTCTGTAAGGAACTGCAAAAATATAATTCTAAGGACTAAGAGCTGTATTGTGTAAGAAAATTACAGCAAGGGAAGTTGGACAGCTTTATTAAGTTATGGCAAGATAGTTGTGAACAGGAAACCAGTGGGTAAATTCACTATCTTATGTCACATACATAAGCCATTTGTATTTTCTCTGTTATGTTTTGTCTCATTTCAATGAAGTTCCTTCCTCTTTTGGAGGAAGCTTTATTCAAATAGTTGTATCATAAGTCCTGAGCTTATTGTAACTTTTCTTTGCCACCTCACTTTGTATCACAGGGTCACAGAGGAAGGACAAAGTGTGTCATCACAGGACTGTGTGAGGTATCAGCATGTTTCTCACTTTGCCACTGTCACTTGCAAGCATGACATTACCACCAAGCTGATATTAGGAGAGCCAAAGAAATGATAATTTCTTTCTGCTCCCCACAAAAGGTCTGACGCAGAACTCACTGGAATTGCTGGAAATATAAGGCGCTTTGGCTCAGACCCAAACAGACCAGCCAGAAATAATGCTGAAAAGGTATTTGGAACTGAGATGGTACAAAAGGACTAATCTGAGTCACCTTCCCTTAGCAGAAGACTCAGAGTGATTTGAACTGGCTACCTTCTGTTGTGAATTAAGCTCAAAGGCCCAAAAGCAACTCGATTCCAGTCATCTATCTTTTCAGCCTCCTCCAAACTCAATCCAGAGGGAAAAGTGACTAATCCTATTCAGTTGCTGCACTGAACTAGTGCCATCGATTAAAAAAGCTTGGGGCATAGGGAAAATGAATAATCTGGGTCAGTTTTCCTCTGCAAATCCTTTGCACAACTTAGCCAAGAAAATAAAAACCAAAACAAAACAAAACTAAGGAAACAGGAAGAGGAAGCACTGATAAGAAGGAAAGCTCACCCAATAAAGTGCACACACTTTACAGGAAAGAAATAGAAGCAGATCAGTGACATTTTGTCAAAATTCCCAAGGTGGAATGAGATTTATTGGAGGAGGTAGTTCTTCCATTTGGTGGGGAAAAAAAATCATGTCCTACACTCTCTTCCCTTTTTTCCGTGTCTGTGCAGAGCTGAGAGGCTAAGCATGGAAGAAGGGCAAGCTGCAAAAACATTTCTGGGCATAGAAGTCGGCTTCTTGGCTCCCTCTCTCTCCAGTGCTCTGAGTATGGCATGGCTAACACAGGAGAACAGCCCATTGCTGATCCTAGCCATGACCTAGGAGGTGAGTCATAAAATGGGAGTTGCCACTGTAACAGCTGCTCAAGCGCTGACATTAGTAGGTGCTTTCAGCAAAAGCATTTTTTGTGTAGGCTTCAAAGTAAATAACCGCTGCTGCTGGTTATCATATTATTACTTTGAACAGGGTTACCAAGGATTGTGTGCTAAAGAAAAGGTTAAGCTACAGATAACCCCCCACCAAGATTTTTAACATAATATAGCAAAAGTGCCTGTGTGATTTTGTAGCAATATTTACATTTTCCTTGTCCCTTATTATACAAATGGATGGCTTTCATTATTAATATCAGTTGTCTCACTTGACTTCGCTGAAGGTTGCCTGTGACAACAGGAAAGGGCTGGAGTTTTTTGGAGGGGTTTTTGTTTGCTTTTTGTTTCTTGTTGTGGGTTGGGTTTGGTTTTTTTTTGGTTTTTTTTTTTTTTTTTTTTTTTTTTTTTTTTTTTTTTTTTTTTTGTGAAAACGAAGATATTCTGTTTTAAAAGAGCCATGCCATATAAGCAGTGGAATTTGTTAAGCCTGTTCACTTTGCTCTGTGTCCTCACATATTTTGCATTTGTCACCTGACACAACACCATACTGCCAGCCCCATCCTCCACAGCCCCCTGGATCTGTTAGGAAAATGCTGGCAGAGGAGCTCATCGCAGTTTTCTGACCCCGTTTGTTCAATGAGGAGAATGAAGTAGTCAGATTGTCCACCTTTATCTAAATGCCAGTTTTTATGACATTTGTTATATGTCTTCAGGGCCATGGTCAATGGTGGAGATGCCACAGCTCTACAGTTCCTAGAAGGTAGGATGACCACAGCTTCCCAGGCGTCATTCCCATAGGTCAAACTGGACAGGCTGTCTCTGCTAGCAAACTGGTTTTGGAAGAAAGTTCACTGAAGCTTAATACAAGGTACTACAGGTAATAAAGATTGAAGAGCATGGTTAGCAGAAAAAAAAGCCCTAAAATTAAAACCCACACACAAAGACCATTTAAGCGTGACACTGCAGTGAAATTCCTTCTGTTGTCAGTGTGACACTCACAGTGTCACTGGGGTGTACATATCTAGCACACTCCATGGCTCAAACAGGAGACTAGGCAGCAAGTTTGAGGAGTGTAGGTAGATTAGGGATTGGCCCAGGGCAAACGAGGTGCTGCTGAGATGTGTGCAGAAGAAAATGGGTGTGAGAGGAGAGAGAGGGTAAGGAGTGAAAAACAGCAGATGCAGAAGTCCAAGGAAGCAGAGGAGAGAGTGACAGAGGAAAAGACTGTCCCTGCAAGAATATTCTCTCTAGGGGTACCTCTGGATCAAAAATTACAGGATATAAATGGTGAAAGGTGAGTGCCATGAGCAGATCCTTGTGTTGAGTCACGAAGTGTGAAGCTGCTGTCCCATGGAGGAAGGGCTCAGCATGCCCAGGCCGCCTGGCTGACAGCTGATCCCAAAAGAAGCCACGGGCACCCGCTACCCGATCCCAGCCTGAAGGGTTTCATCCCCACTCAAGCCTCCGCCCTAGCAAAGGGGCAGGCTCTTCCCGGGGGGAAGCTTCTCACCACCGGTGCCACGGGCGGGCAGGCCGCCGGGTCCCAGGGGAGCAGCAGCTGGGCACGGCCGCTCGCCGCGGGGAATGGGGCGCCGGACCCGCGCCCGCCGCTGGGGCCATGTTGGCAGCCCGGGAACGGGCAGCGCCTGGCAGCGTCAGACGGGAAGCCCGGGCTTCAGGAGGAGCCAGTTTCGGCTGCCCCCGCTCCCCCCCGCGGTCGCTGCGACGCGGAGATGCCCAGTCTTGGGATGTCCCCCCGCCCCCGTCCCCCGCCGCTTCTGCGGCTTCGGTTTTGTAATTGACCCCTCGGGACTCCCCAGGTGTCATGTTGTAACAGCGCCCTGTGGAGCCAGCAGTCCTGTGTGCCTGCGGATCACCTCGAGGTCCTCCCGTGGGAGAAAGGATGACATACAAACTCCGATCCATTATCGTGTGCGTGGTGGAGACGGTCCAGTGTATTTTCGGCCACTGAAGACACCAAGTAACTCGATAGGCGATCCCTCGATAGGCTGTGGAAACTGGCGGCAGCGAGCCAAATGTGCCCCGGGTGAGGTCGGTGGGAATGCTGGTCCCCATTGTCCCTTCACGAGTGGGTCCGGCACCTCCAGGAAGAGCCGCAGCTGCCCACCGGGGCTGCTGCCCGCGCCTGGGCCGGGGGCAGTGGGTCGCTGCAGCCAAATCACTTTTCTCCGTTGGGTGGACAGAGAGCGAGAGATGGACAGCAGAGGTTTTGGAGAAATTAGTAAATCCCCTCGCAATTACAACACGCTAGCGAATACAACACGCCTTTTTCCGCAGACGGGCTCCCCATCAGGGGACTGGGAAAAAAAAAAAATCCCTAATACTTTTACCTTTGGAAAATTGAAAGGTCTGTGTGTGTATCTGTGTGCGTCTGTGTGTTAGTGCTGTCGCTGCCAAGCCCAGAATTTTGTTTTCTCTCCCAGCATGCGTTGATGACATCACGAAGTGCCCCTTCTTTGTGTGTCAGTGATGTCACCAAATGCAGTGTGGGGGACAATGGAATCCTGAACTCCGGGCGAAGGCGAGTGGGAAGCGGCTGCTCCTGCTGCTGGTTCAGGGCTGAGCCGGGGGAGGGAAGGGAGGACACAGCTGCTGCTTTAGGGCTGAAACAGGTGAGAGATGGGAAAGCTGCCGGGGATTCCTTTTGCCTGGATTGGTGGGGGCGAGTGGGCTTTGGGCTAGGCTCTTTTTTTTTTCTTTCTTTCTTTTTTCCCCTTATTTCTTTCAAACTGAGACAGGTGAGAAGTTGCTGCTGCCGCCGGAGGGACAAAGCAGGTGAGGCAGGGGAGAAGCTTTGGGGTTGAAACAGTTGTGAGAATAGGAGGAAAGCAAGCAGCCCCCGCGTCGAGCCTAATACCCCCTCTGAGCCTTAAAAAAAACAGCCCCGGGAACTGCCCCTCTCCCAGCCACCTGCTTCCACCGCGCTCCCGCGGGGCTCTCGCACGGAAGCAGCAGCGGAGCCGGGGGAGGTCGCCTGTCTCTCTGCCCCCCGGCACCCTGCAGGTTACTTTTCAGAGGGTCTCCATTAAAAACTCACGTCCCCCTCCGTGTGCCCCTTTCTTCCCTCCCCGGGGGAAAAGGAAAGGGAGGGGGCCGTGGCGGCCGGGATCCCCCTCCATCCCCGGAGCTGGGGCTCCGCCGCCCGCCCCCCGCTCCGCACCGGGTGGCGCCCCGGCTCCACCGCCCCCCAGCCCCGCTCGGCGGTGGGGGAGGCAGCCAGGGAAGCCATTGCCTGTTTAATAGTTGCTGTTGCAGCACTTCCGCTTCTCTCCCAGCGAGAGAGACACGAGTGGCCAGGCCCAGCCGCACCGAGGAGGAGCAGCCAGACACAAAGGGAGAGGTAGGGGGACGGGGCACCCCCCGCCGCCCTCCCCGGGGCAGGGGCGAGGGGCAGGGCCGGCTGCAGCCCGGCGATGGGGCGGCAGCCGGCGGGGCAGGGGGGTCGCGCCCGGGGCTGTCAGGTACCGCTGTCCCCCGGCCCTGCGGGCCCGCGGCCGGGGCAGCTCGGCCGGGCCCCCTCCGGCTCTCGGCCGGCGGGGGCAGGGGAGCTCCCCGGGGAGGGTGGCGGCTGTGTGTCGCCCCCCCCGCCCCCCACCCCCTCGGGGCCCGCGGCTGCATCCCGAGCCCTTCCCCCGAACTCTCCCGGGGTGTCATGCCACCCCCCCCCATCCCTCCCGACGGCTTCTCGCCCCTCTTGGGTGCGGACCTGCCCTCGGTAGCCCGCCGTGCTCGCCTTCCTCCCCCGTGCCCCCGGGGTGCCCGCATAGACCCGGGCTGCCTCCCCCTGGCGCTCGCTGCCCCCCTCCCTGACACGGGCCTCCCCGAGCCCTCCACTCTCGCCCCTTGTAGGCCCTGGCCCTCCTTCCCCCCACGTCCCCCCCGGCGCAGACCCTCTGCTCCCTTCCCCCTCCGCTGGCATATGCCCATCGGTGCAGTGGGCCTCGGTGGGTGCCACCAGTGCACCCCACTCCCTGCTTAGCCCTTCCCTTTGGTTTGCTCTCTTCCTGCCCACCTTCCCTCACGGCTTCCAACACCCGATCCCACAGGCAGGGGTTTCCCCACCACAGGTCACACATCTGCCAGGGTCTTCCCTGTGTTGTCAGTGATGCCCCACTTCCATTTTAGAACTGGCGACGGGCACCCCCCTGGCCCATCCCTTCCTGCCTCCCCCACGTGCCTCCCGGGAACCCAAGGGACCGGAGCTGTTCCATTTTTATCTCCTACACCCCTAGGCTCGATAGTGGTGGGTGGTGATGGCTCCTCTTGTGTGTGCAGTTTGGGGGAGATTAGAAAGAATTGCTCTGAGCTTCCCTGATCCTCGCAGTTGTCCCCGTTTCAGTCTCCTCTCATTCCACACTTACCTTCTGAGAGGAAGCTTTTAAAGTCCCTTTCCCCCTGCTCCTCAGTGTTACTAATGCAGGGGAAGCTACTGCTCCTCCTGCTATGGTTGTAGGGCCTAGAGAGGAGAGGGAGACACGAGGATCCTTTAAAAGGAGCATGACCCGAACACAGAGCAAGATTGTTAGCAGCCTTTCTCTGTGTGTGTTTGTGTTCACTGTTTGTTCCCCACGCCCCATGGTGTCTCCTCTCCAGGTTGGGGTGTGTGGTGGGGGGGTCGCTATGTCGGATGACGATTCGAGGGCCAGCACCAGCTCCTCCTCATCTTCATCCTCCAACCAACAGACAGAGAAAGAGACAAGCACGCCTAAGAAGAAGGAAAGCAAAGTCAGCATGAGTAAAAACTCTAAACTGCTATCTACCAGTGCCAAGAGGTAAGGCTGCAGTCAGTTTTCTCACTGATTTGTTTAATCTTCTCTTCTTCCTCATTTTATTTTGCACTGTTCCCCACTCCTCCCATTCCTCATCTCTAGCCCTTGTGCTCAGCCTTTCTACGTGAAGCTGCTATTGTTTCACTTTTTTCAGTGTTGCTGCAGTGAGTGTCTGCCCAACTTCACTGCTTTCTAGTCCCTCTTCCTGCTTTTTCCAAATATTTTCCTGGCTTTTCTTCTTCTGGGCTGTTATTCGGACCCTCAATTACTTCTGCTCTCTTTTCCTTTCTCCTTACTAGCATTTGTTATGGGAATGGTGTAGGATTGACATTTAGACCTTATTTTTTTCTCTGCTACTGGAAACTGTATGGTCCCAAGTAAGGCATTGCATTTCAACATCTGTTTCACTCTCTTGTGGGTTGGAGTCTAGAGTGTCTTTTTTTCTTTTTAGAACTGATTTGGAGATTAATTAATGTTTGTGAAGTTTTGAGTTTGCTTGCTTTGGAGGAGTGCACTGCTGTGCAAGGGGTGTAATATAGCCCCAGATCTTTACCAACAAATACATTACTGTTATTTTTGTCTGTTCATCACCTATATTGAATTTTCTGTGTATGGTTGGATGCTGACTGGAATAAATAATCCACAGCAGGCCCACTTGTGGACATTCTGCTCTAAAATAGTCTTTGCTCAAAGCACAGAGTCGGTTTGGGCTTTTTTTGAGAATAAAGTAATTTTTATTCCAGAATAATGTATAGGGAGAGATACCTGCATAGAATAGGAATTCCAGAACAGCTATGTCAGTCAGTTTTGTTCACTTGGACAGACTTTTTGAGCTACTAATTAAAAAAAAAAAGTTACCCTTTCTTATTTGTTCTGTGTGTCACCTGAATTCAGCACCATCCTGCTTCAGGGAGCTAAGCTGACAAATGGAGGTTTTCAAGCGAACTTGCAGTACTTCAGTAAGAGTAATAAACCATCTCACTGAACAGCTTTGCCAAGCAGCAGAGAGGTTGTATCAGTAGGTGTCTAAAGTGACTGGGGTTTTATGCAAATGATCTGTCGTAGCAACTAAGTTCTCTGTGGCTTTGTAGAATTTAGGCAGTTTGGTTATTCCAGATCTTCACTCAGCAGGTTTCCATGGCAAACTGACATAGATAGTGGCAAGCAGTATTTACGTGTTGTGCCCTTCACTCTTTTAAGGAGAAGATTTTAAACTGCCTCCTGTGGAAAGGCTGCGGTTCTTGTGTGTGACAAGTGGCAGGAGATGCTGGCTGAGTTTAAAGGAGAAGGGAGGCAGGCTGAGTGCTGGGTGGGGAAATCTGGAAGGGAAGCCTGAGTGACAGTAATGGGACTCTAGGGAAGAGGATGATAGCTGGTTGGGCATTTTGTGGCAAAAGCAGCGTAAGCCCAGAATAGTCTGGGCTGAGAGGACAGGGTGTTGGCTGAGCACAGTGGAGAGAGGGAGCGTCTGGAGTCCTAGGGAGGGGACCTGGGGGTGTTATGTGGCTCTTGAGGGTGAAGAGAAGGGAGAATTGAAGGTGGTAGGAAGTGCAGGAGTCTCGGAAATAGATATTCACCTTCCTTAAAGTGTCCTTGAGGATGGCGCAGTTATTGACTCCCTCAGGGCTGTGGATTTTTTTTCTCAGGATGGTGATGAGAAGCTGGGGGAGAGAAGAGGGAACCAATTTGGCAATGACTGTTTCTCTCAATCCCGTAAGACAAAATTCCTTTTCAGACTGCAGTTTCTTCTTGGTGCATCACATTTGCAGAGTTTTACCCTCATTTACAGGCTGTTTGGCAAAGAGGACAGTCTTTTCCACTATGTGATTGGCATCTTTGTGGGAGCACAGAGCAGTGCACCTGTCTGGGTTCAGTGCACGATGCCTGTCTGCTTTTCTGCCTGTCTCTTTAACAGGGCAAGGTGCCTGTCCTGCTTAGGGGGTTTGGACTGGTGGGAGGCCACAGCTGAGAGTGCCTCTCTTATGTACTGTGGCAAGCTCACAGTGACAGTATGTCTGCAAGGATAATGTGTTAACTGCTATCCCACACAGTGTCTTACCTTTGTTCCTTCTTGCTTTATTGCCACAGGATTCAGAAGGAATTGGCTGACATCACCTTAGATCCACCTCCCAACTGCAGGTTGGTGTCGATTCCTTACCTGAGGAGGGTGGGGGAAGGTGAGGGGCTGAAGAGGCTCTGGATGGAGCAGAGGAACAGCTGTTTTGGTGGTCAACAGTACTTTTGTGAATGCTTGCCTGACTTTAAATGGTTTCCAGGTGGGGATACCTCCAGAGATTGTATGTATTTTGACCAGTTTTCTGCTTGTTTTGGGGGTTGTTTTGTTTTTTTAACAATTGCATTTCAATATGTTATACTGTTTTGTGTGTGTATGTTTCAGAAACTGGTCTATAAAGAAGAGTGTGAAAACTTTCTCCTTGTTTGTTTTTGGTTTTGGTTTATAAATCTAATGCCTGACTGCACTAATCTTATATAAATAAGAGTCCTGCCAAGGAAGCAAAGAATGCTCTGAGGTTTTTAGCTCAGAGTTCTGTTGTGAACAGCAGCTGACAGTGGAAGTGCAAATTTGTCACTCAGTGGGTGCCCCACTGGAACATATATCTTACCTGATGAAACAGAAAGTAGGGATATTCTGTTGCCCTTTATAAAGCAGCTTGTTTTTAAGTATGTTTTAGAAACTTATATATTTTTTTTAAACATCTGGCAGGTTGATTTGTTTCATTGCATGATGTTGCTGAACATCTTTGCATTTGGAGAGGAGGCAGTAGTAGTGTAACATCTTTGGTTATACTTGCCTCATCCAAGAGGAAAGAGGCTTTCAGTCTGGTCTGTGTTTGCTATAGTTTCCAGTGCATAACTCTGTTCCCATCTTCTTGCTGTAGCTTAGGTTTGATGTCTTTTGATGTTGGTAATAGCACAAATCAGAGAAAATTATAAATAACTGTTTAAATTGGTCTTTTTTATATTGAGTTTCCACCCACAAATGTACATGAACCTTTTTATTGAAGATTTTTGCCACTGTTATTCTGTGGGGAGGCATTAGCACAAGAGTTAGCCTGACAGGTCCAGAGCCACCCTTTCAGTACCAGTCCCTAGGATCATAATTAATTGAAGGAGAGATTGAATGTGATGTGTGACATCTAATCTGATACTAAGAAGATTTTTGTGCTGTTGGGATGATAACCAATAAGTTTTGAAATCTTTACTTGTGACAATATTGTTTAGGGACAGTAATGACTTGCCTGAACATTACATTTCCAGTTCTTGAGCTGGAGATGTTCCGTGTGCATCCCAGCTCTGTGTCAGGACAAAGTCCACATGCTTTTCCCTCCTCTTCCCACTTTAACCTGATTTTCATGAGAAAGAAACACAGAAGCACATCTCAGGCACTATTGCTTGCTCTCTAGAAAACTGAGTGTGTTGGCTTTAGTTTGAAACTAGGCAGAAACACTAATTTCCTGGATGGTCAAGGTGCTGGGATTTCAGACTGAACTTTGCAAGTCTATCCAAAAGCTGTGGTAGTATATGAGTACGTTAGATTGCGTGTTTCTTCTGAAGATTTGTGTAAATGATATTAGAACCCTGATTTGTCCTTGTTTCAATTGGATTCATTCACAGGTAAAGATGAACTAACAGACTGCTTCTCAAAATACAGTATAGTTTTGGTTTTTCTTTTTTAATTACATAGACCATTGAAGATAATGTGCTTCAAGGCTCACATAGTAAGTTTGTGTTATTTCAACCTTTACAAATATTTCTAATGGTAAAAATTAGTTTGTAGTACAAATAGTGATGATTAATCTTCATCCATAGTGGAGTTATAAGTATTCTGCATTCCTTTTGACTTTCAGATGAGTGACAGTGAAGGCTGTCAACTCTTGCAAGTAATGCATGAAACTGGTGTAGTTGATATTGCCTTTTAATATGTTGATAGGTAGGAAAACGTGAGTGGAGGGGTTTGTTGTGTGTGTATGTGTGACCAAAGGAGTTTTGGTATTGCTCATCTTGGGGTGAAGTCATCCTACTTCTGTAGACACAATGCTGAGAGCCAAGAAGAGCATCTCTGCTTATGGCTAACAAGGCTCCAGTTGTGCAGTCAAGCACTGGGAGTTTGCCCCTGTAGTGGCTGGTTTGTAAAAAGGCAGGCAGGTGCCGATTGCCACAACAGTGAGATGAGTTTCAACTATTGCAGTTGTGGGGAAAGTTCAACTCTTGTGGAAAAAAAAAAACAAAAAAACAAAAAACCAAAAACCCAGAAATAGTCAATTTATGACTGTGAGGAGATTAAGCAAATGAGAGACTCTGGTTGCTGCATGATATTTAAGGTTGCCAGAATTTGTTCTTGGGAAGCCTGCTAACAGTGTCACTGCTTTCCTTTATATTTTTCCTTTCATATGAATATTACTGCATGCTGTGAAGGAGGTATTAAATATATAGTTTGAGAACTTAGTTTCAATTTCCTGCCTTTATGACTTTGCTTATTCTAACCTTTCCACTGACCTCCTGCCCCTCATATCTCTGTTGCCTTTGTGCCTCTACAGACTTTCTTCAGGTGTCACTGGAGGAGAGGCCAGTCCTCTCCTTTTAGGCATCTTGCTCATTCCTGCAAGTTTAATCTTAGAACTTATATATGCAGAGCATTATGCATGATGCAACATACTACCTGTTGTACTGTCAATTTTAGGGGTTGCCAAAGCCTCATTTGCCAAGTCACATTTGAAAATATTTGTCCAAAATTGTATCCTGTGTTATGTTGGAAACATCATAATCTTTTTTCTTTTTCTGGACATCTGTTCTTACATCCCCCACCACCATATTTGTATTTTCCCCTGTTCTATGTCTGGTGTTTGATTTAAGTTCATGGTTGGCTGTGTTTTAATTTTTGGCCTCACTGCAAAATACTTCTTTCAGTCTTATTGCAGTAATGGGAATTAAAGATATTTAACACATCCCAGAGCAGCTCTGCATATTGAAAGATAAAGGTTCAGGTTGTAAATGATTTTTAGTAAGAACTGTTTTACCATATCTTACATGAGGTATTTTTCTTCTTATAAAATATGACATACAAATGACAACCATTTGACATTTCAAACAAAATAGCTTAAAAATAAATGTTTCATTTTTATTTTTGTATCTTTTAGTGTCTGTATTTTCATGTATGTAACCCACAGATCATCTGTTTAAAAAACAAAAACCAAAAAACCCAAACCCCAAGCACACTCAACACCCTGTGATTGAGCAGCTGTGTGGTTTTTACACATATGTGGGTAATATGAGGGAAAGCTTATTCCAAAACTTCCTCTTTCCTCAGCACTTTCCTTGCTTCTGGTTTTTCCATAGTTTGCCTTTGTCCCCCAGAAGTTTACCTGGGCTTGTGTGTCATTGGCTGGTTCATTTCTCATACTCCCTGTGCACTTGTGTCTCCTTCCTCAGGCTGTGATTTTGATTTTCACAGGCTAGTGTAGTTAGTTGTGCAGCGGTGCAGAATATGTGCATGGAGACAGTCTCTGTTTGACCTGCTTTCAAAATGTAGATTTTTGGACTTGAAAACATTTTCTAAAAAGATGCATTTAATACATGTCGCAAATTTGTGGGTTCCTGCTGGGAGCAATGCTGTCCTCATAAGTGTCCTACTGTAATGTATGTTTGGCAACTACATCAGAATGGATTTTAGTCCTCTTCATTATTTTCAGTAGGCCAGTGCTCTGGAGGTCTTTAATTTCTGCAAGGTGATTTGACTCCCAATATTAATACTGAGTTATGAAAGTTAAATATGACTTTCAAGTTCAAAAGGTGGTTAGTGGTTAATATGAATTGGTGAATGACTCTTTGGACCTAAAGTGTTTAAAATCTTTTGAGAGTGTATCTGATGATCTCCTACTTGGTTTTATAACAGAGAGTTTAACTCCTGTTCTAGAGCTCAAAGAAGGTAACTAGAAACTTCTTACTTTTGGTCTTTAGTATGTGCTGGTGACAGAGGAGGTGTCATGCCTTTGCTTTGACATGCAAAGTCTGCACATGTCAAATATGCCTCCATCTTGCTATGTAGGCAGTCCTGACTTTTGTTTGCTGGTAACACTTACGAGTGTTGTGCAAAAGCTTTCCTTCTGTCTCTGTGATGAAATGTCCAAAGCTTCAAGAGAAATTAATTCAAACTTTAAGTACTCTTTATTCGCTTTGTGTAATTTATTCAACCTCTGCATCTAAGCATCTCCTGATGGTAGATCTGCTTATTGATGTGAGGTTATGGAACAAGTGGTTTTCCCCATTTTTTGGGGTGGGGAGTTACAGCACACAAAAAACAAATGACATGTCTAAGGTCATGCAGAAAGTCTCTGGCAAAGTGGAGAAATGAATGTAAATCTCTTTTGTTTCAAGCTAACTTGCAACTGAGTTGTTCTGCTGGAGCTGTGTGCATCAGTTGCATTATGAGCAGGGCTTTGAATTTATGCTTTATTGGGTGTCTGGTATTGACTGTATGTAAGCATGGTAATTTAATGTTATTTTTCCCATCTGTATAGAGGGACCAAAATGGATATTAACTAGAATTAATGTTTTTTAATCTATCTTAGCCAAACTGAAACAAGTTTGTCTCCACATGGCTCATTTAAGTCCATATAGGCAAGACCAGCTGTTATTTAAACAAAAATAATTTTCAAACCTTTGTTGAAGGAGGCATTTCCCTGCAGGGCTTTCCATTGCTTCAGAATAAAATGCTATCACAAATTCATTATTTAAATAATAATAAAATACAGTTGTGCTTTTTGGCACCTTCAGCCCAGTTTTTGTAAATTTGCAGAATAAGGACCAGATCTCCTTGAGAATCTCGTGAAAGTTAACTGTCAGCACTTAATAAATATATGTCTCAGTAAAGATGGTGGGGAGAAGTGCTCTCCGTTATAACATATGGAATATTAATAGTTTTCAAAACTTTGCAGTGTGGAATTAATATTTCTTGGCTTGAGAGAAGTCTGCATAAAACGTGTGGCTCAAAGGCAGTTTTGAACTCAACAGTTTCATATTATAATTAATATATTTTGTCTACATACCATGCAGGTCTGGCATTTGTCTTGCTTACTTTTGTTTTTTATGGTGCTTGTAATTTTTTGCAAATGTATTTTTTCAATACTTTCAACTCCAATAATGCTTTAAGTGCTTTTGCTTTTAAATCTAGCATATTATTTAAGGATGGATTGTCACTGTTAAACTCTAATATCAGTGTTGTTTTTGTTATTTTCATGTGTGAAATAGTACTTCCTGAGCACTCTCGTATTCTATAGCATACACTTTCCTGTTTTCTAAGTAACAAGCTTGATTTCATTGACTTTTTTCCTTAGTATGCCCAGTCAAATTATTAGGTCAAGAATGACACAAATGCCAGCTTTTGCTTCCTTGTAGAAATAAAAAAATATTATCACCTTTAAGGAAGGTGAAATTATCAGCTTAGAAAAGTGGTTTTAGAAGTCTTTTTTTTTCTTTTTTCACCTCGTATTGTGTTGAAAATGTGAGTGTTTTCTGTGAGAAGTTTCCAGATGTAGGATAGGAAGGACCTACATAATTAGCGCTGTGTGTAGTTGAAAAATATCTTTTGTCATATAAACTACCAGTGGTTCACCGTTCCCTCCTTGCTTTGTTTGGCACATGATCCCTGGAGAAATAACTCTTCCTTTTGAAATGGTGTATTAACTAATTTAGAGATCCTCTGCAGCTGTGTATGGTCTAGCTTGCAAACCATAAAAATAATACATTTCTACACTGGCTGAATTTAAGTATGTGGAGGTAGCAGCTCCTTCAGGCAAAGTCCTCTGCCCGATGTACTCAGACAAAGGCTGCACAGGAGCAGTTTCTTTGCTGAGGATTGATTAGTTAATATTACAGGAATTAACTTTTCTGAAGCCACTTCTGTTTTTATTTTAACTGTCAGAAATGTTTTGATGGCCAGGCTGTTCAGACACTGTGGCAGGAGCTGGCTGATGCTGTGGTAGATTTTGCTTTGCACGTCCTGGCTCGGTAATTCCCAAATGAACTGCATTCTGTGCTCTTGCATGCCAAACATGGAAACGATGAATCTTGAGAGCGGCTGTGAAATTGTATCATGGCTAAGAACAAAGAGGACTGAAATCCCTTCTGTGCACATTCCCTTGTATTCCACATAATTTTATTATTTGACTTTCAGTTTTGCTGCCCTTGGAGGGCACTGTGCAACTGTGTTTATGATGCTGCATGTATGTTTTATCTGACAAATTCTTATATTTCCTCTTGGTTACATATTCTTGTTTGGCTTTTCAGTTGTATTCCAGTGCTACTGGTCTAGATTTTTAGACTGGATATGTGTATAGCACCAGTTTATATGTCTGGTTTTGTTTTAAGAAACATACACTATATGTGTATGATATTTCATAGAGGTAAATGGGAAACAATATATGTGCGCTGTTTATACTGCAGGGCTTGAATCTATCTTGCCTTTTTATATGAGGACAAAATTACCCATGGATAACTGGCTTGTCTAGGGGATCAAGGAGGATGGGTTTGTGTTTGAAGATTTCAACAAGAGCAGGTTGCCAGAGCCTTGTGGTTTCTGAAAAAATGGGTTGGTTTTGAGAGCCGGTGTTATTGTGTCTGGCAGATGTTTGCTTTGGTCCTGCTGTTGGAGGGGGTTGTGTTGGGATGGAAACAGAGTTCACTGTGCCGGTACATGAGAGAATTAAGGTTATCAGTGAGTTTGTGCGTAGTGAAACTTCTGCAGCCTCTGCCTGTGCACTTCTGTAATTGTATATGATAAACCAGCCTTCCATGCAGACCTTTTCAGAAGCATTTATTGTACTAAAAAATAGGATACCATTTTATGTGAATGGGTTAAGATTGCACACCTGTGCAGACACACACCATTCTCAAAGTTAAGGGCTATGCTTTTTCCACAAAACAAAGTGCTTCAAACTAAGTTAAATGATGCAATTTAGTCATTACAAGTAAAATCTTGCCAATCTGTACATTTATTTGAATGAAATAAATTTATACTTATTTTTCCCTCTGAGGCTTAACAGTGGAGGTTTAAGTGCTCACTTCATTATATTACAAAACTGAGGAGAGAACATGTATTGTCAAGTACTATAAATAAGCTACAACTGTCAAAATAAGCACTGTGCGCTCAAGAATTCAGAGGGGTTTTCTTATTTCTCTTGCTAATTTGCAAATTTCTGCAACATGCAATTAAAATTCCAAGGCATTTGGGGAAAGTGTAATGGTTGCAACCATGCATTTAATACATATTTTCTGTGTGTAAGGGGCTAATTGACATTACAAGGAGATGTTGCAGAGCTGTATGCTTAACTTCAATATCCAATTTTCAGTGCTCTTTATTAACCTGGACTCTGGGGGAAGGAAGCTGGGGGAGAAAAGGAGAGTGGGGCATGCAGATTGTAGCTCAGGGCAGATGTGGTGTTTGAACCTCCTCACTCCCTCCAGTCTCTTCCATAGTTTCACAAATGGAAATATGGGTCAGGTAAGATGAAATTGAGCTGTTTTGAGAACTGGGTCCAGGCCAAGTTTTGGCAGTTCATCTGTTTAAGAGAAAATACAAAGTAATTGGATTAAAGAGGCTGTAGGATTAATGATATAGTGTCCTGTTAGATTTCTTTGCTTCTGTGTTTCTGTGAATCAGTGTGGAATTTAGGTCTCAATTCCTTCAGGAGCTTCAACTTTTAGAGTCAAAAGTGGACCTAATCAGATAAGCATGTTAGTAGATGTGTTTTGTATGTACACTTTGTATCAGTGTAAATGACTGTTTAAAAAGATTGCTCATCTCTCCCTCTGGAGCTGCTGGACTTGCTGGAAACACAGAGAATTTTGATCTGGTACTGAGAACTGTAAAGGCAAAATGGGGAGGAGCTTTCTGGAGCAGGTGGCCTGCTAATATTTAATGTTTTTTCTGCTGTGGGTATCTGAGCAATATTTTAGTCAGCATGCTAATCCCAGTGTTTTGCTGGGAGAAATCAGGAGAGGGGTCTTCGTGTGTTTTCTTTTGATGCCTAGGATCATACAGCAGTTGCACACAGGAGTGAAAAGGGCCCCAGACATTAAATTTAATTCTGAAATCAAAAGTGTCTTTTCACAATTGGTGAATTGATAAAAAAAAAAACTACTTCTGATACAGTCTAAGAACTTTGTCAGATTTGTTTAAGGCAGTGATTGTTCTACAAGGAAAGCTGCCAGGGTAATTGTCTCAAAGGTTTTAGATGCAGCTTGAATATCTTCACTAATGTTTTAAGGTGCTAATTTAGGTTATGACTGTTACAGATTTCATATGTTTGCAGTTCTCAAATGGGCAACTTCTAGAAAGTTTCAGTGTTATATTTATATTATTTATATTTAATTCACTGTTATTTTATATTCTGAACAAGTGTAGCAGCTCTGAGAAGTGGCCTATAAATGGTGGAGAAAGTGCAATTTATTTCATTAAAGCAGTGTTTAGCTGCTGCAGAAGGTTTTGAAAGATGGCTAAAATGGACGCAGTTGTAATAGTACCGGTATAAGGTAATTAGATCAATACTGTAGTATACCACAAAAGGTCATTTTATCAGAAGTTTCTGGTCAGTCAGATTGTTGTAATACTGTATTTGCACAGTGTTTTCTATATGTCTTTGTAACATTTTTAAAGGAAGTAAATTAGGTGATGCATACAAGCCTTTGTAGTTAGTGTCCTCCTTGTCTTCCTTATAAGTTATTTATCAACGAGAATTGTCTTGCTTTCTTTCTGATGGGATAATTCTTAATTTGAGATTCCCATTGTATTTTGTAGTGCTTTGAGTTCTGGTAAAAGTATTTATGCCTCCTTATACTTGGGTGACTGTGGGAGAGAGAAAAGACTGAAGGCTTTAAATAGCTATGCTAAGTCTCAAAATATCATGAATCTCACTGAGTTCTCCATTGCATTAAAGTCGTGGCAATGCTTTCCTTCCTACTTTAAATTTAATTACAGCAGCACCCTTGTAACCTAGGAAATCAGGCAGAAAGATGTACAGTAGTGACAAGAGTGACCTAGGAGAGCTAAGTTTTGAATGTAACTAGTGCCAGGCTTTCAGCTGCCCTGCTGCTTGTCTTTCAGCTGCATCCCAGGGTTGAAATCTCTAGTGAAATCTTAATGTTTTCTTTTGAATAGCATCCTTCCAATTTTTCCATCCCCTCACTCCTCTTGTGAGGTTAATCAGATTGCAAGCATTGGTAAGACTGGGAGATGAATGAGTTGCAGATGAGGAACAGAAAAGGACATAAAACCATTCATGGCAACAAGATTGTACAAGGCATTAATGGAGACTATAAGGGACAGCAGAGAGAGGTGGCCCATCAGGGTGACTGAGGTGATTTTGCACTGGTTGCTGGAATAGTTGCAGCAAAGGTGGAAGTAGAGACAAGACTGATACTTTTTCTGGTCCAGCAGTTTAGCTCCACTTTCTGCTCCTTGCACTGTAAGGAACAGAAGACACAGGGTGTCTTCCTCTTGGTGGATGGGGAGGACCATGCATTGGCCACCCTCTTCTTGGGCATGAGTATTTTTGAAACAGTAAAGCATACAAGCTGCAACAATAGTTTTGCTATGGTTATTGTTTGGCACCCCCACTTGGGAGATAAAATATTAATTTAGTAATAAAGTGAATGCACTTATATGACCTTATCACGGGAACAACATACTATACTTTGAAGAATATATGTAATAGGTGCCCCAGTGTATCTTTGCAGACCTCCTTGAACTGCTACTTGAGTCACTTGTGACTCTTCAGCCATGTCCTCCTACAAGCACATCAGTGAGGTGTGAGGAGTGGGGGGAAAAAACTGGGGGAGTGGTAGCAAGCAGAGGGAGTGAAAGGCAGGCAGAGAAATGGAGGAAGAGGGCAGAAAATGGAGAGAGGGAGAGAGAAACAAACGACTCAGTCAATCCCAATCAAATAGACTAGTATTAAAGACAGGAAGTTGCAAATTAATTTTGTTGAAGGCCCTGTGAATCTGAATCTCCCAAAGGAGCACACCTGGTTTTTTTAGCAACTGGAAGAGAAGTGTGGCAAAAGCTGTTATTCAGTAAATTCCATAATACAGGAAACACATATTCACAGAAACTGTTAAAAGGTCATTTTAGAACAGTTAAAGTCCTTCTACCCAGTAGGTAGTGAGGTTCTGGAAACGCTTCTGCAGGAGGTTGTGAAGGTAGATAGTATCAGCATGTTCAAATGTGGGTTGAACAAATTAATGAGCAACAAGTCCATAAACAGCAAAGAGAAAAGTCAGGCATGTACCCTTTAACACCCCTAATCCAGTGGCTGTGGATTCTGAGGGAGTACATAGGGAGTGGACTACAGTGTCACCTATTCTGAGGAGTAGGCTCTTACCACTGCCAGGAGTAGGGTGCCGAGTTAAATGATCCCAAATGGTCTTTTATGTTCTATGTGGAATACTCAAAAAATTACCTCCTTCCCCCACCCCATTGTCCCTCATTCCAGTCCACTAACTTCAGGCTCTTTTCTATTTCCTTGTTCCAATTGACATGGTTTTTAGCCACAGAAAATGTTCAACTTCTGCCCTTCTTGCCTTTCTTCTTTTTATGTTTTGCCATTTAAAGCAAGCTCTTTTTTCCTGTCACTTAGCCACTTCTTCTTGCTTTTGTGAAGGATTAACCTTCATGCGTTTGTGTTGCTGAATTTAGACTGTAAACTTTTCAGAGTAAAGCACTTCCTTAATTTTTGTTGGTGTTGGCAACGTGGTATGTAAATTTCCATTTATGTTTAAATGTTCTTTATTAATGAAGTAGGTTTAGTCTTTGGGCTTGTAGGTATCACCCTATCCTCTCTTCCCCAAAAAAGTTCTGCTTATATTGCAGAATTGCCTTTTTTTCCCTTATCTGATAGAGGTAAATAAGTGAGTTGTTTTATTCAACAGCTATTGTATTATCTTGAATATGTGATTTGATTATTTTCTGCTTTTATGCACACTAAGGTTATCACAGCTATTACTTCGTGATACTACTACTTTGTAATAGGATAGTGTATTTTGAGATATATTAGTGTTGGGGGCTTTTTTCTTCCTGGATAGTGGCGGAGAAATAATGAAGCTGTCCAACAGCTAATCTCCTTTTTTGGTGTCTTTGTGCTCCTACTTCACCTTCCACCTCGATATCTAGGAGGACTATAACTATTTGTTAGGGAAATACGAGTTAAAATGCATAGCTATTACATGTGTTGAGACATTCCAGTTTCAAGTACTTACTATTCAGTGACTTAATGACTATAAATACTATGTTATGTACAAAGTTCTGTAATGCATTAGCTATGACTTATACATTGTTTTTCCCACAGAAAATGCAAATTTTCTAACCCCATAGACTGTGCAGTCTCTAGTTTCTGCATTGCATTTCAAGGATTTTGCCTTGTATTTCATAGAAGAGTCTTACTTATGAGGAAATGTCAAGTCCAGACAAATAATTTAGCATTGGGATTGTTCAGGTGCACATTTCACTGCATGCTGAGTAGCACAGAACTAGCCATTTAGGACGTGTTTATTAACTAGTGCTGGATTTTGTCAGGAAAGACTGAAAAGTAGGGATTGGGTAGTAGATGCTTGTGTGGTAACACTTTGCAGTGGGGATACAAAAAGGTGGCAGGGTCCAGCTGTAAGTCGTAGCAGCAGAGTGAAGGTTTGTGGGTAAGTGGAGATGTGCCGTGACCTCTTTTGTGGCTGGCTGAACAGCTGTGTGAGATTTGTTAGTGATTCACTGCTTGATTTAGAGAGGTAAGGTTGGAGTGCTGATTTAGATTTGGATCTGGAAAGGAGAGCTATCTCTTGCCTACTGAAGTCTGTTCTGTTTGCAACAGTCTTCAATGATTCAGAGCAAATGAGAAAAAAAAAGATGGAGCTAGAGTTGATGGCTGAACTATGACATACTAGGAAAGAACGAAAATACAGGGTGAGATTAGATGTAACTTTTAAAATCAGAAAACCAGAGAAGAAAAGTATATTACCAGATCCCTTTCCTGTAGTAAATCTTACCGTCTCTTGCAGAGACTCCGAGCAATCTCTATCCTTCTCTTCTAGGTTTTCCTTTCCTTCATCACAATCCAGTGTGTTACAAGTCACCAGTGTGGTGTAAGTTGTGGAAGACAGAGGCAGAGTGCCTGTTCTGGCCCCTGGAGTTGGGCCTCTTTCTGCAAGCCATCTCAGCCTTGTAAAGAACGATGCTAGTGTTTCCTGCCTCGTTATCCTTCTGAGCTGAGCATGTTCTGGTGCCTTCTCTTTCCTGATGGCTCACTGATCCTTCAGCACTAAGCCATTGCATCTGTCAAAGTCTGACGCCCATGCCTACAGAGAACTGAAGAGGCAAGGTTGTCCTGTTGACAGAAAGAAAATGTATATTAGGAATTAAAAAATAAGCAGACATAACCATTCCTGTTTTATTAATTTACTTGCAAGTGAAGTAGCAGTGATCAGCTAAACTACTGAATGTGTATATAGTTTGGTTGTTTTTTTAAAGATTGCTAAAGTATCTGGGTCATGAATCAGAGTAGCTTGATGGAAGGGAAAGTGTTTTCAAAGCAGTTAAATGGGCAAATGGGATAATCCTGAGTGCAAGTTAACATAGATATTGAAATTTGTTATCTTTCTTTATGTATTATTCCTTGGTCATTGGAGAAGTATTTTATTAGCTTGAAAGGTTTCTAGTCAAGAGGATACATCTAAACTTCACTTCGGAGCTATGAGGACATTTGACTGTGCAGTAGGTGAGCCTGCAACATAGACAACTATATGCCAGGCAAATGAAAGATTCTTTGCTCAGTATTTTTACTAACCCTCCTCTCATGTACACATTAAATGTTACACCTGGAAAGTCATTTTGTTGCTGTTTTAGCAAATTATTTATTTTCAGAGGGAGAATCTAAATTTTTTTTAGGTATTAAAGTAATAGAAATATAATGTTTGCTTAGATTGGCTTTCCTGAAAGATAATGTGTCATATCCTAATGACACACAAGGTCCAGTGTTAAATTTCAGTACTTGCTGGAGATAGTGAATGAACTGTGTCCAGAAATAAGTGTGTTTGCATGTCCCTGCTTATGTTACTAGAATTCAAGGTCACTAAAACAGTTCTGTAAAGTTTAATGTACAATTTGTATTATTTACCCATTTTTTTCTTTAAAGTGCAAGACCGTTTACTGAACTGTGTGAGCACTTCACTGTTTTATATATAGGCAATGATTTTCTCAGCTGGTTATGCAAAGAGGCTAAGCATTTTTTGTCCTTATTTATTTATTAATTATGCTGAGACAACTGGATGGGAGAAAGCATTCTTGCTTTTGGCATTTGAAGGAAAGATCGCTATTTTTGTTTAGTGTGCTAAACAGGGTTGTTTTCTAGTAAGAGTTATATAATATGATTAAGAAGTTATCCTCTCTTCCAGAGGGTTATAAGAGTGATCTCTGGGCAGTACAGAGAAACTCAAACTTTTGACCTTTCTGTCTCTTTGGACCCATTACTTGTTGGACATAATGGTCCTATTAAAATTGCTTAATTGTTCCAAAGAGATCATTTGTGCTTACTCCGTTATTGCTATTTGATGCTGCCTCTCTACACACTGCCAAAACTCCATGGTATATTACATTTTTATTGTTATGTAAAGCAGCTGTAAAACAAACTGTGGTTGTGTAAATGTATTTGAAATCTTTGCTATTGGCTACTTTATTTTTTCCCTTTATGTCTCTAACTCTAACATTTATAGTTTTGCCACCACAGAGAGCTAATGAAAAGCAAACATATAGATTATTAAAAAAAAAAAAGGTGATGCTATGCACAGATTTACATTGCTTCCTTACTCATTTATTATTCTGTTTCTCAGTATAAGAAAAGATAGGAAGCACATGCGGTGCTAGGGTGTTTTTGGTGGGAGGATTGGGGATTTTGTCTTTTCTTTGGATTGCTTTTAGTGTTAAAGTCCTCTGATTTTAGGAGACTTCAGGAGCTGTAGACCTAGTGGGCATACAGCAGACAAAGGAAGAAGATAAATTTATGTGCAGTTAGACATTGATCTGGATGAGGGAAGGTCTGTTTAACTCCTTTTCTTTAGTACTTGCATGCCTGTGGGCAGTCAGGCCCATGTGCATCCTTAGCACACTCACAGGGTTATGAAAGGTGATTTCTCTTATGTGTTCAGGTTTCTCTTTACAAGTAGTACTGAAGAAAACAAGGGGTTAAATTATCCTATATTTTTGATTCTTTCTGTATGTGTTTAAGTATGTAGTAGAACACTATGTCTCATAAAATTATGACATGGATACATTTAAGGGTCTGGCTTTGCACAAAAACTGTTTCCACTAAGAGTATTCACTGGGATGGTGAGTCTGTTAATCATTCTTTGCCCTAGTGGGAAAAGTGTGTGAAACAGCACAACAGCCACTGGGCAACCTCTCTCACCATTTCTCATCCATGCTGGCCACAGCTGCTGAGACATTTTTAATAGGTAGACTTTTTTCTTAGTTTAAGCTGTTTTTCCGCTTTAATTGGAGCTTGCACAGCTTAGATCTTGCTTTCTAGTCTTTTCAGAAATACACCTGAACTCAGTCGACACTGAACCAGAGCTGCCTTCCCTCTATAACCTGGCCTGGGGAGACATATCTACTTGGTGGGGGTCTGTTCTACGTGGATTAAAGGAACAGAAACTATAAAGATTAGAAGATGCTCAGGAGGGGAACATGTACTTGGATTTTGCCAGCAGTTAAAAGTAAATCCCTTACAGTAAGGAAGACTCTAAATGCTGCCTCTCAATATGTGTTTTGCAGTAGTTGAATTGTTCAAGAAGACTGAACCACTACCAGACTTCAACTTTGAAATTATGAAGTAGATTTTAGCTTGATTTTTATTTTGCCTGCCATTTCATTTTGCAAATTATGAGGTAATTCATAGTAATTTGCACATTTTAAAACGGTTTGATGCTATCTGGGACAACAGCTCTAGGGAACATTGTTGAATCAGATCTGCTTTTTGTCAGCAGTGTATTTAAAGCATGTATGTGTGTGCGAACACATATTTTCCGTTCACTTACCACAGTGCAGTGGAAGTTTTGAGAAAGTAAAGAGGTTTGGTTTTTTCTTTACTTTTTCCCTCCTAAATGTGCAGAAGTAGCTATGTGGAAAAGAATCACTATAAGATCAAGTTTCCTTTTCTTCAGCATTTAATTTGACTTGTAGAAGTTGACAGAGTATGTGTTCTCATAAAAACTGCAAACATTGCATCACCCAGGAGAAGAAGCACACATAGGAAAGTCTCTTAGGGGTGTGCAAAACAGACTCCAAGGGTAACACTGACTTGCCAGTTAATACCAGTGGTATAAAGAAGGGTAAAGTCAAACTGTTTTTCATGACTGAGAGGGGATCAGTGCTGCCATAATGTATATTCTTGTTCTTATTTTGTAGCAAAAATGATAATACAATTCTAGATTCGCTGTAATGGCATACCCTATGGGAGTGTGTGTGATCACGTCACTGAACAGTGTGAGTACAGCTATGGGGATGTAGAGGTTTTGTGTACTCCAATTTTATACATTAAATACTTGTCTGTATGATCAAAGCTAGATATAACAGGACTATTATCACACAAGTTTGTTAAAAGATGTATGACATTTTTAGAAAACTCAATCTGAATGTTGTTGCACCCAATCAGGGCACCTCATTTTGTGTATCACCCACTTGGGTTTCCTTTTTGTATCTGATCCTATCATCAAGTAACAACTAATTGTGCTCTTCTACCCTTGGCTAATCATAGCAGACTAGTGGCTTTCTTTTAGTATTTGCAGTGTTTTAACTTGGAACAATGAACTTCCTATCTGTATGGGAACACTTTATTTATTATCTGTTTCATTGTTGAAAATACACTTTTTAAAAAAAATCTGACCCGAATGATACATATTGTCAACAAGCGTTTCTCTGCTCCAGAAATTTGTTCTCAAGTCCTCAAAGCTGGGCAGTATAGGTGAGGCTTTTTCATGTGTATCAAATGTATGCTAATAAATCTAGTGTAAAGAACAAGGATCCCATCATCCTGAAGAAGGAAGCATCAAAGCGTGTATTTTTCCTTAATTGCCATGTTGTTTCCATTAAAATAAATGAGGAAAGTTGGAATTTGGTATAGTAAGACGCAGTGCAGGCTGGTAGTGGATCTAAGGGCAGGCAACCTTTGTATTTAGGGATCAATCCTATAGCTGAAGTAACATAAAAGCTCTGTCATTTCTCTGAATTGTCCTTTCCTGTCCTACAATAACTAAATGCAAGGTTTCCATTGAAATTTTAACACCAACGTCATCAGTCTGCAATCTGGTATGTTCCCTCTGAAATCTACTTCCACTTGCTTTTACAAATTCCTTGCCTCTACATGGACATACCTATTTAATGAAGTGTTTTGGTTGAAGTCATGCTTTTGTTTGATGCAGCTTACACCCAGATAATGGTAGTTACACGCAAATACAGGTGTACACCTTTCCTGCAAGTGCCCAGAAATGTCATTGCAAAATGGTGGCATCGAACCCTTGTTAAGCTGCTCGTCCATGACCATGATGATGGCATCTGAGAACTTGTTTATGCTCACAGAGGAAGCTGCAACTGTTGACTAATTGCTTCTACAATGAGATTTAAAATAGCATGCTGAGTATGTGTGATACCAGAGGTTTGGGTGACATTACATATAAAGTTCTGCTCTTTTGCTTTTTTAATTGTCCTTCTCCCTCACTAGCATCGTCAGCCATACACACTGTATTTCATTTGGTTAGTCTGTGTTTTGTTGGGGTGGTTTGTTTGGTTTGTTTTTTTCCCAAATATAGACATACCAGCATTGAGTAGGGGAGCATTTTTAAAACTTTTGGTATTTGGTTTCTCATTTTCTGTCATAAACCTTAGGCCTAAAGTTCATAGGTTTGAATTTCTTTATTCCTTGCTCATCTTTCTCTGATTCTTCTAGCAGGTAGGTAAGTTTACTCTGGAAGAACAGACATTTACTCTGTCTGGAAGACCACAATCAGGATGAAATACTTCAGTCATTTAACTGCTAACTTCATGCTGCACTGAATTCTAGTATAAGAAAAAATAAATTAGAAACATCTGTTTTCTTTTTCTCATAATAGAAGAACCAAGAGAGATGTTCTATTCAAATCAAAGATGGCAAATAGAAGAGCAATAAAAGGAAGGTATTATATGTGTATTTCACACATATAATTAGTCTCTGGAATGTACTGTCATAGGAGATTATTGAGGCCAAGAACATAACAGAATTTGAAATAGATTTGGGCAGGCATGTGGCAATCATCAATGTTCAAAGTCAGTGTTATTAATTATGGTGATTTGCGAGCAATATTAAACTCATGCTCCTAGGTTTAAGCAAGATACCTTGAGATATTGTACCAGAAGAGCATGGTGGAGGGGTTTTTGGAGCTGGAGGGGAGTTGGGGGGGAGTTGTTTGTTTCTTCCAATTAAACTTGCCTATAGACTAAAATCTGCTTTAATTCTGAGCATTACATTAAAATCTTTGTTCATTCCCAGCTTGCACAAAGAGTGTTTTTCCCTCCTTCCACATACACATGTGCACACCTATCTTGTATCTCTTTGGGACCAGAAATCCTCCTCCCATACTGACTTTGTCCCTTTTCATATCAGGTCCTACTTTTCCACATCCCTTTCCATATCAGGTCATCCCAGAAATTGATTTTATGCATCATGTCTGATCAGGTTGCAAGGGAATGCCTACGGAAATGACCTACAAAGTGAGCAATAGAATCCAAAGACTTATAAATGATTAATACCTACACAGAGCAGATGCCAGAGTGTTGATTAAACTTGAGTGTGCTGTAATGAGTGAAATCACTATATTTCTGTAAAGGAAGTGATGATGGTAGCAAGCTCTTTACCATGGCTTGCCTTTTTAATAAGTGGCACTTCAGGTTACAGAATTAATTCCACAGAGTGTAAAAATATCAGGAGTGAAGGAGGAAATATGTTAAAAGGCTAGACTATTGTAGTTGACATTTATACCTGCAAATCTCATTAGGACTTTAAACTACACAGTTACTACATACTACATGTTGGGGCTAGGGAGGAGAAATATCTTGACAGGCTAAAGACTAAAAAAAAAAACCTCAAAAAAAACAAACCAAAACCAAAAAACAACACACCAAACCCACATAATAGAAAAACCCAACACAAACCCACATCTGTAGATTCAGAGAGAAAAGAAAAAGGTTGTTGAGCAAAAACTAATAGAAACAAAAATTAGAAATACCTAGGTTTTAGTCAAAATATTCCTGGCCTCCAAATTCTCATATTGGAAGTGTAGGAAAGGTAACTTGAATAAATCATGTGGCTTTAAACAAATGAACCTTAAAATTTCTCCTTTAGAGGAGTTCAGTTCTCTGTAAAGCTCTGTGCATTCCTTATAAGGTTCTGCTCTTCTGTAATTATCTATAAACTATTGTCAGTTTAATGACAGAAGCAAAGCTTGTTTCTTGTTTTGAAGATGCTCGGCAGCAGCATTGATTGATAACAAACTTTTAGACTTTACTCTTCCATAAAAAATACAGTATTTTGTCTTTTCATGGGATGCAGATGAAACAAGGATGCTTTCAAAAGTGTTCTTTGCTGACAGTAGGAATTAGGAATGCCATAATTACTGACTGGGCTAACTGTGATGAAGCAACCTCCCAATCTAAGTGCTCTGCAGTGGTCTGCCTTTTGGAGTTGCTGCTGGTATTGTTTGAGGGGTTTTGCTGGATTCCCAAGAGATTTCTGTGCCCTGCATTGCATATGAATTATTTCTGTTGAACTTGATGGAATTTTGTCATTGACTTCAACTAGTCCAGACTGATAGAGAAGTACTTGCTTTTAGAAGTATACAAATGTATGTTTACAGGATAGACCTTTAACAATGAGTGGTTTGCCACAAACTTTGAAGTAGGGAGAGAAACTTACTCTTTACTGGCCTTGTGCTCACTAGGGGCATTATCACCTATGGTGATAAGTTTTCCCATTTTAAAAGAAGGATCGTGTGAATAAGAAAAAGGCTTAATTCAAATACATACAAAGTAATGGCTCATCTATCAGCTTCTGTGGAATGCTGTCCACTTTATCTAAAAGAGTGTATTGGAGAAGTAAACAGATTTTGGAGAGGAGAGATGGAACTTATTTTAAAAAGGAGCTGGAGGACTTCTCACGTGAAGACACAGGGATTGTTTCCTTAAAAAAAAACCCTGAAAAACCAAACCAGCAAATGTAGTATTTACAGAATCACAGAATATGCTGGTTTGGAGGGGACCTACAAGGATCATCAAGTCCAACTCCTGGCCCTCCAAAGCCCCATCCTCAGGGATTGACACCATGTGTCCAACAGTATTGTCCAAACACTTCTTGAACTCTATCAGGCTTGGTGCTGTGACCCCTGCACTGGGGAGCCTGAGACTTTTCCTTAGTTTTTTAACTTCGAGAAAAAATAGAGAGGAAAGTTTTTTTCCTCTTCTAAGACAAGAACAAAGGCATATGGAATGAGATTAAAAGATACTGAAATTTAATTTGTTCACTTTTTACAGAACAAAATGGGGTACAGGGGTTCCATGCTGTATTTACATTAATGAAAGCAGGAATTAAGCAAGCCTCAAAAAGTCTTAGGCTTCTATGGAGGGCAAATTCAGACAGAATTACTGCAGCTGATTCATAATACTGATTTTAGAAGGAAAACATGGATGCCTGGTGTTGAGGCTCAAGCAGTTACCACTGAGGGTGTTGTTACGATAGAGGAAAACAGAAAACTGGGCAGAAACCTTCTGATGCCCATCTCTGACCCATCTGACACTGGAAGCCAGTGAGATACGAAGTGTTAAACTAGGTGGACTTCAGATCCAGCCTGGTAGATCTATATTTCATTTGATAAGCTAGTAGATAAAATTTGCACTTGACCTGTGATCAAAATCTTTGGAGTAATACTATCTCTAGTATACTAATGTGTGAACTGAACTTTATTTTAACATTGTTCTATAGGAGAAAAATACGTTTAGAAAAAAAATCTTTGTAAGTTATATTGTAAAAAGGTTTGTGCTGTGTGAAACACACTCATATATATGTGTGTGTGTGTGTGTGTATTTATACAAAAAAATCACTATTAAGAGTGATTCCTAAAAGTATTTTCTGTTACATTTTTGTCAGATTAGTATGTCTCTTAGAGAATTGAGTCTTAAAGCACAAAACAAGGACTCACTTTGGTGTTTCTCTTCAGTACTTAAGGTTGACTTTACCTCATCAGATTTCAAGTTTGTAGTATCATTAACTCATGGCTTGAAAGTTGCATGTGTTTTGTGTATATTTATGTAGAGTGAATTAAAAAAACATATTAATATTGGTTAGTTTGCTAATCTGTTAATGATACTGTCATTGGGATGATTTTTTGTGAGTGATGTGTTCTACTCTTCTAACGCTTACAAACTCAGCAGAAGAGTGTTAGTTTCAGCTATTTTACTTTAATTGGAAAAAAGTTGGCTCATCATAACCTGTAACTATCTTTGATTAAAAAACAAATATATGTTTCTTTAATGATAGGTTAAGTCACTTTTAATGATGGGAATGTCAGCTGCCTTTGGAAATTGTCTATTCTTACTAAATTGTTCAGAAGGCTGTTTGTGTGTACTCTAAGAGTTTTATTTACTGGCCTTTCTGAACTGAGGTCTTGACATAGAAACTTAAATAAAGAAATACTTGCTTATTATTTTATCTTGAAAGCTCAGGTGGGTTGTCTAGACCGGATGAGAAATTTTACAACATAGTGTAAATAGTGTAAATATATTTACATTGTAAAAATATTGCTGTTTGAAAATCTTTATTTCACTACAAGAAATACTTAAAATGCCTTTTAGTAAGAAAAATCAAAATGAATGAATCTGGAGTGACTGGAAACAAATCACTTTTCTTTGTGCTTAGAGAGATTTTTCCCTATATTCATATCTGAAAACCCTGTGATTTGTAGCTAGTGAGAGATTTATTTCTCTTATGTTGTTATGTATGGAAAATTGCATCAAGCATGGGTATTAAGGCTGGCAGTTCTTCCAGGTGTTTTGCCATACCACTGTGTGCTATTTTGCTGTTTTCATATTTGTGGGTAATTAGAAGCAACGTTTTCAATTTGTGTTCAGAAACTTAATAGTCTAATATTAGGTGCAAACTACTCATCTATGTCAGTTCTGCAGTTTCCTCAGCATTTATGGAAATGGTTAGAGCATAAAAAAAGCAAGGCTCAGCTCTCAAAACATACGCCTAATCCTGTCACTCTTGCTTCAAAGTATAACTTGTAGCAATGCTGAGGTTAAAAGGTTAGAAAATGTGTGCTGTTCTCTGTCTCTAAGACACGTATTCCTGTGAGGTGTGCTCTCCTCCTTCTGCCTCTACAATAGAAAACCACTCGCTAGAACTACTACCAATTCAAGTGTTACCACCGTCCAGTGAAGAAATGTGTATTTTAGACCCTTTTTTGTACATTTCTTAGATTGCACCAGAAGGTTGTGAGGATAGTGTCTTTCTTTTTTAATGACTAGAAAAGCCTCCATGGCAACATACATGAGGTATTATTTAACGTGAGTGACTTCAGGTAATTAAAGTGTAAGTTTAGCATGATTTTTTTTTCTTCATGGCACCGAAAAGTTTAAATTTATTTTAAACTAAGGATATCAGTGATCAGCTGAAGAAGCAAATTCCTAAGACATGTGGGACCAGGAGTGATGTTGAGGAAGATGCCTGAATTTCTTGTGCTCCCTAGCAATTCCCTGTTCCCTGCCTGCCATTGTTCTTTGTCAGCAGAACTTAACTGCCGCACATGGGAATTGTCTTTCAGCTTATTAAATTGTTGCTAGGTCATCTCTCTTTGGTGGAAATCAGGGAGGAGAAGACACCAAGTGTTGGCTTGTGTGAATGTAAGATGTTTTTCATAAAAGGTGTGACATAATGCCCTTATTTGAAACTATTATTGCTTGTCACTTCATTACTTCATTGTCATTGATGTTTCCTTACATTTGGGACATTTGGACATTTCCAAATAAAAGGGTCACGAAGTAAAGGTATTGGGAAGTTTGAAATTCATCTATGAGTTTTTCTGCATTGCACGGGGAAGTTGCTTAACATCAATTGCCAAGTAGGGTTCTGAGGAAAAAAAGATAATTTGTGAAGACTGTATGTGTTCTTCAAGTTAAGGCATGCAAGTTGGCCACAAAACTGTATACATTATTTAAGAGCATTGCTTAGTCCTCTTGTGGCTCCTAATGAGGATTAAATTTCATGTTCCTAATACTTTGAAAACAAAAAAATAAACAAAAGTTTGGAAAGTCACTGCAAGCACCTGCTTAGGCTATCCTTTATGCATATGAATCTGCTGTAGAAAAATCAAAGTTCTATTTTTCTTATTAAATTTCTTGATAGATTTTTGTGGTGGTTTTGAAGGTTTTTCCCTCTAACCAGCTTAGAAATATTTGTATCTACTATAGTAAATGTTGTCTAGCTATTGTGACTGGCTCGTGTTATTAATGGGAACAAGTTGCAGTGGTATATAAACAATTTTTAGTGGCTGCTATGTAGTTGGCTGGCAGCCGTGCTGTATTACAGTGTAGGTAATCTTGTTTTACTTAAAGCAAACTTTTATCTTAGATTTCTGTTTCTAGTCTGTGCATGCCAGCGTTTCAAAACTCAAAGGCAGTGTTTTCAAATTACTTTACTTTTCTGCCAGGTAATTTTGATAATTTAGAACTATGAAAATCAGGAAATATTTTCTCTCTGGGTAGTACAGCATAATTTAGAATATTTTGTTGTTGTTTTGAGAAGAGTAACCAAATTTTGAGCTGTTACCGGCTGGTTTGTGTAGTTTTGCTGTTAGCACCCACAGTGAAATAGGTTCATTCAAATGCAGTGATCTTCATTTATTTAGTGAGTGGCAAGGAAAGGAAGTTTAATGTAGGTAAAGGAGAAGGGGAAGACATCGAGATTAGACTCTTTTTTTCTTTCTTTCTATCTTTCATGTATCTTTAAGATATGTCCTTCAAGACATACTGTATTTTGTTCAGCAACATAATGTTATCAGTATCAGCACTGGCATGCTGATGAGAAGCAATATAAAGATGTGAAGCCAAGATAATGGAATGTTTCTTTGGTTAAGTGATGTTGACTCTACCTATCATACATCTAATGGGAAAGGGACTCTCTTTGTTGATTGGCTGATGGATTATTCTAGTTTGTAACATATTTTTAAGGGCGAGTTGGTTGGTAGGTAGGTAGATGATGGGACAGGTAAATCAGTTTAGAAGCCTGTGGTACAGGAGCAGTTTTTTCCCCCTTGGGTTATGTTCTCTTGAAAATTTAGAAGTTGCATATAAACTAGTAATCTTAAAATACTATTTCATCTTTTCCTAGTACAGACTTTAAGCAGAATTCCTCCATTCAGTGCAAGAGAGATGGTAGTGTGTCTCTAGTCTGGAAATGTATTGACTCTTCTCTTTCAAATACCCCTTTTCCTCCCCATGGAAGTAAGAAAGTTAGCTCAAGGAGGTAGTTGGGTAAAGCCTCAAGAACCTTGTCCTCATTAGTGTGAGGAAGCTCGACAGTCTTGTTTGCTTTCAATTTTCAGCATAGCAGAGGTATCTTGGCAATTTTTACATAGCATTTTTAACTTTCTGGGTCTGTTTTTTTCAAGTTGGTTTGTAGCTGCTGGTGCCCTTTCAATTTAATTTATTTAGGGTATGTATTTCTTGATCTACAGAATTATAATGAAATCAATAGGATAAATGGATGATAAAGTCCAAAATAAACAGTCCACTATGTTACCTCGGTGCTGGATAGGTAGGCTTATGAAATAGGTGGGATTCTCTGTTGGTTTTTTTTTTTTTTTTTGGTTTTTTTTTGGTTTTTTTTTTGGTTTTTTTTTGACAGGGCAAGCAACTTGTGAAGAGACAGAAGTGTCCAGATCATGTGGGTTCAAATTTATTACTTTTACAATTGATGTACTACAGGGTTCCTAAATATTTATGATGTACTGGGGAGTTTTATCTGCTTAGTGGGATCACCTTCCATATTCTCACACTGGTGAGAGCAGGACAGGAGATGGGCATGATAGACAGAAACACAGATGTAGGTTCCAGCTTGATTCTGGAATGGCAGGTAATTGTGGTAGATTTCTATTTTCCTTAATGGATAAAGCACAGTATTTAGGAAAGAGCCCTGTTATCATTCAGTGTAGCACCTCTAGAGCTTATGGAGGGGGAGGGGATATTATTGAACTGTTTAGTTAAGGGGTAGTTTCCTTTCATGTATGAAGAACCTACCATATCCCAGTAAGTTCCAGGAGGAAGTAGATTTGCTTTCTTTTCAGGAATACACCACATTTGAGATTAGTGAAACAAGAACTTTCATATTTATCGGTAGTATTGATTGTCTTTTATTTGTCTTTAATTATAGGTCTGTCAATTTGATTCTAGGCAACCAGTTTAGGGTATGCTTGCTTTATGCAACCATTAAAGTTACAGAAATAAATAGGTTCACTAGTTAAATTTCTACATCAATTTCCAAAAGCCTGTTGGAATATGAAGAGGCCCCCTAAAAATGGTGTAGTTGCAGAAATAGTGCATTTGTGAAACTGCCTGGTTTTGCTTACCAACTGTAAATTACACATCTGTGCTATAAATACATAAATAATTTGGACGTGAGGTCTGATGATGTGTAATAATTTCTGTCTCCATGTTGGTAGTTGATAGTCAGCAGACAAATGGCAGGAAGGAAACTGATATAAAAATAACATAAGGTTATGTTGGCAGACCTCAGACTCTACCATCACATCTTCTTGTCATTTTAAATGAGAAATTGCTTATTGTTAGGTGGGTCAGATTCTGTGCTACTCTTTCCCAATTTGTTTTATTGTTTCTTGTACAGAGCGTTATTTAATGGGACGTGTAAGGTCACATAATAAGATGGGACATTTTAATTTATTTAATTTTTGTTTGCAGCCTCAAACTAAATATATGAGGAGAAAAGAAAAATATTTGCATACAATGAAAATAATTTCATTCATTAGTTAGTCTAGCATTTTCTGTATTTCTGTACTGTACATACTAAAGTCTCAGACTTACAGAAACAGCCTTTCTGCAGTCATGTATGACACTGAAAATCTTCCTACATGTATGTAGCAGGACAAACTTCCGGTACTTTGCAGTAGAGAGGGCTACAAAGAAGCCACTGGAAAGAAAAACGGAAACCCTTGAGAACTGAGCAGGCTGGATTTATTTTCAATTTTGGAACCAATGCTAAATGGATTAATTTCTCTTGAACCTTTTTATAAGGACTTGCTCCTAAATTGGAGTGATTATTGTTAAACTAAATAGAGCTGCAGTACACTCCTGAGAATATCATAAGTCTCCTCCTGACCTCCCTGAGGTCAAAACTGAGATTTTATTTTGAATCTTTGAAGCCTGGTTTAAAAATCAGACTCTGCAATGGAATTGTGTAAGACGGTTGGCCTTTTCACCAGGTAGCTTAGTAGTAACTTCACAGTTATATTTTATAGAGACTGAAATATTTCATGTGAAAGTCCTAAATTTGCAAGCACCGCATAGCATTTCTGTTCCTATTGTAATAGAAAAAAAAAAAAAGAGACCTTGGCTGTGGTAACTCTTGGTTGTTGTGTGATCTTATTGCCAAGTATTCTTTATATAAATTGGAAAACATAGTCTTTTTTTTTCATTCCCACAAAGAAATCCCCCTGATCAGTTTTACTTAAAGTCCCATAAATCCCTGCATTACACCTTATCAGCTCCATTATCAGAGCTATTTAGTTACTTAGTTCCTTTTTTAACCTAGTAAGAAAGTAATTCACTGCACCATTTATCCTCCAGTTTAAGCTTTGTGCAATTGTTCAAACCTTCTCAATTTTACATTAGGCTGATACTTAAGGGAAAAGCCTTCCCAGATGTTAAAACAGAAATTTTGTGCATGAAAATGCAGAGAAAAATGATATTATCTCTAACTCTGTTGGAAATGTGGTGGGATTTGTAAGGCACTTATGCTTGTGCAATAATATTGTGACTGCATTTTAAATTGAAGACAGAAAACACAACTTTCAATGACTTACAATAAAAATAATAATATTTATAGCTTTGTACTTCAGAATCGTATCCCTGAACATGAACTAAAAGGAGAATTAAGTTCTATTTTCAAAATTTTATGTTTGGGTTGCTGTTAGAGTATTAAGTTCCATCTTTGCTCACTTACCTCTCTACCTCCTTTGCTCCCTTCTTATGTTTTAAGTAAAGCTGGCTGCAACTTTTTCTCTTGCTGTCTTTTCCCTCTATCTCTCATTGAGCCTGCAGGAATGTCACCTGATATCAATCCATCATTTTTATGTTAACACAGAGGAGCAGTTTGGGTGTGTGTAATGACAGTGGGCAAAAATTACCGCTGATTCACGTAGGCACGTGGTAATTCAGTATGTTACCTTTAATTTGCCACCGTTGCCCAGGAGTGGTTTTCTTGTGTTGTGATTATGTTTTTTTCCTTTATTTTCCTTTAATTTCCATTCTTTGACTTAAAAATGAGAGGCATCTCACTTTTAAACTACTTTGCCAAAAAAATGGCAATTAAATGGATGGCCCCGGGTGTCCTTTTAATTGCTTCTGTTTTGTCTATTTGGATTTCTTCCTAATAACTGTGTAATGTTTTAATGCTTATTTTATAATTGAAAAACCTTTGTAAATTGTGTACACAGGTCTTTGGATTGTATTGTAGCAGGCTTAGCATAGTGGGATCCTGCCTGTGAATGAAGTGATAGCTGAAGCATTTGCAGAAGGTGACAATGTATTTCTAAAATTACAACTGTGCATTAATATGAAGGTTTTGAAATAATGTTTGGGACAAAGGATTAGCTGCATTTTGTTTTGTGGGTTTTCACTCTGTCGTTCAACAGTCCCATTTTAAGACAGCTTGCTTAAGGATCTGTAGAGCAAAATTTCTCTAAATGGGGGATTTGGTGTGTGTTTTCAGTGGCTAAGATGGACAAGCTGTCCTGCTTCTTTGTAAAGGTGGCACCTGCCTCCCTCAGTGATCCAGTATTTCTGGGATGCTTTGCCAATCTCTCCACCAGATTCAGCTTAACAACATAAGTGAGCGAGTTCAGGGGTGGACCCACACGTTGGGCTATGAGAAAAGAAAGTGTAATTTACCCTGAGGTCAGGAGTGGGGTGAGTTCGTCAGAAAAATGGAAGTGCAGCAGAACTTCATGTGAGAATGATACACTACCTACCTGCTTGGCAGCCAAAACTTCTAATGTGTTTTGAGCTTACATCTTTGGAGAAGAAAATAGGGGAAAAAAAAAAAAAAAAGGGGGTGGGGAAAGAAAAGGGACCTTCTAACAGTCAGCTGTTTCCTAAAGCTGCCTAGTAAGTCCATAACTAAGATGCACTTCCATGTTCAGCGATTAACTGTTTCTTACTAGAAAAGAAAGCAACAGCAAAAAAAAAATTATGTTGCTGTCAGTTTGTAATGGTGAAGTTTTACTTTGGAGATCATTAGATTCTCTGCCACCTTGAAATTCCCATGTGGTGTTAGTATGTTGTTTGCTTTCTGATTTGAGCTATGTCTCTTGGAAAAGGTCATTTCTGCAGTGTTTTTAGAATTTATGTTTATTTTCCCCAAGTGTGCAACTTCAAAACAGCTTAGCTACTAGCATCAGACTCTTCATGTTTAGGGCAAAATAGCCTCAAAAATAGCACCTAGGGATATGGAGTAGCTGGTGTATGAGTTCATGGGTTTGTTACTTGCAGTTTTAACTGAAATATATTGTAGGTTTTCATTAGGTGTTATTTCGTTCATCATACCATGGAATCACCCTTCTTCTCATCACGCTGAGAAGATAGCACAGATAGCAGTCTGTGGCACTTCTAAACTACTCTGCTAAATTAGTTAGCTTTTAAAAGGAATATGTGCTGCTTTGGTATATCAGGGTATTGACCTAATGTCTGTAGCATCAACTATTTTGATTTATCACTGCAGTGATCTGCTATTGTGTCTTCTGTATCTCAAAGAAGAGAAATTAAACTATTTGCTAGTCTGAATTTTCACAAAAGGGAGCACTTACATTATCATTTGGTCAATGCCTAGAAAGGACCAGGTAGTTTCTAAATGAATAGCATGTTTACATAAACTATGGACTCTTACTGAGTCATTCTCCTGGAAAGTACCATCACTGTATTCCCAGGGATTTTCATGCACTAGCTATATGTGGTGAACACCAAAAAGTCCTGCCTTCCCTTGTGGCATAGGCATATTTTGAGTGATTTGCCTGGGATGCCAGGGCAGAGGAAGAAGCAGAGTTTGTGTGTGCAAAATATCAGGGTGGTATCATGTATTGCAGACCTGTGGTGGAGGTTATATCTGGCAGGCTTAATAAAAAAAGCCACAGGCTGGGTGTTCTTGTAGATTGTCTGTCATTTCAGCTTTTTCCATTTGTGAAAGGGTGTGGTGGGAGGGGGGTGTGTGTGTGTCTTCTCCATGAGACAGAGTTTTGTGTTTACAGTTGCTCAGTACTGCAAGGCATCTGCAGCTAATTTGCCTAGGCATCGTTCTTCTCCCCAGCCTCTGCTCCAGGCATTTCTAATTTACCTGTTGGATTTTTAAGTTGGGAAAGAATATGGCTCCTGCCAGCAAAGAGAGGTAGAGCAAGATTAGGTTTTTCCAAAGCAGCACAACGCTGCTTAGGACTTGGCCTGTGCAGGACTTTGAGCTTGGTCTCACGTGTGCCGACACTTTCTCTCTGCCTTATGTTTACCAAGAGGTAATGCCTTGCATTTTCCTGCTTCTAGACGTGGAAAATTAGATACTTCTTGAACAATACCTTGGCTCTGGGAGATTTCCCAAGGAGTGTTTCTGTCATAACATCAGTCTGGGGGATAAGCTAGCATCATTGGGAACAATCAGGATCAGTTGTTACAGTGAGTGCAGTGCATCTTCACTAAATATATCACTCTTTTTCCAAGAGAGATCTCAGCTGCATTGCAGTGTAACACATGCTGCTTGATAGGATAATAATGGGTTGGGATCTTTTCAGTTTTCTTTCGGAGTCATTTTTCACTCTGAATTGCTGGTCTTTTATTCATTTCTTCCTTTGGAAGGGAAGAGGCTGTAGGCTGCTGAGTTAATACAGAAAGTTATTGCTCACATACTCTCTTCTTGGAGTAGAAACAATTTCTATTTAATTGGTTAAAATTGTCTTTCTAGCGGTCATATGTTGGACAGCTTTGAAGTGTTGTATTAGTAGATCTAGACACTTAATTTGAGCAGTGGTGACACATATCAGGCAAGGTGACAGCTGTGCCAGTGAGTCTTGTGTCCATGCATCAGTGAATTTCTTTTTTAAGCAGATAATGGCAAGGGTTTTAAACAAACAATGTAGTCTTTAGCCTTTGACAGTTTCCATATCTCCACCAAAAGTTAATGCCACTGTTCTTACACTGTGGTCAAGTATTGTCACTTTTCTATTATGCACTAGGTCTTTGTGAGCTGTTTGATACTACTAATCCTAAGTTGAATCTAAGCAGTATCGTACTTGAAGCTGACTTGCATCATCCTCATTCAGTCTTTCTTTTATAAGAAATCAATGTTAATGTGTAAAAGTTGGACATGCACAGCTATTTTACTCTGTTAATTGAATTATGAAAAGCTTAAAAGGAAAGCTTAGCACGTCATTGTTAAAGCCTACTGATGTCTTACAAAGATGTTGCACTCTTAATATGGCAGTATATTACTGTGTGCAGTGATAGCTCTAATTGGAAACCTAATAGGATACAAGAGATTTCTAAGACTATTACTAATGATAATATATTTTTTAAGTCTGTGGGAGTTTTTTATTGACAGTTTCTTGGGCTGAAGCTGGAAATAAAATGCAAAATGTTGAAATATTTCTCACTGGCTCAGAGGGCTGTATTCAGTGCTAATCGCACATCACATTTCTTGAGTGCTGAAGTGCTCTCTGTTGGCAGTTCTGGTGATATAAATTCCAACAGTAAATCGGTGCTAACGAAGTTCAAGTACCTGTTCCCGTTCAGTAGCTCCACCTTTAGGGGAGGGAGGGAGGGGAGGATGATTGCCAGCACAACTTGCAGTAATGACAGTGTGTCAGTAGGTTGCTAATAGGTACGTAAAGAGGTGATTCCTTGGAGCGGTGGCTAAGGGTGCCCCAGAGAGTCCTTTTCAGTAAGTTTGCACAGTTAAGCTGGTGTCTTTCCAGAGCCAGAGCTTCCCTCAAAATACAACACTTTTCCAGTCTAAAGCACAAGTGGTAGCTGGAGAGTACTGAGTGCCCAAATATATGGACCTGCATAGGACAGGGACAAGTCATTAAGGTGGAGTGGGATACCAGGAGTGTTTAGGATGGAATGGCTTTTACTTTAATTTAATACTGATCTTGAGCTGTGCAGGGTTTTGTGTTCTGGAGAGAAAAATCTTTCCCTTGTGGCTGGTGCATCATTTGCAGAGAATCTGTCTACTGCTTTCTTAGATGCTTTCCTTTCCCTAGAAGCATGCTTTTTATCCTAACTTTACCATTGTTGAATTATCTAGCACCAACATATTGTGAAATTTTATTAGGTTAATCTGGAAAAAAATGGTAGCTTTGATAACAGAATTAATTCCCTTTCTCTCTCCTGATTCCCCCTGCTGTCAAGAACATGTTCACCAGTACTGAGAAGAGCAGGGGAAAAAAATGTCTCTGATCACTGTTTACAATTTATGTTCTTACAATTGTATTTCTGTTTGTAACATTGTTATTAACACTTAGTGATTACTCTGGTTCCCTGCATGTTAATCAAATGCACATTGTCATATGTATATTGAATTTATTGTATTGCCTTCCCTCTCAAGTGATACTACTCTGTGATTATTATAATATGAAAAGAGCCTGGTTTTTGCCTTCTGTCTTAGAGGAGCCTTGTTAAAAGAAGCAGGAAAGAATAGAAAGGCTAGTTTTCATTGTATTAGGAATGTTAAGATCCATCCACTTCAGAACAAGGGGAGAAGAGATTTCTGAAACATTTCTGAATCATGGTACATCCATTATTGAAAAAGCTGTGTCAGCACCTCCCATTATGCAAATATTTTTCCAGATCTGGCATCTTACAAACAAAATACTACCATAGCAGTACAGAAGGGAAGAGCCGGCAAAGGAGTCCTGCACCATTAATGGCTTTATAGGTTGAGCTGTGCTTAGGAATACTCAGTGACATATGGCACACTACTGAGTACAAGTGTCTGAGGATATCAGTAGAACTAATTTTACCAAGCAGACATTTGATCTCTGCAACACCTTTAGTTTGTACTGCTTGTAGTGAGCTGCTAGCAGGTTAGGCAGAATCTCAAATAAGGAGAGCTAATTTGAGAAAGTGCTGTTTTAATTTGGCACAATGATTTTAATTCCCCCTAAAAAACACAGTTCCACAATGCAAGCAATATCAACAGGGTAAGATCATGTGGCCTCATCTTAGAAATCAGTGCAGTAGAATGATAAAAGTGTAGAAAATTTTGACATTTAAGAGCATCATCATTAATTTGGCTTCCTTCAATTATACTATGAGCTTTTGTTAAACAATAATGCAGGATATATTTTAATTTTAAAGAACACACAAGATGAATAAAATAAATTAATAAAATCCTTAATTTGTTTTGTATGGTCTTTAATGTGGTACAGTTTTATTAAGACTGAGATGGAAGAGCCATTTCTGAAATATAGTAGGAAATTGTTCTTTGAAACTTAGCTCTTACATTGTATTGATAGTGTAGTATGTTTAGAAGTAGTTCTGGGCAATGCTGCTCTTGTAACTGTCAAGGGAGAGAAAATGGAAACCATACCCCACCTCTAGTTTCTCAACTTTGCTAAACAATCTGGAGCACTGCTAAGTTCAGGTAAGATGTCTGAGTGTTTGAAAGCATTCAGTCTTCTTTTAATCCCTGTCTCTACTTCAGGTGATGTATGAATAGTAACACTGAAATATTTCTTCCATATCATACTTGACAAATGTAAGAAGTCATATTTATTTCAGCTGTGGTAGTATTTCTAAATGATTTTGTTTTTTATCTCTTAGTGCTGGCCCCAAAGGTGATAACATCTATGAATGGAGATCAACCATTCTAGGACCTCCAGGTTCAGTCTATGAGGGAGGTGTTTTCTTCCTTGACATCACATTTACCCCAGAATATCCCTTCAAGCCTCCAAAGGTAAGAGACCTGTAGCTAACATCTTAAGTCATGAGTGCTAAACATGGATAGCATGCAGTGTTAATGGAGCACAGCCCATTTGAAGTCCACTCTTCTAAAGAAAAAACTTAAGCTCATTTTAGACATTACAGGACTTTCTATTAGCTAATGTTAACAGCTTTTCCAGTCCTCTTGATAATTATCCTAGAGCTTGTTTTCTTTCTTCCTGCTTCTGTTTATAAGAAGTCTTAAGCATTTAGTGCAAGCATTGGGACAGGACTGAGAAACTGAAAAGTAAATAAACTTGAGAAGATGAGAAATGCTACAAATACTTATTTCTCAAGGAACTCGGGTACTGTAAGCATAAGTTACATGTGTTTTGGCCACGAAAGTAGTATTTAATTTTCTAGTTTTGTTGGACACTTGTGTTGTTCACCTATTTGTACAGTAATAAACTTTCTGTAGATGTGTTATATTTGTGAAGCTCTTACATTCCAGTGTTGTTGTGTTCCAGTGCTCTAAGGCAAATACCAGTGCAAGTGAACATTATCCAGTGGTTCCAATATGTGGCCACAGGAAAAGTGTTGGGTTACAAGAGGAGCTTGTGTATACACTTGGTGTTTGTCTTGTATCTGAAAGCATTTATGTGCATGTTTAACTTTCTACTTAAAAGTTGTTTGATTGTTGAGATAAATGCCAGTGACTGCGCCATCATTCAGACTTTGGTCTAGTCTGTAGCAGAAAGGACTTCTTCAGGCCACCAGTCCATCTCAACAGAGCAATGCTAATTGCTTACACAAGACAAACTAATACAAGCTTGCCAAATTAAGGAAACTGTTTGCCTGTTCTTGCTCACATAACTTCAGGGCTTCTGGTAGTACCAACAGGTCCTTAAATTCTACCTCTAAGATAGGGCTCTGATTCACAAACAGCATGATCTACCTTGGGACATCTCTAGTGCTTTTCTGCTGACATCTGTCCATCTCTTTTTGGAGATTCTCTGGCAACACAGATGGTTCTTATGTCAGAATTTACTTCACTTTAGAGTAGTTTGTTTGTTTTTTTGTTTTGTGGGTTTTTTTTTTAATTTGCTGAATATTTTGTTGTCCAACCAACTGTATGCAATTTATTATGTTGTGAGCCCAGTAAGCATTTAAAGAGGGATCTTTTGCTTTTCCATGTGTGCTTTGTTACACCTTTGCTTTCTATGCTACAGGTCAGAAGCATTTATCAGCCCAGGCTTGTTCAGACTCATCATAGAATCCTGGAATGGTTTGGGTTGGAAGGGGCCTTAAAGATCATCTAGTTCCAACCTCCTTACTGTGGGAAGATATACCTTCCACTAGACTACGTTGCTGAAAGCTCTATCTAACATGGCCTTGAACATTTCCAGGGATTGAGCATTCACAACTCTTCTGAGCAACCTGTTCCACTGCCTCACCATTCTCACAATAAGGGATTTCCTTCTAATACCTAATCTAAATTAACTCCTTTTCATTTTAAGGCCATGACTCCTTGTCCATTCCCTTGTAAAAAGTCCCTCTCTAGCTCTCCTGTGGGCCCCTTTAGGTATTGGAAGGCTGCTCTAAAGTCTCCCTAGAACCTTCTCTTCTCCAGGCTGAACAAGCCCAACTCTCTCAATCTCTCTTCATAGGAGAGGTGCTCCAGCCTTTTGATTATCTTGATGGCCCTCTTCTGACCTCACTCTAACAGGTCCATGTCTTTCTCATGTTGGGGGCCCCAGAGCTGGATTCTGTGCTTCAGGTGGGGTCTCACAAGTTCTTGTGATTGCCAGACACAGGTGCAAGGACCTTGCACATGGGCTCATTGAACTTCATGAGTTCACAGGCCCACCTCTCTCTATTCCTCCTAGGCTGCCTGTCCTTGATTCCACTTTCTGTACAGTTCCTTTGTACAGTTTGAGTTTGTCCAGGAGCTCCTTGTTCATCCATGCAAGCCTGTTCCCCTTCTCTGACAGATGGATCCCATCAGTGCCCAGCAGACCAGGTTTCCCAAAGCAAGTCCCATGGTCTAAGTAGCCAAACCCCTGTCTGTGGCACCAGTCCCATAACCATTTGTTGGTTTGCTAGGTTTGACTAGCCCTTTTGAACCCTTTCCCTTTGACCAGGAGGATTGATGAAAAAACTGCCCATGCTCCAGAGTTGCTCCCAGAACTGCCTATTTGGCTTTAGCGTTTTTTCTGATACAGTGGGTGTTTCCAGTCTCAGAGCAGCAAAGTGGTTCTGTGGGGACACCTCAGTCTTTGAGGGGAAATCTCTTCCTGCAGATCCTTGCCATGGCAAGCTTCCATTCTTCTGCATTATTGGCCCCTTCCCTTCCATATGTGCTGGTGGGAGTTTCTGGCTTTTTGGCCATAGGATGTGGGTCCAGTGCAGTTTAGAACCAGCTGTCTAACTCCTTCTCAGCAGCCCTGATGCCACACATGTTCTCACTGCCTCCTACAGCTCAGCCAGCTGCTGTAGGAGGTTTTCCATCTGGGCAACACCTTTTGCAGGCAGGCCTGCTGGCTGTCCTGCCCAGGAGAAATACACTGCCTGCAGTCTGAGATCCACTCTGCAGCCTCTCCCTTCAGCAGCTCCATCTGGGTAGAAGTATCTGCCACGGGCAGGGTAGATGGTGCAAATGCCCCAGCCAGAGTTGCAGCCTTTCCTCTTAGATGTGTTCCCACCATGCTGCTTCGAGGCTCAAGTAGGATGCCTTGCAAGACCAGCCTGTAACTGCCAGAGCTACTGAGACAGCCCTGCATGCAGAAACAAATAAACAGTTATGTCATTCCAGCTCAGCCCTGCTTTCTCCTCGTTGCTTCTGAGATCGCTTTGCCTGTATCTTTGCATCTAAACCCTCACCCAGATGAAAAGAAGGGTGGGATTAAAGCACCAAACAGATAGACACCACTTACTGAGGCCTTAAACGATGAGTTTAGTGGCGATTCACTGTATTGGAGCAGTTTCATTTAAACGGAGTCTTTTATCTAGCAAAGTCCAAGTCGGTTTACAAACCACATGTAGGCATGGAAGTAAAATCCAGGTGACTTCAGTCTCATTGAGATGATATATAGGAGAAAGCATGGTGGTGCTATAATAGAACACACTTTTTCTACTTGGACACTTCAGGTTGAAATGAAGAACCACCCTTTGAGAACCAAAGCTGCTCCTGTATTAAAATCTAGTGTTAATCAGTGGTAATGTGGAAAATATGATTATAATATCGCTCCTGCTTTATTCCTGCTGTTTTGTTGATTTCAGACTGTCCAACTACTTGAAGTAGAGAGTAAATACTGTCTGTGGATCATGTTTAAGTGGTAGGCTAATGTAATTACAGTAGCCTTCCTGTAAGTGCCTTTTAGGGCAAGAAATAAAGAAACAGCTAGTTGAAACAAAATCCAGCATATATCACTTTGATGATAAGCACTCACAGAACAGTAGAGTCATTTTTAAATAGAGTAGAATGTAATTTTAAAAGCCTTGATTTCTGAAAAGATGAAGCTCTGTAAGGAAAAAGGACTAGCAATCCTTGAATAAGCCCAGTAAGACCAGTGGAAGAAAACCTCTGTGAGTCTTTGGTAACTCCTGTGAGGACAGTTCCTGCCGTGGTGGGCTTCCCAATGTGAAGTGCCTGTAGCTGAACACATTTCATAACCTGAAACTGAAATTTCATTAAAGGATTTACTTTCTTAAATAAAATTAGGTGAAAATGGTCATCCTGGCAAGCTTCCAAGCCCTAAGAAATATGTGTGAGAGAAGGTGTTGAGGCATAAACACTGACAAATGCTGTGTGATTGATGAGCATCTTAGAGATGTGTGATGAAGGATATATAGGTGTAGCCTTTGAGGACTGGGTCTAGCTCCAGCTGAGGGCTTGATTCAGTATGTTGAAGCAGATGTTTTTGGAGAGGATGTTCCTGTAGGAGAGCCAAAAGATTGTGCTAGAAGTGATATTTAGCTTCCTGTGAGGGTAATAAGAGGGACTGTGCTTGGAGAAATGAAAGATCTTAAAATTTGACTTGGAAATGCATTGCATGGTACAAGGAACTTCAGTGGGAGAAATCTGATACAGGGACAGATACTCTCTTTCATGTCCTAAATATGTATAGTGGAGTTCTTTTGCATTTAATTGAGCATTCTATACAACACCTTGAAAATGTTAGTGTTAATCTGTTCTACTTTTTATGTTTTCTCATTTTGTGTTGTATTCTGGTTTTGTCTGTGTTTCAGAGAGCAAATGAGTCAGGAACGTGCTGGGTGTGCCTGGATTTAGGAGAATCCAGTAAACAAGTATAATTAGAATTTAAGAGTTCAGTATTTGTACCATTACAATGCACATTTTCCCAAGAGTCACATTATAGTTGGGTTAGATTTCATTTACTGAGGTGAAAACAGTAACTTGTGTTGACCTGGTGTGTGTGCTTTGATCATTTGTATTAATAACCTCTAACCACTTCCTTCCACCCACTCCTATTCTGCTGCTTGTGTAAATTAACCTCTGCTATCACTTCAGGGTAAGGTTGAGATTAGATTCTTTTATGTCTTTTCAAAAGCTGTGCTTTACTCCATGTAGTTACTGCATTAATGTAATCTCAGGTGGGACATTTCCAAAGGATTGTTCAGTTGCACTATATTTTTCTGCTATTCCACATGCTGTTCTCTTCACTACCTTCCAAGTAACTCAGTTTTTGATTTTGGTCTGAATGTACTAGGTTGATGTGAGATTTTTTTCCTCTTTAGGGTGTAATAGCATTTACTTTAAATATTTTTGTTTGTTTTCAAGTGGGCTTCCAGTTGCTCCCTCTTCCAGCTCCATTTGGTTTCCCTGCGCTGCTGGCTTTTGTACCATCAGTTAAAATCATAAATGGCAAACAGCTGGACTGTTAAGTGTCTGATACCATCCTAGTTCTGAGTTGCTGCTAAAGTGAAAACAAATTTAGATTTTTTTCCAGAGTGCTTGGTAGAGTTCCTCTAACTGGAGAAAACTGCTCTTAGTGCCATGGATATATCCCTTAAGGATTGTATCTTAAGGTGTGTTAAGGAACCAGGCTGTTCTGCAAGTATTTGGGAGTCTTCTTTCATTTTCACTTTCCCTTCCTTCATGAAAAATAATTTAAAAATAAATCTTACTCTTAAAGGCAAACAGCATTCATGCTTCGTTATCAGTTATTAGTCAACTGGACTGAGAAACTGTCTATAGAGTATTTAGCTTTTGTGCTGAGAATCAGGATTAACTACTTTCTGTCTTTACAAATTAGAACTGTTGACCTATGTTAATTTGGTCCTTATTGTATCAACTTGGAAATACTCCATGCTTTCCCTTCTGGAAGTGTTTATACTGTCAAAATGGTTACCTTGCTTACAGTTAGAAACCTTCTTGGAAGGAGACCAAAGGTGCAGGTCAAACACAGAAATACTGAGCAGGGCTGGGCTGAGGGAGAGCCTGGAACCCGAGGCAGAGCCATTGCCAGCAACTGCAAATGCCACGAATGTGTTTTGCCCTGAACAGTGTGGGTTGGGGCAGGTACAGCAGAGGAAGATCCGCCCTCTGCTCAGGCTGCTGCACGTGGACTTCCACATGACTGCAGGGAGTAATTGCTGCCTTTCCTCTGAAGATTAGATGATCTGGGAAGCAAAGGTCATTTATGCTTCTTGTCTGCTGTACCTCTAAGGCTCCCTAGGTAGAAAGCATCAGGAGTTCTTGGTTTTGGAGTGGCAGCTTTTTGCAGAAGGTGTGGGAGGGTAACACATCTTTGCTCTCTTGCAGTCATTTTGCTATTTCCCCCATAATGTGCAGGAATTTGGAGTTTCCTTTGTTTGCTTCCTGTTTTAATCCAAAATCCAAGCAGCTCACAAGAAATAAAGCGTAAAATCTCCCTAAGCATGCAGTGTGGGTGTCTCCTGTGTGACAAGTAACCGCTTTTGGAAGTCCAAAAATAGCCTGTGTGCTCTGTGCATTGGGAGCATTCCTGGAAACACTGCATGGACTCAGTACATGGGGACATGCCAGTCACCAGAGTTTCGTAGCTGTCACCCCACCCCCGTGCCTGCTCCCCAAGCCTGTAAGAGCGAGGGTCACAGGCTATTTTTTGCATCAGAAAGGCAGTAGAAAAGATGAGGATTGACTGGCAAGTTTTATGTGTGGGCTGGTCCCATCTCAAGAGAAAGCACTGATGTTTTCTTATCATACCACACACTTACCAAGTGTGTTTTGCAAATATTTCTGTGACCTATAAACAGACAATAAAATTTCTAGGTGTGGATAGCTGACAAATTTTGAGGATTTAGGACATGAACCCACCAGCCTTTATTCATGCTCATAATCCTAATCCATGCAAATTGCACCAAATTAGTTGTTGCTGTTCACTCAATGAGTCGGGGTAAGGCCTCTGTGTGGGTCCCATGGTGTTCTGAGCACGGCTCCTGGTGCTTGTGTTTCCCTTTTGGATAACTTCTGTGGCAAGCTGCCTAGCTCAGTCACATCATGAAAATAAGTAAATTTAACTTCCCCCATTGCTGAGCCTCTTAGAAGTGATGGAAGCTGTGATTCCAAGTGTCTTGCCCTGTCTGGAGGATTTTATAAATTGTTGTGAGTCTAGAAGGAGAAAAATGCTGGTGTTAAGGCCTTGGGCCCTTTTGTCACTGGGAACAAAAAGACAAAAATTAATTAAAAAAAAAAAAAAAGTGGGAAATAGAAATTAAACCCACCACGACCTGGGTTTTGCGTTGACCGTGGAAGTTGGCTCCTGAGGCTGTTGCTCATTTTTGTTCTAAATCCGGCTGTTTCTTGTTTCCGCCGCGAGAGGGCGGCGGCGGCCCGGGGAGCCCGGCGTGGGCCAGCCCGGGACCCGGCGCGCCCGGGCGCTGCTTCGCTCCCTCGCTTGGTACTGCTGCCCTGTCCCTCCCCACAGCCTGCGGCACCCCGGCACACCCGCTCACACCCTTCTCTTGCAGGTAACGTTCCGGACAAGGATCTACCACTGTAACATTAACAGCCAAGGCGTCATTTGCCTGGACATTTTAAAAGACAACTGGAGTCCAGCGTTAACCATTTCTAAAGTTCTCCTCTCCATCTGCTCCCTCCTCACAGACTGTAACCCCGGTAAGTCCACCTGCCGCCTTAAATTCCTCCCAGCAATTAAATAACGTGGCCCTCTTCATTCCATTGGTATGGCCAGCTCAGCTCAAGCCTCCAGTGGAGTACATTTCCCTCTCCAGGGCAGTCAGAGGTGGTCGAGGGAGATACATCTTCCCAGCCTGAAAACAGGGGGGTTGACCTTTTACTTTCCATCATCCGTTTAAAAGAAGTGGCCAACTATGCCACAAGTGGTCATCACTACTGCTCTAACCCACCCTCTGTCCACACAAGTTCAGAGGAATATGTTTTCGTTTCCAAAATAATTTTGCAGGTTGCATTTTTATATGTCTAAAGAGGAGAGAAAGGCCAGATCTCACAGTGTACTAAACTTGTTGTACTAAACCCCTTCTTGAGATTTTATCTTTCCTAGAAGGCAGTTTTACATTGTTACAAGCACACTTAGCATGAGTATCTCAGGCACCCTTGGAAGGAATAAAATAAACCTGAAATGCATGAATTGGTGAAAACCCTCAGTAATGCAAAATATGATTGATTGTTGTGTCTTAAACTTCTTAAAACTTTATTGGCATTTCACACTATTAAATTATAGATTAGTACATCACCATAAATACACAAAATCAGAGAAGATACAGATCATTAATTCAGTATGTTTAGAATGTTACAGTGTACCTTAGCCATGTGTTTGCTTTGTATGAAATTCAGATTTCAGCTTTATTTAAAAGCTTTTATTGGGTAACTTGTCTGAAATAAGTGGTGTGTTTCCTTTTCAGCTGACCCCCTGGTTGGAAGCATTGCCACTCAGTATATGACTAACAGAGCAGAGCATGACAGAATGGCCAGACAATGGACCAAAAGATATGCTACATAAATTGGATTTTCGTCAAACTCTTACATTATTTGTCTGTGATGGAAAGAGCTGCTTATGATTTTGAAGGGGTGGGGGGTGGGAGGGAGCTGGTAAAGAGTAGGGTATTTCTATAACAGATTTTATTCAGTCTTTTATTTCCTAAGATTTTGTTGTTGTAACTTAAGGTATCTTGCTACAGTAGACAGCTAGGATTTGGAATAGCATACTTTAAGACTGTAATTAGTTCAGCAATATTAGCTCACATATAGTACCGAGAAGAATGTAAACTTCTTAGACTTCTTTGGTTTTCAGTTTGCTTGCAATATGTAAAAGATTAAAACAGCTTAATTTTGTACAGGTACATAGGTTGACATTTATGTAAAAGTCCTTTCAAGACTCTACACACTGTTTTTGCTTTTTGTTTGTTTGGGTTTGAGGGATTTATTTTGTTCTGGGTTGAGTTGTGTTTTTTTTTTCTTTTTTTTTTCCTTTTTTTTTTTTTTTTTTTTTTTTTTGTAAAAAGATGTTGGGATTGTTTTTCCCGATGGAGGGCACATTGGTATTTAACAAATCCTTTTTAAAGACTGTCATCTCATGATCTGTGATATGGAGAGGTGGATATATGGCCTCATATATTAAATGAGAAGTAGTTAATGTATTATTTTATAAGCCAATCTATCTTTGTGAAAAGAATAAAGGGTTTAATCAGGACTTATGGTAACCTGTAGTGAAATACCTTAAGCTGTTAACTGTAAGGTGTGGAATAGGAGTCACTCAGTGGATTGGTTGTATGTTGTGGGCTACTTAAGTCTGCATTTGTTACTGTGCTAATAAAAAGATGTTTAAAAAAAAATGAAGAAGAAAATATTTCTACTTAGTCCCTTCCTTTGTCATTTTCCCAGAATATTGTCTCTGTGTGCTTTGAAGGATTTGTGCTGTGGTTAAGGACAAGGGAGATCTGCACTGACTGCTGCTACTTTAGGAAGACAGTTCTAGACAAACATACAATGAATGACAGCATTAAGACCTTCAGAACTATTCACTAAGTGTTGTGCAGGGACCTGGCCATGAGGGGGTAACTTGCCACAGCATCCATGATGGTTACTTTTTAACTTAAGTTTTCACAGCCTTGCCTCTGCAGGACTGGCATGTTGTTTTAAAGTACAACCAGAAAAGTGTAAGCCATCTGGAAGGGAAGGAGGCAGTAAGTAAAAGGAAGAAAAGAATGTCTTGATGCTTTTCTGGTGGAGTGGTCTATTCACACTTGGAAGAGAAGGAATCGTGTCATGGTAAGGTAGCAGACAACACTGTAAAGGAGTATCTATACATCCTTTAACTACCTATAAAGATTATCTCCTAGAGACATAGTGTTTGCATTCAGGTGTGTAGCAACAGGGCAGTTAATTGTGGATATGGCATTTCTGACCACTCCCTTAAGGTAAAGGCTGGAAGCACAGATTCATTTTTCATGGCGAGTGCTTCACCTTGCAACATTCTTGTGAGTGCTGGGTGGTCATCTGCGCTCTCAGACTTGGCTTGGTACTTTAAAATAAATTCTGGATGTATTTTATTTACATACTTCTCTTCCTATCTAGATACAGAGCAAATCTAAATTGGTTCAAAGTAATCTGTTAATTAGAGGTGTCCTTTCCTTCAGTGGGTGGGTAGTAGCACTGTACCCTCATCGGCTGAACTGCCGTCATGTGACACAGTGCATGTTTGGTGTATGAGCTCCCTCAGCTGTTTACCTGTTTGGTGCATAGCTACATCACACTAGGAGCATCTCTGGTAATCTTTCCTTCTCCTCTACTGAGTAAAGAGGTAAATGGCTTAATCTCAGTAGTTTTTTTGCCAGCTTCTTCCTTTATGCCACCAGGACATGTCAAATTAACTGTTGTAACTGGTGAGGGCGACTGATTTGTACAGTGTTTATTCAGCAGGGTAGAGGCTTTAGAGGAAAAGAAAGATTAATTTACTAATTTGTTTTTCTTCTTTATAATAATTTTTCTCCATTATCTTGTAAAGGGACTCTGGTTTTGCAGAAGGTAAGTGATCCCAGTGACCTAGAACAGGGTTTGAGTCAGTGGAACAGGAAGAACAAAGTAAATATTCTGCCCATTCACTACTACATTATACTCTGTACTTTGCTTATTTGCCCTGGGTAAAACTCTACTACAGCAAGTTTCATTTTTACTCAGTACCAGCCACCGTGTGCATATCATTTGCAGAGGAGACACTAGATTTTGCATCACTTCTCAGTAAACACTATAATATTTAGAAAAACATCAGAATAAGTTTATGAAAGAAAACAGTGGGTGGTGATTTTTTAATCTGAATGCCTCAAATTATCTAAACTGCAAATTTAGCCAAATCAAAGAAAATGTGTTTGCCTTTATGTAGCCTATTTGGAAAAATGGCCTTAGTTATTTAGAAGATACTGTTTCTTTTGCCTGTCTTAAAACACTGTCAAGTCCTGGGAGTCCAGTGGAGCGCAAAGCTACACTTGCACTGCACAGCTCTGGCAGCCTACAGGTGACATCAGTCTTGGCAGAAGAATTGGCACCAAGTCTGCAGCATGCAGAGCTGGACAGGAACCAGTCATCCCCATTCTTCCCATCTCCAGGCATTTTAAGTTCATTTTGACTTGTCAACCTGCACTCCCTTGACTCAAGGGTAAGCTTTAGTGCTGTGCTGTTAGTAGACATCTTCACTTATTTTGATTGATCCAAGGCTGATGCAAGTCCCTTCCAGAAGGGTTCTGCAGAGCTGAAGAAGAGGAACATAACCCATTCCTTGGTAAGAGGTTGCAGTGAGGAGGTGAACCACTGCTGCTCAGAAGTGAAGCAACGTGCAGGCAGGGAGAGTCTTCTGGGTAGGGAGAAGCCTGGAGTACACGTGTATTCAGTAGGAAATGAGTGAGGAGGGAGTGTCATCCTGCAGCATCGCTGGGGACAATGACTCTTACTGGCCAGGTGCAGGGAAGTCGTGCTATTGTGCTTACTCAGCTGCAGTGTGGAAACAATTGTATGTTCCTAGCAGGGCATTACAAGAGCTTGCTCATTCATAATTGCTCTCTTATCTTACTCCTTGGCCACAGCAATTCAAACTGTATTGAGCAAAGCACATAAACAGTTTCGTCTACCTGCATTATAATGGTAGGGATTCCTGTTTAATTTTTAGTGAAGTGTACTGCTGCTCTGACATTAATAATGTTGACAGACTTTAGTAATGCTGACAGGCTTTATTCATCAGTATTCAAGAAGAGCAATACTATGAGCTTAATTGTGATCACTAAGCACAGTCTTTAGCAGTTATGCTATGACAGTGCAAATATTGCTTGTGGTTTTGCTGATTCACAGTGAAATTCTCAGTATTTGTTAAAAAGAGGATTAATTTAGTGGAAAATGCAGAAACCGGGTACTTCACTCCCTCTCCCTGCTCTTGCCTTCAAATATAAAGAAAAGCTAGTATCAATTAGTACAGGAGGTTGTTAGATGCCAAATCTGGCCCCTGTCTCTGGGAAAATTGCTCATTCTGTCACTCTATATATCCCCTTTTGTCCAGTTTACTGCCAGGCTGGCCTGGGACAGCAGATTCCTGCAGCACACAGGTTTGCCAGCGTTGAGTCAAACACAGCACATGCAGCTGTGCTCCTGCAGCCAGACCATGTGCAGCATGTTAAGACCAGGGCCATTTGTACAGGTGTTTCTGGGTGTTTGCCCAGGGATGTCTCCAAAAAAACAGCCTCCTACCCTCCTTAGCCCCCACCTGCAGAGTCATACAGCACTTTGTACCAGCTGCTACCTGGCCTAGGGAGGGTGGATTGCTGCAGCTTGCCTGAGCAGCCAGGTAAGTGTGCCCTAAGCAGAGCCCAGCAATACCTCCTGCATACAAAATCGATCCATATAATTCTCAGTAAAATTACCACTTGTGGGAATGTGACTGATTTGTAGTGGACGTGCTGGAACAATCCCACAGCTATCTTATCCTTAGGTTGTTGTTCAATCAATGAGTGCTTTGAGAGCTGTTCTGGTTTCTACAAATGAATTCCTGACCTGAAAGCACTGCTTACTAGACTTTGTTGACAAGGTTCATGTTGGGGTATTTCCCAGAAGATGTGGGGGGTGTTTTTTTAATGATTTTGTTGGGTTTTTTTATTCTTCCAGACACTAGCGAAACATAGGTGGCTAAATCTGGTAATTGTTCCTCCTGCTCTATATCCTTCTCCTACAGCAAGACACTGATCTCACCCTCTTGCAGCATCAAAAAGCCCTGTGGCCCTGTTTAAGGTCAAGGTAAAAGAGCTGTTGCCATTTCAAATATATCACCTTTCCAAATTGAATGCTTTATTGCAGCTAATACTTTTTGTGACTACAGGCTATAGATCTGCAGGGGGATTATATACTGGTAAGCTTGTTGGTTTGTCCCTCAACATGGCTGTATCCAGGCAAAGTAAAAGCCCCTGCTAGAGAGGTATCCATCTATCCCTTCCTCCTCCATAACCCTGGCTATAGAATAACTGCTCTTATAAAGTGCTTTTGAGGCTTTTACCACCAGCAGCTTTTGCAAGCCAAGTCTATGAGAAAGAAGGATACCTCTTAGCTATAAGCTTGCTGATTTTATTGCTGAATGATATTATTGCTTTAAGTGAAACTGCAAGGAGCAAATGGCACAAAAAGGACTTAGACTGTGACCTGGCAGCAGGAGACAATGCTAAGCTAGTCTAGTTTTCACAGTTATTCCCTTTGCTCTTCCTTCCAGGTAAGGGAAATGTTGATTTGTTCTGGGACTGGGACAGTTTGCTAGCTAAGAAGGTAAAGGGTTCAAGCAGTGTTTTCCGATCTGTCACAGTCACTTCCCACAGTCTCACTTTCTCGGCCCTTGCCCATTGCTGTGCTGCTTCTGTTTCCACTTGCCTTTGGTCCAGGAGGTCAGTTTTGTTTCCCAAGACAATAACTGCAACCTACAAACCAAACAAGAGGGTGAGCTTTATACCAAAACTATCCACCAGTCACCATCCTTTTATCAGTGGGCAAGGAGCAACACAGTTCAGTCTTATTCTGTAACTTAGCACTGGCACAGGGTAAGTTGCATGTAGATTGGAATATCAGGGTCTGGGATTTGAATTAGCCTCATCTACTTAAGGGTTGGAAGCTTGTTTTAATCATAGGATATGGAGGATTTCCCCTTCTCACCACTCCACTCCCCGCCCTCAGTGATTGCTTGAAGGGAAACAATAGCCAAGAGATCCAAAGTTAAACAGCCCTGTTCTCCACTTACTTGGCAATTGAGCTGCCCTAGACAAATGATAAGAGCATGGCATCTGAGTAGGTCACAGCAGCAGATGCTCAAAAGATGAAAAAATGCACAGCAGCAGAGAAAGCCTGGATCCCACACTGGTGGATTTCGCCCTGTTTGTTTCTTTCCCAAGCCCCATCCCGCAATATAAAGGCAACCGTGGCAGCAGTCCGGGCCGGCTGGGCTATGGGGCCCCTCTCCCAGCTCAGTCCTGCTGGCTGCCCAGCCCCAGGCACCAAGAGCCACCTGAAGGGCTGAAGGGGACAGTCTGCTGAGAGGGGCAGATAAGCACCAGCAGCGTCCTCTGGGGAGCAGTTTCAAGAGCAGCACAGCTGTATCAACTCAGATCTGCAGTTGTAAGGATCCATCTTGTGACTTGTGTCACTATCACCCAGGCAGTCCAGCGTGGCTGAGCTCAGTAGGTACACGAAGGCTTCCCTAGAGCTTCAGCTCTAGGAAGTGCCAAAGGCAGTGCTGGCTACGTGAAACTACTGCTCCTCCTTGTTTTAAGTTAACTGTTCTCTAAAAATGTTTTACCAGCACCAGCTCTTAGCGGAAAACCATACCTACATTTTTAGTTCAAGGTCCTTAGTCAAACTCTGTTTTCATCTCTACACTAGTGGTTTGACAAAGATCAAGTGATAAAGTCCTCTCTTGATGATGATTTGTGGGGTTTGGTGTGGCCACACCTGCTTGCTCTTTCCTGTTCATCAGGCTAACTCCAGAATGCCTTCTGCTTCTTTCCAGCTAGAGATGTTTGTCCTGTTCCTATGAGGTCTGAGACTTCCTTTCTTTTCTACAGCAGTCCAGGGTGTTTGGAAAAATGCTGCTTAGAAGTTTTTTCCCCCTCTGTGGGTGCTTTGAAAGAAGCTATAATCTTCATGTGTATTTATCGCATGCTCCAGCTGAATTTTAGCTATGGCAAAGCTCTGTCAGTATAACAGAACAAAACCTTTATTTATTATAAAATTTGGACAGGCTTTAAGGTGTGTGCTGGAGAACCCCCACAGCCAGCAGAGGCAAGGAACCAGCCATCAGTGCTTTCTGTCATCTGCCACGCAACAGGGGACTGTGCCACTCAACGAGTTCTGCCAGCTCAGAAGTACCATGTGTGTACATACATCCCCAATTCAGTAAAGAATTTATTCTAGTAGAGTCTAGACTTTAAGTCACAGAATCATTAATCTGCTGATTAACAGTTTACCTTAAGGTAGGACTCCTGATCTCACCTTGTACACCTTAAAGCCTATTTTTGATGGAAATCATAGGAATGAAAACTATTCATCTTACTGTGGCCACCACTTTTTTAACCGTGTTATCCTTAGTCAGAATCACAATTTTGAGCTTTCCAAAAGGATAAGCAAATTGGCTGTTTTCTAAAATACCCGCATGCAATGAGAGAGAAGAGTTCTGACAGGTAACACAGATGAGCAGGACGCAGATCCTGTTGGGGCTGTGACTCCCTCTCTGCATTGCAACATGCTGTATAGTACCAAATCAGGGCCATCACAAAACACAGTGCCTGGGAAAAATTTCCTGCTTGTCCACCTTTCCTTGCCCTGCAGGGGAGTTATACTTGACTCTCGTATTCCTGATATACGTGACAGTCTGCAGCTCACACCAGCCCTACCACCTAACATACCTCTCCTGTGACTGCACATTCGTTTGCCGTCAAATTTGAGCCTGCCTTCCTCTACCACCCTGAGTGCTGTCAGTACAAAACAAGTTACATTTTTGCAAAGTCTCTCCCTACCATTATCCAATTAATTCTTCATGCTTTTTTTTTTTTTCTTTTAAACAGCATAAACCACACATTTGGAAAGCTGTAGGCTAAAGACATTTAACAGTGAAAACTACTCCAGAATATAGATACTGTAGGAAAAGCCGTAATGCTAATGCCACATGCAAGTTGTATTTGTTTAGCTAAGCTGGAATTCTGTCAGTTGAAAACACTAGCTGCTTTCTAAGGGAAAATAGAGCAGTCATTTCACACAATTGAATTGATTTAATATGGTTGTTAAGATACATTAAAGCTGCTTTGCCAATTGACTAATGTCTGGGAGACCCATTGTCAATTACACTAGTTTGTAAGCCATCAAGTACATGAATACAAAACAAAGATAATGCCCTTCGTTATGTTATTCTATGCACTTGACTTCCCCTGTACAATATCTAAAAAAACTTGAGCTGCACTGCTGTAGACCATATGTTTTATTAGTCATAAGTGTCCTGGCTGGTGCATTTAGCTGACTGAATTTTAGCTGTAGTAGAGGAAATAAGGAGGAAAAAAAGCATTCTTTTGCATGACCTGCATGGCATGTGAATTGAGCTTCCCTGGCATGTGAAGGCCTCCTTTTTGCTGGGTTGCCCAAGGCTGTGGGTACATTCATTTTCCTTTGTAAAGACGTTTATAGAAACAAAAGTTAGGCTTTGCGACCTTAACTTTCTATCACTGATACAGCATTCAGCCAAGCATGCATTTACCTCCTTTTTGTCCCTGAAGACATCGATCTCCTTTTTGAGCAGTTCGACTCTTTGGAATGCTTCGAGGCTGGTCACGGCGTACACCAGGACGAAGCCATCAGCCACGGAGAAATAGTGTTTGGGCAATTCCACACCCTCCTGCAGACCCCTGGTGTCATAAAGCCGCAACTGTTCCTTCACGCCTCGGTCTGTCTCCACCGATGCCAAATATACATCTTCCATTGTGGCACCCTCTTCTAAGCCTGTTTGAAAACAAGCAGGAATGTCCCACTGCTCTAAGTTCAGCCTCACTATAAGAATTCTTTGTAGTGCAGCAGAATTTTGCCCCACAGTAACTTTCAGTTTGTGTTTTACAGAGTGACTTGACCAGGCCTTGACCTTGCCTGGCATCTCCATGGAGGGCTGCATTCTTAGATGACTGCACTAGCTATTTCCAATAGTGACGCTGTAAATACATTAATATGTAAGCACATGATTATGCCTGTAAAAATAATCTATGCAACATGCACATTCAGAACAGGATAAGATATATATGCTCTCCTCCCAAGTTTTCCAAACTCCAACCACCCAGTTGTACCAGTTCTGTGCCAAACATGCTGCAAAACGAGCCTGCCCAAACATACCCTTTTGGAACAAGAGCCAGGGAACACCAGATAGTCAAGTACTATCTTAAGCCTACTTCTTTGCCTCATAATGAGCTGGATCATACTGCAGAAGCAGAAGCCAAATTCTGGGAATGAATGTGTATTAGTGGTATAACTAACCAATACGTGAAATTAAGCCAGAAAGGGATGGGGATGTTTGCAGGCAAACAAAGTTGCATACTATATTTACTCAAATACACAGTGAGCTTTTTCCATCCCCTAGGGATTTAAAATTACTCAGATTTCCTAATAGGAACAAGTTCATTTACTGCAAGGCAAGAGCAAGGTTTCATAAATGTATCACCTGTTCCACCCTGACTATCATTATAATGGCCTTCTTTCCCTCCTCCTCTCCACACAGTAAATGTGAGGTAATTCAAGGCAGCTTGCTTTGAACTAATTAAAATTATTTTGTCCTAAGCCAGACCAAACACATCAATCACCTTAGCTTTGTGTTCCTCCTGGATGCAGGTGCATAAGGGTACAGGTCGAAACAATCTATGTATAGTGTAGCTGGGCCACATTCAGAGTTGGTTTTAAGTATTCATATAAGCTCTCTGCAGCCCACGTTTTTGCCTCCACTGCACTCCTATATACAATTGTTTGCTGCTGCAGGACTACAATAATGAGTCCTGCTTTATTCTCTTTGTCTGCCAAAAAGGGACCATTTTAGTGTATTGTTTAAGAAAACACAAGGGATTATCTGGCCTATAAAAATAAGGATTTTGCTATATTCAATGACACTATTCAAAACACTTCACATTGACAAAGAAGCTAAAGCATTCCACCCACGCTGATGGTTTCCCGTGATGTATGCAGCATTCCTGTGCAGGAAAGTGGCACAAGCTGTTCTTTTTGCCCCTCTCTGTGCAGTCTTCATAGATCAAACTCTTATTAGGTTTCCAAAGATTTAATTTATCTTGCCTCCAAATATAGCCACGCTAATGTGTAGAAGGAAAACTAAGAACAGAAGGACAAAGCAAAGGTTAATGAAAAGAGGAAGCACAAATGCATCCTGTGTGATTGTAGAATGTGTTAAAGGGTCACTTTTAAGGACTGAGGTAGTAACAAAGCCCTTTCTGGATATAGCACTGTTGTTTAGACACAGCACTATATTCTTGCTCTGCCTTGCTGCATTGTACAGACAGGTCAAGGAAATATCTAGCATCAGTAAACATGGCTTTGGCAAGAAGGAAGGAGCCGTAAGTACCTAAGTTTTCTTTTTAAAAAGCAACAAATAATATTGTACAGTTTTTCATCCTCTAAATGCTACACTGTAATCCAACAGCCTCTAATATATCCTTGTTATCCTGTGACAATCTCTTTCTAATGGCATTAAAAGCAGCAGTGAAAAGTATGTCTTTTAACATCCTATTTAAAAATGAAGAGGAAAATTTAAGACCCAGGACTTTACTCAGCAGAATAGAGCAACAAATTTTGATGTGAAATAGGGGGGGCACTTAGGAGGGAGTTGAAATTTATGTACAAGTATCAGATTCCAGAGATGAAATTTCACCTACATGCACTGGGGGGAGGGAGTATATGCAAGTAGTTTCCTAAGTAAACATAGATAATTTTTAGAAATACCTGTGTCACCTTATTCTAGGCCCTGCTCCAGACCATGTACCAGCCACATTTTGCTGACAATGACGCTTACACTTCTTCTTAGTAGCATCCCATTCAAACACTTCCTAGGTCTGCAATCAAAATGGGTCAGGCAAGTTGTTGTAAGAGAAGCAACACTCTAGTCAGTGTCCTAGAAAGGTGCTGGCACCATCCCATCCTCCCTGCCACAAAGATCCTGATTCTCTTTCCCTTCACTGGCATCCTCAGGCCTCTTTCTTCCACCTCTACCTGGGTGGGCAAGGGCAGCTTGTGCTGGGAAGTTACTATCCTGCAGACTGCTGCCAGCTTGACTGGTTTTTCCATGGAGCAGAGCACTACAATGAGCCAGCTTTCAGGTTCAGAAGTTGGAGGGGTGAAGGGGAACTAAGAACACAGTGCACAATGTCACGCTTCCTTTGAAAACTAAAGATATAAAAAATTTGGAGAGGGAAAGGAGGAATAGACAGAAGTGATGCCACTCTATAGCACCTACTTAGCTGGTGTAAATCTTAGGAGAGGCAGAAAGGTATTTGTTTTTTACCGACTGCTGCCACAGAGGAACTGCAACGGGAAGCCTCAGTCATAAATTGGGTGTTGTTCCAACCCTTTGTGGCTTCTCAATGAGGAAAAGAAAAGGCTCAATATACTAGTGAATACTGTGCACTCAGGGTAGGCTCAGCAGATAGACTGCAAATACCTAAGTAAATCAAAATTTCAAGAAGGATGGAATTTCAAAAGTTCCCAGCTGGATCTTGAACATTAATGCAGTACAAATTTAGTGTCTTCCTGGGTACTTTTGAAGATCTCTTGTGTAATCTCTTTTTCTCGTTTTCCAGGGGAATTCAGCAAAGAGCTCCTAAAACCTGCTATTCCTTATGTTTATAAGCTGCAGAATAACAGGCTTTTCTTATTTAGATCTCAAAAGACTGTGTATCAGAGGATCCCTGACTTGGGAAAGTGCTGGACAAACCTCAAGAGGAGCTGATCTGTTTAGATTTAGCTGCTAGGGAAGTACTAGTCCCACCAACAAATAGCCAGGTTGTGACCCTCAGTTACACACATTCAGTTCCCTTTTCATCTATTTCTAAAATGCAAAGCTGACTGCAACTCTATCACCAGGAAGTTTTAATTTAAGAAATGAAGATGTAAAAAGGTGTCTCTGCCCATGGCAAGAGGCTTGGAAGGAGATGATCTTTAAGGTCCCTTCCAACACAAACCATTCTATGATTCTATGAATGCATAATTAGGTTAATTGGCCTCCACATCCAAAGTGTGTAAGCAAAAACCCCAAATCCCTCCAGCTGGAACAAGTGAGGCAATTTCTCTCATTATGGCTTCTATGACAGTAATATATGGTGTTTTCATTCCTAGCTAGTAAGAGGATCTGAAGTAGCTGCTTATGAATAACGTGACCATACCAGCTATTTACACAGCCAGGAGGCAGAGATATGTTTTCTACAAGGGAGAGTTCTCATCTCCTTCTTTTGAGCTGATAAGCTTTAGTATAGGCTGAGAGGCCAGAAATATTTTAAAGGCAGAAGAAAAACTCCTTTCTGCACCATCACTGAACAGGAACACTGTTTAAGAAAAGTATCCATCTTCTTTTCAGACATGTCCTGTGCCAAAGCTAAGCCAGAAAGTCTCCTGCTAGCCTGGTCAAGAGAGGTCAGGCCAAGCAGCACCAGGTACCACAGGTACTTAGTGGGACAATCTCCTGCTGCCAGTCAAGGGCCCTTTTCATTACTCAGGAAATAAAATTGGCTCCTCTTTCTTCAGAACAGCAAGGTGGAGGATTTGGATAAACACAACACTTAAGTCACAAAACGAGAGATCATCCCAGGTATCAGGCAATCACCGAATCATAGATAGTTAAGGCTGAAAAAGATTTCCAAGATCATCGAGTCAAACTGCTCAATCAGCACTGCCAAGCCCACCACTCAACCACATCCCCAAGTGCCATATCTACGTGGTTTTTGAACACTTCCAGAATGGTGCTTCCACCACTTCCCTGGGCAGCCTGCTGCAATGCCTGAACACCCTTTCCCTAGTTATTCCTAATATCCAATCTAAACATTCCCTGGCACAACTTGAGGCCATTTCCTCTTTTCTTGTTGTTTGTTACTTGGGAGAAGAGACCGACCCCCATCTGGCTACACTCTCCTGTCAGGTATCTGCAGAGAGCAGTAAGGTCCCCCTTTGGAGCTTCCTTTTCTCTGGGCTGAACACCCCTAGCTCCCTCAGCTGCTCCTCATCACAGCAGTGCACCACACCCTTCCCTTCACCAGCTTTATTGCCATTCTCTGGACCCACTCCAGCCCCACAATGTCTTTCTTGTAGAGAGGAGCCCAAAACTGAACAGAGGATTCAAGGTGCTGCCTCATCAGTGGTGAGCACAGGGGGATGATCACTGCCCTGGCCCTGCTGGTCACACCATTTCTGATACAGGCCAGGCTGCCATCAGCCTTCTTGGCCACCTGGGCACACTGCTGTACCTGTATATGTACCACATACACATGTGCAATCCTTAGCAACTATTTGCCCTGGCCTATGGTGATACAGTCCCTACATGACTCAATGCTAAATCTGCACCCATTTCAAACATTTCCTTTTGGTTTTTTTTTCTAATTCCTTGTATTAGTTTGGCAAGAGTGTCTGCCTTGCAATAGCTACATTATTTTACGTGGCTCTGAGAACATGTCCCATCTATTTGTCCTCTCCTTTCCCATCTTGGGACACAAGGCAAACTCCGTTGCAGTTTAAAGCCTAGCACAAAATCCAATACCAGACATCATTTCTCACACGCTACACAGACACAGATAGTCCCTTTTTGGGGTATTCCTCCTTCCTGAGTACTTTTTCCTCTTTGACATCAAGCAATCTTAGTGCCTTTGCAAGAGTGTTAGCTGCTGACCATGTAAGTAACAGTGGCACTTAGGGACTTTATCCATGACAAGCCAGGGAGACCTGAAGGTGCATATTTTTCTAGGAAAAGAAACAGTGCAACTGGGTTTACAGCACCATCACCAAGCACACAGCCAGGAGCATGAGCCAAGGGCTTTACATAGCAGCATGAAATCTCCAAGACTCTAATCACTTCCCTGACACCAGCTGTGCCACCACTCCTTTTTACAGGAAACAGGAGGCACGTGAGCATTGACAGACTCATGGCTGATTTACAGCCAGGAGGAGACCCTCGTGACAGTGGCTGCAACACCTTGGAGAATGGCAGCAGACCTTGCGCTCTGAGCCTCCAACCAAGTTCTAGTGTGCCTCTTGTCACTGAGATGAGGATGTGCCTGCCATCGGAATGGAAAGACTCCCTTTGTTGGCTTGGCCATCTTCCCCACCTTGGAGTGGCCGCAGAGCTGCTCCTGACGTCAGTCAGGAAGCACAGGTTTTGAAACAGCTTGTGTCCATGTTGCCATGCCTGGTGAGCTGCCTTGCTGGATGGCTCTGAACAGACAGGCTTTCAGCAAACACAGTACTCCTTTCTTGCTTCCGGCCAAAAAGGCCAGCAGCCAAGATGTACATGTCTGCTTTCTGGAGCTCACAAGCTTTAGGAAACGAGGATCAGGAGCCTGTAATCATGTTTCAGGTGTGGAAGGACCACCCCTGCAGTGGTAGCACCATTGTGCAGTTTAAAGCAGCTCAGCTAAGGAGCAGTCAAAGACTAACAATTCCTCAAACTCTGTCCTTGTGTAGTGAGACCCTCACAATGTCATCCTGCCTCTGCAATTCAGCAGTTAAATCAATACAGAGTGGAACAGTAGCTGAAGGTCTTCTGGGAACCATTTCTAGCAGCCCATACTCCAGGCAACCCCTGCCACAACTGCCTATGTGCTGAGGAAGAGGCAGGGAGGATGGTGACCACTCAGCAGGACTGCCAAAAGCACCAGCTTATTGGTCCATGCCCTCAATGCCCGATGGCCTGTGTAAGGGATATCAAAATTGCTGGGCCGTGGCCACTCTTCTCTTGGGGGTGCAGCAACTCCGTAATGACCCTCTCCATATCTTCATCTTGTCTCTGCTATTTGCCCTATTTCTCTGAAAGTCTCAGGAGTATGATTTGACCAAAATCACAGAAAACAGAAAACTACCTTCTTCCTTCTCCCCTTGCTCTTCCCATCTGCTATCAGCTGTTCCTTCCCTTACCAGTAACTCCAAAATATAAGAGCAGAGCAGAGCTGCAGGCAAGGAAAAATGATCTTTTTAAGTGCAGGGGGGGCGGGGGGTGGGGGGGAGGTCTATGTTGCTCAATGGCCAAGCTGCAGCAGGACATTTGGGAGTGACAGAGGGACACCCACGGCTAAACCCCAGGCACGAGGCCTCGCTCTGGTTATGTCAGCCAGTGTCCATGACGTTGTATAATCATGTACATGGCTGGCTCCATAAATAGCTCCTCTGATCAGCAACACCCAAATATCCTTCCTGCCGGGGTTGCTAATAGGAGGCAGGAATTAATGCAAGGCAATACGATTTAAGTAACGTGGCCTTGCTCATGCTGCTCGGGTGTCTCTGACAGTCACCCAGCCCAGCACAGAGGAGGGGCAGGTCGGTAGAAAAGAGAAAAACCTTCAGCCTGCAAAGCTTTGCAACCTTCACGTTGAAAGCTACACAGGGCTACGTGCCTTGCGCTCAGTAGGATGCTGGAAACAGATGTTGCTGCAACATTAGAGGAAATCCTCCTTTTAAACACGGGTATTAGCACACAGTTCTGCATCACGCTTTGCCAGCAAATTCCTCCCATCCACACATTTTAAAGGTGCAATGCTGCAAAGCACCATGCTAGAAATCCTTCTGTTTATCCAACAACTTATCCCAATGTCTAATTTTCCGGCTCAAGAAAAAAAAATGCCAAGTGACTAAACATCTTCTGTCAAAGCCCTGGTGCCACCCCTTGTTTCCAGGTGAGGCAGGAACAATTTGTCAGCCTGATGATCATTATCCTTCCTTTCAAAGCCAAATGTGGAAACAGAGGGAAACGTGCAGGCTCTGCCTTTGTTCCCTTTCTTTTGTGCACAGCAAATATCAGGCACCCCCTGTTCCTCTGTCAAGTCTGTTTTCCTCGTGGGGATTTCTTAAAGAGTGGAGACACTTGGCCTTCGAAATTCAGCATAGAACGTGGAACCTAAAGCTGAGCAGTTTTTCTTTCCAGAGCTTTGATTAAATGTTAGCCAAAACCAAGCAAAATAAAGCTTTAAGAAGATGAAACAAAAGTCTAAACATTGTCTACACTCATCATGTGACAGCTATTTATTTTTCAGGCGTCTATGGCATCTTTCAGGGAACGAGATATTTCTTTTGTAAATATGCAGCAGGCACATCACCCACTTTCAGTGTTTGTTTCTTTTTAAACATTCTTGTGTTTCATTACTGGGAACATCATGGAACGGGTTCTTCTCCAAGACTCTTTTAAAAATCTGTAAGCAAGGGACTATGAATTTTAAGAACAGCCCAGAGATGCCACAAAATCATAGTAATTTCCTCCTTCACCTCAGCGCAGTTCGCAATCCTCCATTACTGGTGTTTTGGGGCCCACACTGAACAAGATGCTAGAAAAGGAAACAACCTCCCCCCAAAAGTAAAAATGTCTCACCGACAGTATGCTTTCCATAGAGAAGCTGCTCCAAAATTGCAGTCTTGCCCACTGAGGCCATTCCACAAACCACCACCTTGTAGCCCTTTCCCATGCTTCCCGAGGGCCGGTTCCACGGCGGAGCCCTGTGCAGACACGGGAGGCTGTGAGCCCGGCACGGCGCGGGGATGGGCTCGGGCAGGAGCCGAGCCCACGAAAGGCGCAAGGCAAAGCGCGAAGCAGCGGGGGCACAGCTCCCTCCCAGCACTTGCCAGTGACTGATATTTTTAGGACTAGAGTTTCCTCCCACACCATTTTTTCAGGTTTTAGGCTGCTGCCAGTGGTGCTGGTGCTTGCCTGCAGCCTCGACACTTGTCCTGTCAGGTTTGGGGAGACTGGGAGCGCTGGAGCGTGCACACCCCCAGGGCAGGGGCTGTGTTTGTTGGCGTGTGTGTGCACGGCGCTATCGGGCTTCCTGGGTTTGCAGTGGGCTTGATGGTATCTCATGGTACCAGGATGGCTTCTGGAAATGCAAGAAAATGGTGGTTCCTTCCCTTTTATTCTGCTCACAAGAAAGTTCTAGCTTTTATGGACCAGGAGCTACAAAACAGGAGCGTTAAAGGCAGAAGCACAGGAAAGCAAATGCAGAAAGCAGGTTTTTTTGGTCTGCTTTAAAAAAGTTTGATGGATGGGGGTTGGTTCTAGCAGGAGGCATCCAGCAGCTAGGGGCACTTCCAGTGAGAACTTCCATGGGCATGCCAGTGAGCCATGGCAGGGAAGCAGGCCCTGACTCAGTTTGCTGTTTGGAGCCATTTCCCACAAAGAGAGCTGAAGAGTACCTTTTCTGGACCAGGAGGGGCTGGTGTTGTCCTGCTTCAATCCCAGTTTAACCAGGTAATGCTTCACAAGCCAGGGTGCTCTGAAAAGCATACGCTGAAAAACAGAAAAGGTCATCCTGCAGCCGCAGGTAGGGAGGCAGAAAGGACTTGCAGGCTGGGAAAGCCTAACTCATAGATTCATAGAATGGCTTGTCTTGGAAGGCAGCTTAAAGATCCTCTCCTTCCAGCCCCCTGCCAGCGGTAGGGATGCCACCAATGAGACCACGTCGCTCAACGTCCCATCCAAACTGTGCCGTGCCATATGCAGGAGGGAGGGGAGCAGGGATAGGAGCAGATCAGTGGGTAAAGCCAGGGCCTGCAGAACCAGGGACTCCATGGTGCCCTCTCCCTACCCTCCACTGAAAATGTTTTAGGATTGGTTTTAGGGTTTGTGGTTTTTTTTTTTTTTCCCCTTAGCGTTTATTATTTAGAATAGAATAGAATCATTAGGTTGGAAGAGACCTTTTAGATCATCCAGTCCAAACATCGACCCAGAACTACCACTGTAACCACTAAACCACTAAACCACCATCATCCAGCACCAGATCCAGATGCCTCTAAAACCCCTCCAGGGATGGTGACTCCACAACCTCCCTGGGCAACCTATTCCAATGCCTGACTGTCCTAACAGTGAAAAATTTTCTTCTAATATCTAATCTGAGTCTCCCTTCTCTCAGCTGAAGGCCGTTTCCCCTGGTTCTCTCACTGCAGTCACAGTAGAGACCGGCCCCCAGCTCACTACATTCTCCTTTCAGGGAGTTGTAGACAGGGATGAGGCTCTCCCCGAGCCTCCTCTTCTCGAAATTAAACAAACCCAGCTCCCTCAGCCGTTCCTCATAATCTTACGATTTTTAAAATAATTATTATTTTAGAGATATTTTTTAAGGCTTTTTTTCAGGGTTTTAAGCAAAGTCCCACCCCAATCCCTGACCTGGGGTTCTTACGGGGGTTGGGGAGAGGGGGTGTCTCGGGGGATGCCGCATCTCGCCAAGCCCCTGCCCCAGTGTGCAGCCCCCGGGCCGGCCGTGCCCCAACGCCCTGGCCCCAGAGCGCGCCCCCGGCCCCGAGCGCGCCCCCGGGGCTCCCCCCCGCCGCGAGCGCGCACCTGGACAGAGGGTCCCGGCCGGCCCCGCGAACGCGCGCGGGCCCCGCCCCCGCCGCCCATTGGCGGGCGCGGGGGGCCGGGCCGGGCGGGGCGGGACGCGCGGTCCGCACCCCGCAGGACTACATTACCCATGAGGCACCGCTGACGCCGGCGGAAGTATGTGGTAGCCCGAGGGTTTGTGGGAAGTAGGGCCTTTCCTTTCCGTCTCTGGGCGCCATCAGGTGAGGGCCGGTCCGCGCGCGGCCTTTCCCTCAATCCGCGCCCATCCCGGGATCCGGGCGCCCATCCGCCCGTCCCGCCGCCGCGCCCGCCCGCCTCCGGGCGCGATGGGGCTGCTCCTGCGGCGCGGAGCCTCTGGGAGGCCCGTGGAGGAGGGCCCGCGGGCTGCGCCTCGGTGGGGCGGGGAGGGGAGCGGGGCACCCGGGTGCTCCTGGAGCGCCAGAGCGGGTGCGGGTCGGTGACAGACGGCGCGCATCAGGACATCACTGGTTTGCTTCGGGTTTGCGGTTTGACCGTGGGGTTTTTTTGTGCAATTAGGCCGTGAAAAGGTGGGGTGGCTGGGGATGGGAATGGATGAGCTCTAGCTGGGCAGGTTCAAACGATGGGTATCCAAAATCACACACGAACTGTTTGTGGCGTGTCTTTCCATGTAAATAAAGTGAGCTGCGTGTATCTGATGGTGAGTTGGGTGGGGGCTTGATGGAATTCAGGTACACGTGCTGATTGCTGCAGAGGCCTCAGAGGTTTTTAGGAAAACAGAGTAAACATGGTGACAAAATAAAGTAATATGTGATTTTTGAAACTCCTTCAGCTAGTCAGACATATTCGTTTAAGACATACTCGTATTCATACTATTAAGACATACTCAGCTCAAAAGAGGGAGTTTGTAATAATCATTGTTTTCTCACTGACAAAATTTGACCTGTAGGAACTTTGTCTTGAGCCTTTCCTCTGCTGAAGTCAATACAAACCATCCCCGGTGGTGCTCAGCACAAGAGATTTTTAAAAACAACTGTAAGAAAGCCCACAAGGCATCTGTGGAGCAAAACACAAATGTCAGCAACAGTAGGACACTGAGCTATGACACTTCTTTTTTAGTATGACACGGTCAGCACGCCTCCTTTTACTTAAAGTCCAGTTCCAGCGGATATGGGGGAAGGCCTTGTCTCTCCTGAGATGTGGGAGACACCATGTGAATAGCTCCAAGGAAGCAAAAGTCCCAATCCAGTTCATTTCTTAAGCAACTGTTAAACTTCCACTTACTAATAAAACTGTTAAGCTTTCATTTAGAAGTAAAACCTTTATAGTGAATTTCTTAGTTAACAATGAAGTTAGTTAAAATAAAGTTAGTTAACAATAAAGGCCATACTCCTCACAGCCCTGTAGTTCTTGATAGATTTGTATGTAAAACTTGATTCAGGTGTTAATTGTTGGGTTCGGTAGTATCACACATAGTGCATCTGAAAATTTCTCAGTTGAGGAGTTTAACACTTCAGAGTAAATAAAAAAGGAAGAAAATTGCTGGGAATGGTGACTGCAGGGTGTCATGCTGAAGGCTGCCAGGTGTTATCCATGTTCCCGGGTGTGTCAATGGTATGAAGAAGCGTGAGAGCTCCCTGTCTTTCACTGCTGTTCCATGTGTGATCTGGTGCAGTGCCCCTGTTGGAAGAGGTTCCAACTGGGAGTTGTTTTTGGTGCAGTGTTTTCACCCAGCTCTCTATCCAGCAGGTAGACAGACATGGGTGCCTACAAGTACATCCAGGAGCTCTGGAGGAAGAAGCAGTCGGACGTGATGCGGTTCCTGCTGCGCGTGCGCTGCTGGCAGTACCGCCAGCTGTCAGCCTTGCACCGCGCCCCGCGGCCCACGCGGCCGGACAAAGCCCGCAGGCTGGGATACAAGGCCAAGCAAGGTAATGGCACGGACAGGTGAGGTCTGTGTGCCTCACGATGGGGTGACATCGGCTTCCTCTGGTGACAGCAGAGTAACAAAGTCTGAAACTGGAGTATCCCCCAATAAACGGAAGTGTCCTGCATGAAGTGAGTAGAGTATCGTAAATGTCCTCAGTTGGTAGCAGTGCCCACAGCCTAAAACCTTAACTTCACTTAGTTTCACATCTGTGCCTTCTGTTGCCATTCTGGCAGGTGAAGATCAAGTGGGCTTTGGCCTCAATTTTTGTTCCTGTGCTATGTTAGTGCCACACAGTTGAGAAGGGTTTTTAGTATTCTAGGTTTGGGGGATGTCCTTTCTCTGCCTAAGTTTTGTCATATGTTACTTTGACTTTTTTCAGGTGACTGAGCTGTGACCTTCTAGCACCTTGAAAAAAGCTTCAAGAGAACTGGATAGATATTTGCACAAGAGCATGTAGTGACAGGACAAGGGGAATGGTTCCGAACTGAAAGAGCAGGTTTAGATTAAATACTGGGAAGAAACTGTGAGGGTGGTGAGGCACTGGAACATATTGCCCAGAGGAGTTGTGAATACCCCATCCCTGGCAGTGTCCAAGCCCAGGTTGGATGGAGCTCTGAGCCAACTAGTCTGGTGGAAGGTATCCCTGTCCATGGCAGGGGGGTTGGAACTGCGTGATCTTTAAGGTTCCTTCCAACCCAAGCCATATTATGACTGTATTACAGCTGCATGCTCTTGAGCTAGATGATGGAATTTGTACTGTCATTGAAAAACAGTTACTGGTCAGGGAAAGAAATGGGAAAAGTACCTATCCATGTGTAACTTGTGGAAATCCATTTATTTATTCACAAAGAAAATAAGAAGCTAAGATGTGACACTTCTGTTACTGTTTATCTAGTTTTGTCATTTCTCAGTGACCAGATTTCAGCAGGGTTTGTGGATGGCTTGTGCTTTTTGAGTGCTGCCATCTGAATTGTGCAGTTTGGTTAGTGGTTTTGCTGATCGTAGTTGGTTTGAGACTGGATAGTGGAAAGGTGCCATAAGCTTTGGTTTGGAACCAAAACCAGTTGCATCAGGATACCATTTTCCTTACTCAGTTGTAATGACAATAACAAAAACACCTTGCACTATCCACCTCAAATTGTACATTTTGGTAAAAATTGGTAAAATGACTTTGTGTTGCAGCATTTTATGTAAATTTTGGGGGATTGGAAATGCAGTACAATTGCTGCCTAGAATTGTTCTGGTTCCTGAGTCACTGTTTGTTTTAGGTTATGTTATTTACCGTGTCCGCGTTCGCCGTGGTGGCCGCAAACGCCCAGTCCCCAAAGGTGCAACCTATGGTAAACCTGTGCATCATGGTGTTAACCAGCTCAAGTTTGCCCGGAGTCTTCAGTCTGTAGCAGAGGTGAGTATTTTGGTTATTGCTCACAAATTTGGGTTGGAAAGTTTAGTCTGTAAAAGCTGAAAATACTCAAAGACAAAAAATACAACACCAAACCAGCTGTTTTGTTAATAAGTTGTTAGTAAGATTCTGAATAATGGTGGCAGGAAAGCAGCAGAATGTTTTTAAAAGCTCTATTGAGACAATAAAAAAACTATTCAGACTTGTAAAATGGGGTCTATGGGAACCACTTGAGTGGTTTAGTGAAGTTCATACTTCTCAAGTATGCCACAATATTTGTTACGAAAAACACATAACTAGTCCAAGCCACAGTAAAATAGCTAGGCATGAGAAACAAGAACTTGCATGTGCTAAGGTCTAACATGTCAATAAATCCCACTGCTGTGTTCCCTGCGGTGTGGTGTGGATCACCAGCTGCTAGTGATGGTCCTTTCACAAAGTACACGTGAGTTCCTGTCTTAAAGCCTGTAGCACCTGTTTGTGTAGTAGTGCTGCACAGCACGCTTAGCTGTATTGCAGGAGCTGAAGGCAATGTGCCAGAGACCTGCTTTGGAAAAAACTGGTACCTCACAAGCACACAGCTTGGTGGTTAACTTATTTTTAGGTGAGATCTTGTTACTGAAATACTCAAAATGTAAACTTCAATTTGATGAGATCTTGTAAGCTTCATTGCTATCACAGTTAGTCTGGAAGGGATAGACTTCTCACATTTACCAAAAAAAAAACCCTTTCTCAGTGGGTTAGAGTTAATACCAGGCTGCATTCTCAAACTAGACATTGTGGAGCAAGGGTGAGTGTCATTGCCTTTCCATCTTGAAGCAGAAGACTTTTCTGTTCTCAGGACTTTGAAAATATTCCTGAGTGACTTCTGCAAGTTGAATATGGTGGGATTTTTTTTTTCAGGGAAAAGATATAAATGGGACATGTTTATTTAAAAGAAACACAGGTAATGAGTTTGAATTAAAAATGCTATTCTGTTTTTAGTGCTCATGGCATTCTCTTCATATGTGTTATTCCCAGATACCTGATGGCTAATCACATGCTCACTTAGGACAGCTATGGAAGAGGTTATTTGCCCTCAGTTTTAGCTTCAAATTTTCTGAATCTGACACAGTCTTTCCAGAAGACTTACATTTTTCAGATTACAGAAATGCAAAGCCTCAGTTGGAGCTCCCATCCTCGAATAGAAGCTGGTTGATGGTGATTGGTGTTCTAATATTTCATACAGGTGTTGCTCTCACACTACAATAAAAGGACTTGAAAAAATGTTATTCCATGTGCGGAAAATAGTCAAGCTGTTTAGGACAGCCTGTAACAATAGGTTAAGATCACATTGGGCAAGAAGATGAACAGGGTCCATTGGTTCATGCTTCCCCATGATGATGATAAAGTCCTACAATTAAACACACATAGTGTGTTTTAAATAAGGAGCATTCTTGACGTAAGAAGCAGATTGAGTTGTATAATTGCTATTTTCTGCTTTGTTTTGTTTTCTGAACTAAGATTGTGTCTTCCTAACCACAAGTGAGGATAGGAAAAGCACACACTAATACACCAGCAGTGGTACAAAGATTTGTTGCATCAGCTATTCCTTTACTCCCACCAGTACAGGCTTACACTCTGCAGAAATCTATTTCTTGCCTGTAGCTTTGGATGTGGAAATTAATCAGTCTTTCATAACTTCCCATAAAAGATTGTTCCATGACCCCAAGTGCAGCTCATGCTCCTCATCTTCATGTTGAAGTTATTTTTAACATTGTGTTTTTACTGACTGGGTGCTTCTGTGTACACAGAGTTCTTTCTTCTGTCAACCAAGCGCCTTTCCTTGCACCTTTGCAGCTGGAAGGGGATGAGTTTTTCTAGGAAAAGAGGTTGTCCTAGGGAAAATGGAAATTTTATGTTTGAGTTAATAATCTTCCTGCATAAAGAGTGTCCTCCATCCATGGTTTTACAGCCTGTTGCATTTATTTTTTCCTCTAGGAACGTGCTGGCCGTCACTGTGGGGCTCTGAGAGTCTTGAACTCGTATTGGGTGGGCGAAGATTCCACTTACAAGTTCTTTGAAGTGATCCTGATCGATCCCTTCCATAAGACCATCAGGCGGAACCCCGATACCCAATGGATCACCAAGCCTGTCCACAAGCACAGAGAGATGCGTGGGCTGACGTCAGCCGGGCGCAAGAGCCGCGGGCTTGGCAAGGGCCACAAATTCCACCACACCATCGGTGGCTCGCGCCGTGCAGCTTGGAGAAGGCGCAACACCCTGCAGCTGCACCGCTACCGCTAATTCTTGTACACGTGGCCATCTAATAAAGATCATGCAGGTTGTTCAATTTAACAGTGCTTCTGCTGCTTCTTGGTTTATGTGGATAAGTGTAGAATTCTCCAGGAGTTCAGGTGTTCCCATATCTTGACAGATATGGGAATGTAATTGGATACTTGTGGAGATCGTAGGCCCCAAGTTTTGTGATGGGTTTCACTTTGGATAACACGGAAGGACGTGTGCAATGTGTATTGAAAGGCCAGGGGCTGGTCCATGTTCTTTTTTCTTTTGGTCTGAGTTTATTTAGTCACTATTTGTAGGCTGGGGTCTCTGTTTGTCCTGTGCTTGGACTGAAGGCCAGCTTTGATCTTGTGCAATGAGATGTAAACTGAAAGTACTCATTTATTTTTTATGGGTAATTAAATACTAATGGCTATTTTATTTTTCAAGTTCTGTTTTTTTGTACTTCTTCAGTGTCAAACCAGCTCTTGGGCCTCTCAAACATTGTCTAAATCAGCTAAGCACAGAATGGAAAGGTAAAGCTTGCTCTGTTCATTGCAGTGCACAGTATTAAAAATGTGGGCACATTGCAAAGAACTATAAGGTTTTAGGCTGAGCAATAAAATACTGGCTGTAGAGTAGTAGGTATTTCATTTGTCAAGATTGAGGGGAGACAGTTTCTTAAACCTTTGTTTGGATACCAGAACAGAAAACCTGTGTCTGTTAAAATCTGCATTCTGATTTACTCTGCATGGTTAGGTGGTAGAAATAAACACATTTGAATAACAGTTATAGATAAATGTATTTAGACTACTTTTTGTGAAATCACAGTGTGATCTTTTCAGCATGAAGTCAGTTTGCACATAAAGGCTGGAAGATTAAACACAGTTCCTGGTAAATAAGGTGGATGGCTGTCGTACCTTACACAGATTTGGTATCGTATCCATTAGGTAGTGATAGAAGAAGAAGTTGATACAAGGCCCACGAAGTAGCTGTGTCTTCCTGGGACTTCATCTTGGGATGTGGAATGTTTTTGGTTTTTTTTCCTGAGACTTAAAACATGTCAAGATTTTCCCTTCAACTGAGAAATTGACTTAATTCCCCAGTTTAAGTCCTTACAGGAGGGTAGTAGTCTAAAGAAGAGACATTTTGGCAGTGTGTTCTCAAAGCCAGGAATTACAACTCAAGGTGACAATTCTTTGATGACATGTTTTGTTTGGTTCAAACAAGAAAAATGCAAAATAATCTGTTAAGAAGTATTAAAGCTATCTGTTCTAAACATGGGAGCTTTTTTTAGCCTCTCCTTTAAAGTATCACTGATGTTGAAAGATAGTCCTGTGATGTTGTAGGACAGGAAGTGGAAGTTCCTCAGAGCAAATTTCATGACTGAGGTCTCCCCTGAGCATGGAGAGGGTTATTGTAGAGAGGGGCTGATCTGTCTGGTTTGTAGATTTAACGGCTTCAGGTAGTGCCAGTGTGGCCAGTGTGTTCATTCCTTTGGAATTATTTTAGATAATAGAGTAGGAATCAGGCTCTATTTTTAGAGCCCAGCTTTTTAATTCATTAGCTGTACAGAGCATGTTTGAGCAACACAGCCTAGAGAAAGATGTCTCTGCCCATGGCAGGGGATTTGGAATTAGATGATCTTCAAGGTTCCTTCAGCCCAAATCTATGATTTTTTTTTTTTTTTTTTTTAGGCAACAACTTCAAGACTGATGATACCGTACTGGGGGTTGTTAAGCTGTTTGGGACCCTTGGCACTGATGGGGGAGGGTGACAGCAGTTGATGGGGCAGTCAGCACTAATGCTGTGTCATTTGCCAGCACTCAAACCTTGCAGCACGTGGCAGGTGTCTACAGTGAGATCTACCTTAGGTTGGCCCTTGTGGTCCTGTAATTCTTTGAACTTTAAAAGAAAATACTGTGCCCTCTGAAGTTTATTGAAAACTGCTGATGACAATGTATCCAAAAGGGCGTGGTATCTAGCAAACCAGTGAAATAATTTGAAACAGATGGTGGTGCCTTCTGAGGATGCTCTGGGTATGTACAGCTCATTCCAAGTCTTTGAGAAGTCAGACTGCCTTCATGTCTTTCCACGCTGGAAGTGTCTCATGCTCTTAGATGAGATTTTGGGTTTGAAGGGACATCACTGTGCAGAATTTATGTGAAGCAGAAAGACATATTTCATTAAAATCTTTATTTTAAAAAGGCAAAACATGGAGGAAGAACTTTTTCGTTTGCGTTTGTGGGCTTGGGAAGTCGGGTAGAGAGAGGTTATGTGATCTCTGCCTTTCCTACTTGATTCTTGAACCTGCTGTGCAAGTTCAAGAAATTGCAAGTAGTTTGTGTTCCTTAAGATTGTGGTAGAAACCAGTCATCTGAGACAGTCCTAGTGAGAGGCTGTAACATGAGTTCAACCCTCCCCAGACACCAAGGGTCTGCCTGAAACAGGGACACTAAGCTGTAGCTGAAGGAGGGCAGGGGGAGGGAAGAGGAAGCTTCAGGAATTTCACTAGGCAAATCTATTAAGACATAGAGGAATCTAGTAATCTGTTTCAGAGCCATCTACTTGGCTCTGTTTGCAGGACTGATCATTTCTCAGTCTGAGCAGGCATGTTTTGGATGTAATTAAAAGAGCTGTCTGGTTTCTAGGCAAGACAAAATGAATACCACAGTTAAACTGCAGAGAAGTGGGGCTGTACAGTACCAGGCTGATTCAGCCTGGTTTTAGGTGCTGTTGAAAATAGTTGACTGTAAGCTTTTATTGGGCTGGATTTCACTTTTGTGTCAGCTGCCTAGATTAGCTAATCACTCAGCTTTTGGTACAAGGTGAGTCCCTGGCAAGGGCACTATTTCTGTCCCAAAGGGTGGGATGTGTAAAAACAGATTGTGTGATTTAGGCTGTTCTTTAAATAAGCAAGTAGGAAACTCCCTTCCACATAGCTAATAGAAGTGCTCATTACTTGGCAACACTAGCTAGGTTGAAAAGTAGGGACTCACTAATCAACAGCGAGTATAATTGTTTCCTTGCTTTGTCTCCGAAGCATTGGGAATCGCTGCGAGGCAGCTGTGTGCTGCTAGGAGAGGCACACTGGCATGATGCCTGCGAAAGGCACAGATGCTGGTAGAGGAGGCAGTTGGCTCCTTCCTTGCAGCAGAAGGTCATGGAATTTCACTGGTGATTTTTGTGGGGGCCTTAGAATGAAGTAATTAGTGATGGAGGAGAGTTATAGCTTGACTTTCTCACTTATCTCTGTCCTTGTAATGCAGCAGTTGTTCCCTAGCCTTGACCCAGTAGAGAAAAGTGACTGCCTGTGAAGAGTTCTGTACAGCTAATGAATTAAAAAATTAGGCTCTAAAAATAGAGCCTGATTCCTACTCTATTATCTACTCACTCTTCAAGCTGGGAAAAAACACCATATTTTTGTACATCCCTTTTCTTTTCCAGCAGACACAAGTCTAGTTTGTAGAGTATCAAGCCAAAATAGTGATGGAAACATTGCTGCAGCCACAAAAAAAAAAAAAAAAATCCAATTTGGATTTGAATTGGATGCTGTTTTCTGCGGCTTTGAGCAACCACCAACTTTTTGATCCAACCCTTTTAAAGTAATTGTTTGAAATGTAAAGCTGTATGAAAGGATGGAGAGCCTGTAGGTTGTTCTCTTTATGTGTCAAGTTTCTGAATCAGCATCAATTTAATAATTACACACAGAGCGTTTAGGTTGCAGAGCTTTGCTCCCTACAGTTAGGAAGTGTCTGAGCTACACTGCTTACACAACCTTTAATTCAGTGGCTATCCTGCTCTTACCTAATGGGCCAGAAGAGGCCTCTTGCAAAGCCAGGACTGGAACCCAGTTCTTCTGGACCCCTTGTCACTGCCTGAAATTTAAGAGAGCATGCTTTTCTTTGGTATCAAATGATGTTCAATGATATAATTAAAGGCTCTTATTGTAATGAAGATGACACTCAATCTTGTTAAATCCTGTCATCTCTCCATCATTCAGGGAAATGGAGAGCAGGGGTATCCTGGAGATCAGAGAGCAGATGAATGATTAAATTAAGCCTGCCTCTGATAAGACCAGTGCTGGCTGACACTGCTCTCTCAAAAGGCAGGTACCCCTCTTCCAAGCCTTCTCAGGTCTCCCCGCACTTCTAGTGCCAGGCTTTGGGAAAACCTCACTAGTTAGATTGTTGGACCCTAGCTGACTCCATAGGGGTTTTGCAGTCTGTATCTCCTTGCACAAGAGCAGCTGAGGTGGCTGTCCATCTGCAGGTTGAAGAGTTCTCTTGGAAATACAGGAATGGAGAGGCACATGAAAGTGAGGATTGAAAAAAAAAACCCAAAAACTGAGGAGAAGTAAAAAAAAAAAAAAAAAAAAAAAAAAAAAAAAAAAAAAAAAAAAAGAGAACAAGTAAGCTGGCTTTCAGTGAGGCTTGTTAGTACCCTGGTGCTGCTCAGGGTCAGGAACACCTAGTAGACAAGGCTACAGCTAGGTCCCTCAGGGCTCATCAGCCAGGTCTGTGTGGGGCAGTGCCCACAGTATAAACCTGGCTGAACAAACCTACAGCTCCTCAGAATAGCTCCACCGTGTCTTTGGTATCAATCTGCTTTCCTGAAACACCAGGCAGCAGCAGGCAAGCAGGAGGAGAGTTCTCATTTGGTGCTGTGAAATAAATGCCCTGTGTCCAGTGCTCAAGCACTCAATGTCCCAGGCCTTGTCACCAGGCTGTGTGTCAATAGAGCAGCAGACAGAAACCAAGACCCTGTTAACTCTGCACTGTGTTCATGAGTGTAACGAAAATGAGTCGTCATCCCCTGAGAGCTCATCCACCAAGCAGAGGAAGTAGCTCATTAGTCTAGTGTTCACTCATTCATTTATTCATATAGTTTTCTTGCAGCATTGTTTTTCTGTGACTAACAAGCAATTATTTGAACCCTTTCCTTGTGTGAGAATCGCAGCCCTTCAACTCATCTGCTGTTACAATCCACCTGCCTCTCTCACAGGTTTCATGATTACTCAGATAAGTTTAGATAGCAAGTTACACAACCTTTATAAATTATGTGTTTTGAGCTTTGTGTTTTCAGTTCTTTCAGAGCCATATATAAAAACAATGTTTTATAAGTTGCTTTGTTTGCAACTATTTGGAGAGCGGTTTTGCCAAGGCACAGTTTAAAAAAGTCATAGTGAACCTTTTAAGCAAAACAGAAAGTTTTGTATTATTTTCACTTTGCAAGTTACTGCTATGGCTGTTGGTGGAGAACATCGGCTTAAGATCTTTTTTACAGAAAAAGGCACAAAATAAGATTCAGCTACACAGGAAAGTCAGCGTGCAAGTAAAAGGACTTCTCTTGAGGTTTGTTTTTTTTTTAAATAGAATTATAGAAAACACTTGATTCAATTGGTTCTGTTGAATCTGTAGAATCTAATCCCCAATCTTAATCTAAGTAGTTTTATTTCTGATAGATGCCTGGTAGTCTTTTCTTAAGAGGCAGAGACTAAAAACCCATATGAGCTAATAGTAAGACACTAAGTTTTTAATTTTAGACCAATGAGTTGTGCTGGGAAGGTGATTGCTGTCCATTGTAAACAGCAATTTTAAAGCAATAGTTATACCATATCAGTGGGAAAAACAAAATAAGCTGATTACTGTTACTGTTAGTTACACTAAAAACCCAACTCTTAAATTTGTGATTTATGTTGCCGAGAAGGAAAACAGAAATGAAAACACCATGAAAAACTGAATCACTGTTCTGACTCCTGGGGCTAAATTAAAATCTCCAGTATAGTTATTACTTTCATTGGCTAGTTTAATAAAAAATATGAGAATCATAAAACTATGTAAAGCATATGGCATACATTAGTTCTATTTTCTCCAGTGATGGCCCCATCTGAACTTCAAAATGCTTCTCTAGCAAACAATCTCACCTTCTAGTAGGTGCTATTCTGACAACATTCTGAAATTTTAACCTGTTTTAAGAAAAAAAAAAAAAAAGAGAGACGTTTTGAGCATGAATAATTCTGTTAGCCAAATTATGACTGTTGAAATGAACCACAGATATGAAACTTGATGGTTTTTGCAGATTCTGCAAATTGTCCTAAAATCACATTAATTGCATTACAGCTTGAGCATTGAACTGTATGGTACTTTCATAGGAAGTCTGTAATAGCAGTAAAGGCTGAAGCAATTTTGTCCTATGCAGGGAGTCAGACAGAGAACCAGGGAAGTAACTGCCTTCCATCTTCCCCCACTTTGGCCCACACTGAAGTGGTAACCCTGGACCAGCTCTTTCAGCACCCACCAGCCAACCCAAGCTGACCCATCTTGTTTCTCCTGCGTTTATTTACAGCTCTGTGCAACAGGCTGCTGCTTGCTGCTGACTCGGTTCTTTTTGTTGTTGTTAGTCAATAGGAGTGAGATTGCCAAAGTTGTAGTTGTTTGGTTTGTAAAAGATGAGCTGCTCAGCTTCTTGTGCCAATGCTGTTGTCACAAGAGCTGATTCTGGCTGTCAGGCATGGTGGGGAGGAGCAGAGATGGGAGAGCAGTGGGTCTGAGCTGGCCAGCTCTGAGGCGGGAGACCTCCTGATTCCAAGATAGACACAGTACAATGTGTCCTGCTGGGATCTGTGACCCAGCACTGAATTAAGACTTGGCATTGCCTCAAAGGGAAATAAAACAAGAAAAAAAAGTGAATGGCCATGCAGGGCCAGCCCAGAGGTCCAAGGGGCACAGTGCCTGCTTTTGACAGGGATCAGCGATGGGCATTTGGAAAAAGGCTGGTGAATGTGGAGCAAGTCCAGTCCCACATGTAGCATCTCCAGTTCTCTGAAGAGCAGGGTAAGGATTTCCTCACATTGTGGTTGCCCTCGTGCCAGCAGCCACCCAGGACAGCTGCAAGCTGTGACATCCAGCAATGGCTGGGAACTCCCACAGAGCTTCTGGCTCAGCATGTGCACGGGCTGGATCCGTATGCGGGATGGCATCTGAAGGTAGATAAAGAGAAAATTATTGCCTTGACTCACAAGTGCCTCCTGTAATTTGAAATGGGAAGTGGAAATACAACCTGTTTTGATGGTCTGCTCCTGGAAGCTCACTGAACCAGAGACTTTCCAGATGACTCAGAGCAAGATGGTTGTTTGCTGAGAAACTGCTGTATCAAGGATCTGGCAGGATTATATAACAAGCAGTTGTCCTTCACCCTGATAATGTGTCTTCTCTGTGAGACTGATGCTTACAATTCACCAGTGTTGAAGAACAGCAATAAAACAAAATGGCAAGTGCCTGAAGGCATCTTCAGGATCCAGCTGAGCTCCTGCTTGAAACAGATCTATTATTTGCTTCTAGACATTGTGTTCCAGTTCAGGAAAACATGATAAAATTTCATTGCTAGCCTCATGATGCCACCCATTCCTTTGCAGTGGTCCTGTTTCAGTTGTGTTTGCCATAGTGTACCTCTCTGTATTTAGCAGGAGCACTAAAACTAGTTGTGGAGAATGTACCTCTTTATTTGCTAAGGCTCAGAGAGTGAACTCTTTGGGAACTGGAGCAAGGCGGCTTGTGTGCTTGAATTTTGCTATGTCTCTTTAAGTGCCCATCCTGGAAAAGATTGCACTGGATTGAGCTTTGGTGAAAAATTTCAGTGTTTGTAGATGAAGGTTAAGATGATCCTTTCAAGGATGCATTCTCCCAATTCAGGAGAAAAAAACAACAAACACCCCCACACAAGAATACTCTGTCAAACAAACAAACAAACAAACAAACCAAACAAAAAAATGAAAACCCAGAAGAAACAGGAATGGTCCTTTTTGTCAGTGTCTGATATCAACTTTTTAAGAAGATAATTGATTGTGTCAGGGAATTCCAAGAGTATTTCCAGTCCTTGGAACTGTGTTTGAAACTAATTAACTCTGTTTCAGCCAAAACCAGCACAAGCCCCAAGCTGGGAATGTCGTTTATTTGCTGATGTTCATGTAACAAGAGATGAAGTGACCATGATGATTTTATTAAAACTGCAAGCGCCTCGCCAGGAGGTTTTGTTGGTTTTCCTGTGATCACTAGAAGGAATGAGAGAATTGGCTTCCTTCCCTCTTATTTGTAATGGTTTAGAGCAGAAAGTTCTTACTCTGACTTAATGCAGAGAGCCAGTTTTGCTGCATGTGAAGCTGGTAGCTGAATCTGGCTAAATGCACGTCCGCCTTTATTCACAAGGCTGATAATATCCAGCTCTGTTTCCATCCCATCAAATACGAATGGTCCCTTAGCAGGAACATTGTTGTGTCAGGAGTAATCTGGGCAAGTTGCTGAGGCATAACACAGCCAGACCTAAGATTCAGGACAGACAGAGAGGTCAGCATTTCCACCGCTTGTACAAGTGCCAAAACTGCAAGTGCAGATTAGTTTGGACACACAGCAATATTTCTACCCAGAGATATCCCACCAACATATTTCTAAGGCCCTACAAATATAATTTGCATCTCACGCTGGTGTTTTGGGGTTACACCCTTCTGCTTTCAATAGAGTTATTCCAGATTTTTCTGGAATCTGAGTTAAGAAGTTATTTTATTTATATTTTGTGTACTTGCAGATGCCTCAGATTTGTTTCTAGTAAGCTTTTGCTCTTGCTACCAATGTCTTGCAACGGGTTTTATGAGAGAAACTCCATTTGTCTTAACAGTTAAGTTTTTATAGCTCGAAGCAATTTTCTTTAGTGTAACATTTCAGGAGCCCTTTATGGCTAGCGATATTTCATTGAATGCCTGAAGATTGAGACCTACTGCATGACTTTATCATGTATAAAGCTTATTATCTGACATAATTTGGTGCATAGCAGGCTTATTTATTTAAAAGGTCACACAATCATATTTCACCTCTGGTAATGGCATTTTTATCCATTTAATAGGTTTATCCTAAAGCATATTTATTCCTAATGCATTTTATTCAGAAGCCAGTTAATAACTTTAACTCTTTAGGCTCTTAGCAGAATACAGAAGCCAGCTCTTCAGAACAAGAGTTTGACCAGCTGGGCCTAATCCAGCAGCACACGAGGTCCTATAGAGAGTCCCATGCATCATTTCTTGATTTAACTCAGCACCTTGAAGCTGTAAGTCATCTTTTGGCCTCCGAGTTCGCCAGGGTGAGACAACGATCAGGGGAAAAAACATTGTGCTGTGTAGAGCCTGGAGCTGTCTTGGCCCTTGAGCTGCCAGCTATCTTTTGGGTAGTTACAGGTAATAAGTCTTAGGGCCAAAATAAACCATTTTGGTTTATTTCTTCTATAGTTGCTTTTGTTTTGCCTGGATGTAAAAGGAAGTTCTCACTCTCTGGGCCAATGCACTGTGACCAATGGCACCTGTAATGAAAGCTACTCATTTTCTACAAACTTGTGCTATTTAAGGCCCAGATGCAAGTCGTATTTGCCTCTGTTGGTGACTGGGCTGAGTTTTCGCTGGAATTTTCCTTGTAAAATACACCAGTAATCACAGTAAGTTTGTGCTGCTGCAAAGGAGAGAAGAAAGGCTGATACATAAAACTTTGCAGGAGCTGGGGCTATCATTTCTGTCTGTGTGTCCCCTTCATACAACCTGCAGAATTTCCCCAAAACAGGGAGAAGGCATCATTTGCATCTCTGCTCTGCCCAGGATGAGCTTTATGTTTGTGTTACACTATATCTCTCCAAGAATGAACATAGCTTACAAAGAAAAAAATCAAACTGGGCTTATGTTCTGGTGGCCTGGAGGGTTCAGAAGGGAAATGGTGGAGCTGAGCTACGAGAAGACTTCTGAAGCAATGGTTTTGATCTGGTGACAGCAGTGACACCACACCAGGGATGTCCTAGCCAGCACCATGTCACACAATGCCAACGTAATTGCTGCCAGCCTCCAGCTTAGCTAGCTTCCTAGAGAGCATCGGTGCTTTGAAATAAGGTGCTCTTCAGGACACTGTGATATAAAAAAGTTGGGAAAAGCCAGAGGAAAATACAAAAATCCAGACTCAGAAGTTTATTTAGTACAAAAGACACCAGAGTGGAAAATGCAGTTGCCCCTGGAGAGGTTTGGGTGGTAGGGAGAAGGGACTAGCAGCTGACAGAGCATAAGGCAGCAGTTGTATTCTGACTGTACCTTCAATACAACACTGCTGATGCCTTCTCCAAGACAGCACAATGTGTCAGAAACCACCTGTAGCTAAGTTGTGTGAGTCTTTTTCAGTGAAGGCAAAGGGTAGCTCCTTGTACATCCTTTGCACTATCCATTCTGCTTCTCTCCCAAAAATCACATTTGGCCCAATCAAGCAGTATATATCCTCATCTTTTTCTCATTAGGCAATGATTTGATTTCTGGATAAATAGATGATATACTGACAGATTAAGGAACTTATAGCACAAAAAGAAAAAGGTGGGCAGTGATATTACTCCCATATAAGACAGGCTTAATTAACGTAGAATTAATGCTTTATCCTTCTAGACTAAAAGTCCAAGTCATCACCTTCCATTAAAATCTACAGGCGCAGATGAGGCTAGTGGTAATACATCACTATTGCATGAGGTTATTTCCCATCAATCTGACCAGCCCAGGCAACCAGTTGTACTACCAAAGTCTGTGAAGAAAAAGCACGTTTGCAATAATGCTGGGTAAGAGAAAAAAGTGGCAGGGTTATATGCTTGAGGCTATAAACTAACTGCTGAGGAGCTTAATCAGGAAGAGAGTTACCCTATGGACAAGTCAGTATATGACTGTCTATTATGAGCTTTTATATCTTCCTCTAAGGCTCTGATACCGAGAGACAGGATGTGAGTGCAAGGGGATGGTTTGTGAGCCACATCCTCTGCTTGGTTATACTTAGCTCTGTGACTGCACCACTCCCAGTACCTAAGCTAGCTGCATTTGTGTCATGTAGGCATGCCCTTAATGGGCAGCTTTAAATTATTCTATATTTAGCTTTTGCTTCTTCCTAAAGCATTCTGCAGACATTCAGCCTATGAAGGGATGCGATGACAAGCTAAAGACCTCTGGGACCTCCTTATCAGGATTTCTGTTTGACAGAGAGAAAAAAGTGCACCAACTGAAAGAGTTAGAGATATATATGTTAAATTGGAATGGAGAAAAAGTAGGGCAGAGGGTCAGAAAACACTGTGTAGGGCTTGACCCAAGCTGACTCTAATCGATAGAAAAGTTTCCACTGGCTTCCAGAGGCTAAGATTAGTTAGATGAGTTATGGCTATTTATATAATTTAATGTACGAAAGAAAGTCACAGTTACAGCTATCTTTATAAAGACTCTTAGAGGGCAGTATTTAAGGTATTAGCTGTAGATAGCAAGTGAATCTTTGCTTTAAAGAAACTGGAAATGCAAGCATGGGTTTGGTATCAGTTGCCTCACCTAAGTGTACTTGTATGAACTAGTTCCATCTGCAGTTGTGGAGCACAAATTATTCAGGACAGACATATTACTGAGGGTTTCAGGAGGATCTTATCACACAGACTGACCAGAGTGAAAAAGAATGACAAAAAATTTTATATGGGGGAAAATATCTTTTATTCTATTTAAACCATTGGATGCTGTAAACAACCATGGAAGAGAACTTGGACTTACTGTAGATCTGTGCAAATATCAGCACTGTTCTGAGTGCTCAGTCAAAAAGAAAAATAAGAGGTTAGGAATTTTTCCTGATGTAATAAGGAAAAAAAGAAACCTAAAACTTCAGGAGCTGTTGTGGAATGAAAAAATGCTGCTCCTTGGCACTCTTCAAGTAAACAATTTTTTTATCTTAGCAAAGTTTATGTTTTGGGATCAAAACATAATATTATTGTAAATGTACCAGGTACTGAAGAAAACCAACTCATCCAAAAGTACAAATGCCTGCTGATGGAAACTCATGCGTCCCTGGCTGATGTGTGGATTTTTACTAGGATTAGAAGGGCCTCTCCACGGGGACAGAAAGGTGCAGGCATTCAGTTCCAACCTGAGGAACCACCAGCATTTCAGGCCTGAGGAAAAAGAGTCATTGGCCCCTACATACCTCTGCTGAGGTGGCCAAAGTGCATCCTGTGCCACCGTCCAGCTATCAGCTGCACTTAACATTTAAGTCAGCATTAGTTGGTGCAACAACATTGTGCCATCTCCCATCCAGAGGCAGTACAGATGGGACTCACTCTGCAGCCTCTGGAATTTAAACATGCTGCTTGGGCTGCTCCATGTGTGTGGGCTGGGAGGAAAGAGGGATAAATGTTTGTGTTCCTTCCCAGGGGTGAGAAGGGGTTTGAAGAAGCTTTCTGTCCCACCTTCTGTGCTTTTTCCCTTCTTCTGCCCCTTCATGTTTCAATGCCTCACTTCAGTCTGTTCCCAGAACCACAAGTCTTCTGCAGACAGCAGCAGTAAACAGAGGCTGAAGGATTCTAAGGACTGACCAAACACACAAATTCCCAATCACTCCCCCACTGATCATTCAAGTGCCTGGCCAGCCTTCAGGTCGGAGATGTGCCATGCCACTGCGAATGCCAGCAGTACACTGCCTCTCCACAATGCTAGGATTTGTTTTGCCCTTCATGGAAAGCTGAATCACAGACCCCTGTGGGGACCAGGGAATATCCACTGAGCATCGCATCTTTAAAGGAATGTTATTTGCAGCTCAGCAAGTAACACGAGAGCTTTAGCAGCCAACCTGGAGTCAAAGAGAAGCCCCTCAAGAAGCAGCCCAGGCACCCTGACTTGGCCAGCACCCAGAGCCACAGGTTATTTGCCAGGTGTTTGCTTGTGTGGGTTTGGAAGAGGTAGGCAGAAAGAGGCTCTATGAAAAATTTGACCCTCTTATTTCACTGGCAGAGTGGAGTCTTCTTCCAGGTTAGAGGGCAGAATAAAAATCTTGGTGCTCTCTAAGACAGTTTTCTTCTCCAGACATTGAAGTGCCTCTCATGGTCTGCTGTGGCAGTCCACAGCTTTGTGCTGAACAGCAGAACTGAGCATAGGAGTATATGGGCCATTTTTGAGACCTCCTTTGGAAACTCCAGGACAGAAGTCACACTGTTTGCATCCCGTGGCCACCCACAGCCAGCTCTACCTGCTGGATCTTCTCAGGAAACACACCTTTTGGTGCCCTTGATGTGGACAAGGATCCCGTGTGAGGTTGGGTGATGGGCCCATTATTTGCTTTTTGCCATACTACATCCCTAAGAGAAGTGCTTGGCTCTTGCAAACCATATGTGTGTGTGTAGCCACCTCAGGGAAGGAACCAGAAAGGATGGAGTATGGGAGCATAGAGAGCGCTCCTACGTCTGGATGGGTTGTTCTGAGATAGGAGAAGGGAGCAAAATAAATACATTATTGAAGATAGATGGGGATTGGCTTCAGGACTGCCAAGTGCAGCACCAGAGGCAAGAGCAGGCTGAAACTGCTATAATGATCCCCGAGAGTCTCAAAAGTAGATGGTAAAAGATATTAGAGGCTGGAATCTCTCTGGGAGTGACAAAATCATGTTTTGGCAGTAAATAGGATAGACTGAGATTGGGAGCAATAATGTGATGGCCTCTCCCTATGGCATCCTACGAACCTGCGTGCATTGCCTTTCCCATTTGTCCCGCCAGGCAGGAGCAGCAGCATTTATCCTTGCCCACAAAGGAAGTGAACAAGCAGTCCTTCCCTTTACTGACCACTCTCAGGAATGGAGTCCATGCACCTGAAAAACCTGGAGCCTCCCTTGAGCACCACAAAAGGCCTGCAGGCCAGGTGGACCTTTGGTCTGAATGACAGCGCCTCCATACTCATCTTTGGGTACTTCCACCACCGCCTGCAAATTGAAGCCTTATCCAAAAGCAAGAGTTCTCTAGGGTTTTTTTAGCTGACCTAGTGAATACCTGGGGTTGATGACCCACCAGTTAATAAACATTACTCAAACATCTGTTTTGTTAAAATTCAAATACAGCATTAGAAACCCCAGAGACAGAATGTACAGACAGAGAGGACTTGCTCTACTGTTGTTCCTGATGTCCAAGCTAGTTTTCTAATAGCATTTGGTGTATTCACTACCTTCTCCTTTGAGTCTGTAGGCCAATTTAATCTGTTGAGAGATTTGAGATGCCATGATAGGCTGCTATCAAATACATTTTATTTGTCTGTCCACAAAGACCAGCAGCCAGGCAGGCAGAGGAGCGAGACAGAGCCCTGAGTCCGAGAAGGGAGGGTGGGCCATTGTGCCCTGTACCTGACCGTGCCCAGGGCAGGCAGCACTGCTTGGCTGCCAGTCATGCAGGCAGGGACTAAACAAGAGCCCAGAGGGCAGCATGGCAGGGCTTAGGAAATGTAGTTTAAAATTGGTATGAGGAGGAGAACTGGGAATATGAGGAGCTTTTTCTGTAGGAAATTGGGGCTGGGGGATGAAGGGCCTGGAGATAGCGATGGATATTGAGCGTGGACCGAGAGGAAAGCTGTATGCCTCCCAACTGCTGACCATGCACAGAAAAATGGGAAAACTCACCCTCTGACCTTATTTGAGAAGCGATGAAGCTCACACAAACTGACCTCTTTACCTCATTTGAGAGGAAACTCACCCAAATTAGGAGGCACTAAACTACATTTAGCTGCGTTTAACCACTTGTTAACCTCATTTAACTCCACTGCCTCGTTCTCAGTCTAGAGGTCAATATAGTCCATGAAGCCACGCATCTGCCTCTGAACCCCGGGGTCAGGGTGGGAGAGAGCTTCATTTTGGGCTCTGCATTCGCTTAATGGAGAGTCTCACCCAAGTGTCTCCTCCCTTTTTTGTTGTGGTGCATTTTCTTCGTGGGTTTCCTTCTGGGAGCGGGAGTATGGGGACCCCGGCTGGGACACCCCTGCTTTAGGTCCTCTGGGGGCACATCCCTCCCCCCGTTGCGGGAGGTCAATTCCCAGAGACATCACTGCATGGCATAAGGTATTAGAGGCTGGAATCGCTCTGGGAGTGACAAAATCACGTCCTGGCAGAAAACAGGAGACGGAGATTGGGATCAACTGTGTGATGGCCTCTCCCTATGGCTGCAGAGGGAGAGACTATGGCTGCAACGGTGTGTGTGCGCTGCCGAGAGGGGTCTCTCCCGGATATTCCCTCTTCCCGGCAGTGAGAAAACACGCGGCTAAGAGGGCACGGAGCGCTGACAGTTGGAATTGGGAGCTGTCAGATACTTGTGTCGGGATAGGAGAGAGCTCGTCAGCTGCGGCAGTCACAGCGGTGGCATTTCCTGCCGGTGCTCGGCGCCGGAGCAGCTGACACACACCGCCGCCCCTCACCTTGCCCCGCGGCCGCGGTGGGCGAGCGCCACTCCGGTTGCGGCAGCGGCGGTGACCTCGGCGGGGCTCCCCCGCCGCACCGCCCGGCGAGGGGCGGGGGGACCCCGCTCCGTGCGCTGCCCCCGCCGCCGCCGCAGTGCCCCCGCGCTCCCGCACGCTCCCGCCGCACGTGAGCGGCGCCGCCGGCGCGGAAAGTGTGTCACTGGGTGAGGGGGGCGGCCGGGGGCGGGGCGGGGCGGCCGCCGGGGCGGGGCGGGGTAGGGGCGGGGCGGGCGGCGGTGCCGCACTCGCTCTGCGCGGCTCCCCGAGAGCGCTTTTGTTGTAAAGGGGAGGGCGCCGCGGCGGGGACGCGCACCCGCTGCTCTGACAGAAGACAGCGCGGTCACCTCCCTGCCTGCCTGCCAGCCAGCCTGCCTCCCGCCGGCTGCATGTAGGGCTGCGGCGGGGACACGGAGCTGGGAAGACAACGACCGAGCGGAGCCGCGCCACGCCGACCGGAGCCGAGCCGGGCCCGGCGGAACCCAGCGCGGCGCCGCCCGTGCCCCTGCGGGAGGAGGTCGCCATGGAAGTCAGTGCGGGTAAGCGAGGTCGGCCGCTGCGGGGGGCAGCTGCGCGGAACGGTCCCGCGGGGCCGGGCGGGCGCGGGGGTGCGGGCGGGGGTCGGCCGGGGCGCGGCGGGGCGGGGGGAGCGCGGCGGGCGGCGGCGCTGCCCGGCCCCGGCCCCGCTGGTGGCCGGGACGGCCCCGCGCCGCCTCACATGGACCCGCCGGGCGAGCCATGTGCGCGCTGTGTTTACGTTCCGCGCGGCGCGCCCGCTCATTGGCCGCGCGGGGCGGTGACGCGCGCATTGCATAATAGCGGCGGGGCGGCGGCGCGGGGCGGCGAGCGGCGCGGACACGTGAGGCGCGCGGGCGGCCGCTGTTTTGGTGACCTACATTCGGGGCGGTGGCGGCGGCGGGGGCGCGCCGGGGACACGTGGGGCCGCGCCGCAGCTGCGGCGCCGGGCGGCCCCGCCCCCGCGGCTCCCGCGGCTCCGCCCCCGCCGCGGCGGAGCGCGGGGTGGGGGGCCAGGCGGGCCGCCGGCGGCGCGGCGTGGTGCGGGGGAGTGCGCGGGGTCGCGGGGGGACACGCGGTGCGGCCGTGTGCGGCGGCGGCGGCACGCGGCCCGTCCCGATGCGCGGGGGCGGCGTTGTGTAACGGGGAGGGGGCGGCCCGGGGGCAGCGCAGGGCGGGCCCTGCTCTTCCAGCCCCGGCGCCGCGTGACCGCGGCAGGGAAAAGCCGCAGCCCCGGTGCGGTGGAATGGGGTGAAGCGGGAGGGCGGCTGCGGGCACGGCGACCGCGCTCCCCGCTCCCTTCCCGTTTTGTCAGCCAGGGAGATCGGCGGTGTCGGGGGTGCCGGCCGGGGAGCCCCTGCTGCCGCAGCGTCCCGGGGGCCGGTTGGATCGCCCGGCCAGTTCGCCGCCTGCTTTGTGCCCCTGCGGCGTTATCGCTTCCCAGATCTGTGTTAATGGAATACCAGCACGTTGCGGTGCCCCCCGCCCCATCCCTAAAGTGAATCCCGCCAGGTAAAGCCCAAAGGGTCCTTGTCGCTCAGCCGGCGGTGCCACCGCAGTAGCGCGGCTCTGCGTAGCCCAGAGGACTCATTTCACCACCGTCTGGCAGGTGGGTTCCCTATGAAAATCCCTGGCAGTTCGCAGAACCGGGGCTGCCTCCTCCACCGAGCACCCCGGTACCCCCCTTTCTGCGGAGTGCCAGCACCCGTGTGCACGCGTACGTGCTCCGTGTCTGTGCTCTTTGTTCTGAGATGTCACCCTGTGCTCTGTGTGAGAGTCAAAAGTTGACTGCTGACCAAACAAAAACAGGGTTCACAGGGAAGTGTAATTTCTAAAATAACAAAAAGTACAAGGAATTGCGACTGACGCTGGCAAGACTGCCAAGCTCTCTAGGGTGCCAGAGCAGCCCGGCTATCTGGAGCTCCTCCAGCTCTAAGGAGAAGAAGGGTGAAACTCCCCCACAGGCACACACTTTCTGTGCTCCTCTGTGACATTGGACTTACCCTTGAGGGAAAAGAGCATCTCTTTTACGAGCAGGGTTTAAAGATAATGGGGCGCGGTCGCTGTGTGGAGAAACGTGGAGTTCTCTGCAGGGGCTGTGCTTGCGTGTCCCGATCTGCCCCTTGCCGATAAGGATGGCGCCTGCTGAGAAGCCCGGTGCCTCCCTTGGACCAGGTGAACAGTGAGCTTTGACCTGGCACCTGGCAGAGGCGCGTGCAGCGCTGGGGGATGGCACAGACTTTTGTCAAACAGGTGGTGGCTTAGCCCAGCACGGGTGGCTGATGATGCCTTGTTTCTCATGCCGTGGCTGAACTCATGACCCCCCTTGCCAATCCTCCTTTCTCCGAAAACCTGATCCGGAATGCGTGCTATGCTGTGTGGAGGATTTCTAAAAAAAAAAAAAATCTGTGTGGGACCAACCCCTGTGGCAGGGTGCAGGGACACTGGGAATGTGAGCAGCAGTCTGTGTGTCCTGCACGTGTCACATGGCCCCTTAGTCTGACTTCTGCTCCCAGGCAGCTCTGTCAGGAGCTCCTGGGCTGTGTGCTGTTTAGGGAACCCTCCTGCCAAGGGTTCCCTTGGTAGAAAAAATGACATGTTGAAGAGGAAGTGGGCCAGTTTTGTTACTGCAGAGAAGCTAAGAGGACTGTTACGTCTAATAAAAGTATTGAAAATTTTTAAGTCAGAATTCTTCCCTGCAAGCAGTGGTGTTTCCAGGGTTGTATAATACCACTGCTTTTATCTGCGAGGAGAGTATGGCTGATGTAAGATGCTACAGCTTCTGCCTGCCATGCCAGTTCAGTTGATCAAGGACTCTGTACAGACACCAGTGTCTTTTTCTTCCAGAGGAAGGCAGTTGCATGGCCCTTTTAAAGTTTTGAATTCTTACTGGTGTGTGGAGTTCCTTGCTGCAATGCCCTGAGTCATCAGTGAAGAGAGTCTACTGAGCAATACAGGCATAAAATGTAGAACATACTGAGTGTAATTTATTTAAACAGTTTCACAGCTATGGCTTTTGAAATTCTTGAGTGAAATATCAAATGTTTTTATATTGACTTTTGAAATGCTGAGTCTTGGAGACAAACTCATATGAAGTGCAAACAATTTCTCTTGCTTACGAGCAAGAAGAAGGAGCCTGTGAAAAGCCAAAACTGCTCCCAGGTCTGCCTGAGGACAAAAAGCTGTTTCATATGAGGGATTCTCAAGTGTGTCAGATTGCAAGACGCGGCAGGACAGAGGCTGTTTGCAAATAGCAGACTGGCAGTTGGAGTTTAGCTGCTGCTAGAAAGGCTACAAAGGCTTGCAGTCGGACAAATGGCGTTCAGTAGGCTAACCAGACTGCAGTGCTATTGCCTTCCCTTGCCCCCTTCCCTTCTGCATTGTGAGCACCTCCCAGCCCTTCCTTTCTGTGCCTCTGGCATGTAGCCTGCATGAAGTCTTTCTCTCTGCCCTATTTCTGTCCCTAACCTAGCTTGTTTGCATTCTGGCTCCACAGTGCTGTAAGATCCTGTCTTTGCTCTGACTCCAGATGAGCTCTGCTCAGAGGGTGGCCAGGGAAACCCTCTCTAGGTCATTCCATGCCCTGTCTCTGCTGCCCCATCCTTCTAGAACCGTGGCTTGTTGCTCCGTCTTTTGGTTATGCCATTTCATCTTGGCCTGGACCAGAGGAGTCTGATAAGATGGGAGAAGGGGATGAGGCAGACTGGGAGGTCAGCCGAAAAAAACAAATGGAGACAAACAAGCTTGAGGGAGAGAGGGAGGGAAAGGAGTGCTCCCAGGAGCATGTAATGGCTGATCTGGTGGTGCTGGGTCACGGCGTGGCTCACATGGCAGCGGTGCATGTCTGCTGGTTATGTCACTACATGCTGCCTTTTTTTTCTTGCCTTAGGGGGTGTGATAGCTTACATCAGCTCTTCGAGCTCGGCATCTAGCCCAGCCTCATGTCACAGCGAGAGCTCAGACAGCGGTTTCCAGTCGTCCTCTTCGCCTGTACCATCTCCTCCAAACAGCTCCTCCTCGGAAAGCGGATGCAATGGCCGGAGCAGTGAAAGCTCTGACGGGGCGCCGAAGAGCGATCGGCTGGAGGAGACTATTAAAACAAACCAGTCGAGTGTTGCTGGCTTGACAAAAGGCCATAATGGAGTCACAAGTATGTTTGGTGCCAGTCCCTGACAACACCATTTTCCTCTTATGTATTACAACCTCGTGTCTTACAATTGGGTCTCCCTTTGGGTTGTGGTGTAGGCACATAGCAAAGCCTCCATTTTTATCTTTTGGCATTATGTGTCTGGTAATACATGCAGTATTGCCATGCAAATGCTAATACAATGGGGGTCCCGTTCAAACAGTCCATAAATACAGTCCAGCTTTACTTCAAATTTTCATTAGTGAAAACTGATCTTAGCAAAAGCAAACAGTTGGTTAAAAAGAAGTGATGAAGTAAAGGTGATATAATCAGAAATTGCCTTCAAGAGTATTTATGGAGCTGTCTTGGAAATCTAGTTTCTCTGTTCGCTCATATTCTGTCCCCTGCCCCTTCACCTTCCCTCCCCCCACCAGGTGTGAGGAACAAAATAAATTACCCAAGTGTAATACTTTTACAGCTGTGGGTGGAACAATTATCTTTTTTATTCTAAGTCATGATTCTGTGGATGTGAGAAATAAAGTACTTGTAAACTGGAACTAAAGAATGACCTTTTAAAGTACATATAACAATATATCTCCATGTATTTACTTGACACTTCTTTTGGTAATCAGGAAAGATCAGTGATAGAGAAGTATATTTGAACAGTTTTGGAAGGGCAGGATTCAAAATAAGTACTGGAATGAATGATTCAGCAAACAGCTGAAATTTAGTCTTTTGAAGGCTGAATTCTTTTATTGGTAGAATTGTTTGATCATTTTGGATTGTTCTGAAGCTAGAATAAGTGTCTAATAATTCTACCTCAAATAGGGTTTTTTGTTGGTTTGTTATTTGTTTTTCTTTTTTTTTAATGTTCCTACCTTAAGTTCTTAGTAAGAACCTTTTCTTAAAAATCATTTAGTAAGTAGGTTTTTGGTATCAGGGCAGAGGTTCCTGAAATGAAACCTGTTGTAAATTGTTCAGATAGATAGGTAACTTTTTTAGTTCAGTGCTAACTGTGTTTAAAAAAAAAAGAAAAAGTTGTGGTTTGGTTCTTTTTCTTTTTGAAAACCTTAAAAAATGTTTTAGTTCCTCTTTACAAATGAAACCCAAATGTCAAATAAGTTACTTTTCTGGTAGAATATGTTTCTGTGGGAGAATTTCCAGCTGTCTTGGTTGGATTAAGGTAACTTTGTGGTTACTGAACTCACTGGTAAAATTCCCATTGGTTTCAGTGAAACCAATGTTAGACCAGCACTTAGGGCTTGCAAAAAAAATGTTATTGATAAGCTGAAATAAAATAGGTGGGGCAAAACTCAAAAAACCTAAACCATGAGCATTTTTACGGGATTGAGATGGTATTTTCAAGTTCAAGTGTGCAAGCCATTCTGGATATGCACTCAAATGAGTGGTCTCTACATATGTAGATATGGCTGAGTTACCAGTCCTAAATTGCTATCAGATAGGTACAGTGTCTGGCCAGTGTTGACTATATTATAAAGTGTCCTTTAGTATTTCTGGTTTTTAAGGAAAAGTGTTTATTCTCTGTTGGAGAAACTGTAGCCTTTCATAGGCGGTCTTGTCTTGATGGAAAAAACAGATTGAGCCTAAACTTTGGTGGCCTAGTTAACTGAATGGTCCTTTTAAAAGTGCTTAAATGTAAGCAGACTTTCTTTTTCTGCTGCTGAGTGCAGTGCTACTCTGACAGCCCAGTGAATGTGTGCTTTCTCCCTATTCGTGTGAGTGCTTCGTGTTTGTCCTTTTTTCCCCCCCACCCTTGCACTGGTACCTTCTGAACTGTTCAGGGGGTTTGTACATTCATGTTGTTTGTTTTTCTGCTGTATTTTTTCATGTGTTGAACTGACCTAACATATTTCGATTTAAGTCCAGGTTTTAAAAGCTGTAAACATGTTCTTGCAGTTGTCACTGGTTTCTATATCCTTGACTTTTTTGTTTGATTCTAGAATTTAATGGCATGGTTCTTCTTTGCAAAGTCTGTGGAGATGTCGCTTCAGGATTTCATTACGGTGTTCATGCCTGTGAGGGCTGCAAGGTGAGCTATATTTCTGCTCACCTTTCTGCTGGTGAAATGCTCAAGTTCTCCCCACAGGGGAAAAAGGGGTGATACTGCCAAAACAAATTTTGGTATAGTTCTCTGTTAAATACGAGAAATTTCAGAAGTTGTAGGGAACAGGCAAACCACTTAGGAATACACGGCGTTTTCCAAACTCCGCAGTACTTCCTGTTCCCACCCCTTGTCCAATCCTGCCTGACTTGGAGCGCACCGCAGAGAACAGGAGCTGGAAGCAGAGGTGGTAAGGACCATGTCACGCAAGACATGTGCATTTTAATTGCATTAAGAGATAGTGGGTGTGAGTTGTCACCTGGGCTGGGACACAGAACAAAACAGCTTTGGAAAAGCAATTCTTTATACCACAGGGAAAGCCAGAACTAGATATGTATTTTCTTAATTTGTAACATTGCAAATGTTATGTTCTGTGAAGGAGCTTATTAGCACAAAGGGTTGTTTGAAAAAACTACCTTTGAAGGTCATGTGGTGCAGCAGGATGGTTTCATTGCCAAACTGCAGAGATGGAAGTCAAAATACATTCTATTGACTCCCATCTTTGCAGTTGATGCCATAGATGCTTGAGAGCATGTCTTAGGAACTGTTGGTACAGTGACAGAGGTAATATTGGAGATAGTCAGCACCTAAGAGCAGAGTATGCAGGGAACAACTTAGCATCTTCTGTAATTAGAAATCATAACTAGTTCACATTACATACAGATCACACATAAATGGGAAGTAAGTCATGAGGAGTACCAAATTCTTTAAAATCTCTTGGGGCTGATGGCTCTGAAGCTGCTGATGTGATACAGTGAGGTTTACCGTGCTTGCAGAGAGATGAATCTTGGAGGAAGGATTTGACATGTGCTGTAATGATAGTTGTGGGGTTTTTTTTTGCTTGTTTACAGGGTTTTTTCAGAAGAAGCATTCAGCAAAACATCCAGTATAAGAAATGCTTGAAGAATAACAACTGTTCTATAATGCGAATGAATAGGAACAGATGCCAGCAGTGTCGTTTCAAAAAATGCCTGTCTGTTGGGATGTCAAGAGATGGTACGTTCCTGTACTGAGAAGGGATCCTCTGAGAGGGAATCTGCTGTCCACCTCAAAACCAATTGCTGAGGGTCTTAATGGCAGACAATGCAGCCAAGCCCTATTGTCAAAGAGAGGTTCCCTGTCTGAGAGCATTTAGTTCAGCTTGCCTTCTTGCTCCATGAGTGTCCTGGGCTGGTGAAGTGATACTGCGGGCAGCTGCAGAGCTGTCCTCCTGCCTGTGGAGCTGATACAGTGGGATGTGCTGCAGTGGCCTGCTAGGGGGATGGTTGTAAAAAGTGTCTTGATTTTGGTTTAATGTTAAGACTTACAGTTGTATCCTACCTGAATCTGAACAAGACTCATATTTTTCTTTTTTTTTTTTTTTTTGTCTTTGTTTTTTCTATTTTCTTTTGTTACTATTACTTTTTCAATGAAAGGGAATTCTGCCAAACCTGATAGCTTTAGACTAGTCACCATAGAGCCTAAAGAGTTAGCTTTGGGTGCTTAGGATGAGCATGTATCTGCTCCTTTTTTTTTCTTTCTTTTCTTAGAGGGATATGAAAGGCAAGGAGGAAATGTTGATATTGGTCTGTGTCTCTGACTACCTTGCTTGCTGTCCACTCCTTGAGCCATTTTAATAAATAATGCTGAAAGTGTAGTTCATTTTTCTGCTACAACTTACTGCCACAACCAGAACTCTTCCTTCTGTTTCACTTTTAAATTTTCTCTGGGTGTTTATTTCACAAGAACTAGGAATCTCGGGCTGTTAATAATTTAGTGGGTGGAGTGTTAGAGCTTATTTTAAATAATTGTTCCGAGTTCTTGTCGTGCATAGGAGTTATTTCATCCCCTAGGCGCTTGTTTGCGCACAAGGTTGCACCTGCTTTAATGAAAGAGACTTAGTTACATTAATGATGGACTACTGCATAATTACATCAGTCGAAACTGGTTATAAGCCCTTGTGCGGCTGTGGTTGGACAGGGTGGTAGAGGCAGTTGTAGATTCCCTAGGACAGGGTCAAAAGTGCTGCAGCCACAATGATGCCCATCCCCTTGCCAGCAGAAAATGTCCTTGTCAAGGCAAAGTTACCAAGAAAATTTGCCAAGGTAAGCTTTGTTCAGCATTGATTCTCTTGTTTTGGTAAGTTACGTAATTGGTCCGTGAGGACCTGTCTTGTAGGACCTTTATGCAAAGATAATATGAACTCTGTTTACATTCAGCTAATTGTCAGCTCATGAAGTTGTGCTGATTTAATAGATCCAATCTTAAAGCCTGACAATTCTTCAGTTAACACAGCTGTGTGTATAATGCATAGCCAGGTTTGAGACAAAAGGGGAAAAGGCATTACAGACTGTGTGCCTTAGAGCTGCCTTCTCCCTAAACAATGGCATACGTTTGTATTCATGCCAGTCCTATGCCCCAGAAGCTCTGACTTCACTGGTAATACCCCCGCTGTAGTGCTGGTGAGGGCAGTTAAAATCTTGTCTTAAAAGGCAGGATTTTTTGTTGGGGTGTTTATTTTGTGTGTGCCTGCTAACACTTTCAGGACTAACTTTTTTTTTTTTTTTTTTTTTCCCCTCTTTCCACCACTATCCATTTCTCCACCTTGGTAGCTGTTCGATTTGGCCGTATTCCCAAACGTGAAAAACAGAGGATGTTGATTGAAATGCAGAGTGCCATGAAAACCATGATGAACAGTCAGTTCAGCGGTCACTTGCCCAACGAAGCATTGACAGAACATCAAGACCAAGCACCTCAAGAAGATCTTTCTTCCAAGCCCAAACAAGAGCGAGAAACCATCAAAAGCCCTTCTCCCCCTCCTAGTGCTGACATGGCTAAGGAGGAGGTGATCGGTATGGTCACTAGGGCCCACAAAGACACTTTCATGTACAACCAAGAGCAGTCCCAAAACCCAGCAGAGATGATGCAGCCCCAGAGTGGGGAGAGAGTGTCAAAGAACACTGAGCAGTACATCTTGAGCAGTGAGCACTGTGTTGGTGGCCTTGGTGGCCCTCAGTACCCTGAAAGGGAGCAGCACCTTGGTGGACAGTACAAAGGGAGAGGCACAATGCATTATCCAAGTGGGCACCCTGTGTGCTTCACAAACAGCCACTGCATGAACTTCACCAGTGGTTACACTCAGCGAATGTGTGAGAGGATCCCAGAAGATGGCTTTTCTCCAAACAAGAACACCACTTACTCTTGCAGCACTGGAGGAAGGATGCATCTGGTATATTGATATCAATTGTTTGATTTGACTTAGTTATTGGTCGGTGTGATCCAACTGTGCCTCAGTAGTCAGTGAAGCTGCACACAGTTGGCACAACTGCTGAAACTTTAAAGGGTGACACAAGTTTGATAGTGCAAATTGTGATGAAGAACAAAAGTGGCTCTAGATGTGAAGGATTTGGAATCATACAAGTAATGGGGTTTCTTGGCTTGGTTTTTAGCTAACTGAAAGTAAAATAACATTGAAGAATATTGGCTGAAAAAAAGTCATGGGTTTATGTGACTTGACTTTAAAATCAATATAGGAGTTTATAAATTCCCGTTTTCACTCAGTCCTTTTGCAGACTTTACTTTTAAATAATTTATACAGTCAGATGTACTGTATTTTCTTTAAGGGTTTTAAGAGCAAATTTCTGGGGTCAAACTCCAGGGCTAGGATTTTAAGCCAGTCTACAGGCCTTACTATGGGCTCTAAAATCTCTGTTGCAGGGTAGGCTGCTCTTTTTGTGATGGGGATTTTTAAATTTGTTTTGTTTTAATGTGGCCCACAGACTGCGCATCCTTTTCACCGTAGAACATGTTCAAATCTGAACAGAGGCAGGAGGAAGATGCACAGTTAAACCGTTAGAAAGAAGTTCAAGGTCTTCTCTGTAGTAGTTATGCAAGTGAGGCTCCAGACACACTTCTGGGTACCTTAGATGACTTTGCTAGAGCATTTTCTCACTGAATTCCTAACAAGGATGCTTCCTGTTTTTTTGCATATGGTTGTTGGTTTGGTCTAGTTGGGGGGTTTTTTGCCTTTGCTTAACAGGTCCCTCTCATTTGCCTTGCACCTGCTGTTTCTCTGCCATTCAGTCCTGTAAGCCCCTTAAAATAGATTGTCCTTCTCTTTATCACTGGAGCCTGGGATGAGAGAACATAACATCCTCGTTCTCATCCTGTGCTCCTGGTGTGAAGTGCGAGCCCCTGACCTTTCTGAAGTACTTGAGCTGCTGGTGTTTTTCTGCCTCCTACTTTGTGAAGATCCTTCACATGTTCTTGAAGACCCCCAAAGGTCTCCACATGGGGGCTTTTTTGGTTTTTTTTTGCTTTTTCTTTAAAAAAAAAAATAGTTCTTTTTGTCTACTGCATATATAGACCATGCCATCCCTAGCAGGGTCTGACCTTAATTGCAGACTCCAGGCACTACAACATGGCAAATAATAATTCCTAGCCTTTTCTTCCTTGCAGGGAAAGTATGTGGTGTCACTGCAGCGGCATTCTTGGCACCCCTGAGAAGCAGAGGTTAAAACCTGTCAGTATGGGCAGGCAGGGAGTGGTGCTGCTTTGCAGAGACTCAACCAGTCAGTTTGATCTGTGCATGGCAGCTGCAGGCAGGAGTTAATCAGTGATGAGGAGAAAAAACCAAATCCAGCAGAGCACTGCAGCTCCCCCTCCCCGCCCCACATCCGTGATATGAATGAGGGTTTTGCCCAAGAACTGACAGAGTTCAGAATCTGACCAAAATGAGTCAGCAGCAATAAGGGCAAGTAATTAGGCTTTGAAGTAGAATGGAGGCAGATGTTCAGGGCTTTGGTCATTTTTACTCAATACCCCTGTAACCAGAAAAGCAGAACAGGTCATTCCTGAAGAGGTTCCTCTGAAGAGAACTGGTGACTGTACAAGCTGACAACTGCTTCCATAGGAGGTCTGTCAGAGTTCAGGGAGTGCCTGCATGGCACTCTCAGGCATATGATTTCGTTTTAGGTGGTTCTGCAAGGAAGGAGCACGAAGTTGGATTCAGTCCTTTCGGATCTCTTCTAATTTGGGATACTCTGGTTCTTGGGCAGAGGTCTATCAAGAGACCACAGACACAATGCACTGGGTGTGGAAGTGGTAGTTTCCCCTTGGGACTGAGTGCCTGTGGGTAAGGGTATGCAGTCGTAGAATGAGAAGTTAAGGTGATTTTTGTGTCCATTGCAGAGCAGGGTACTGAACCGGAGATTCCTTATTTTCGGAAAGTGCTGTATTTATAACAATACCTATGTGAGCCATTGCAATATCGCACGCAGAGCAGTGGTTGGCATCTGCTGTCCTTCTGGTTGTGTGCCTAGACCTTTTGCCAAAATATTATAGTCTTGTAGTCTTAGGACCTCCCACACAAAGAATTGCTAGGCAATTACCATATTCAAGATGCTCTGCAAAAACAGCACAGCTCTGAGGAATGGCTAATCTATTTAGCTGTTTCTCTTTGTTTTGCTGACATTATGTAGGATTACATACACCATTTAGTATACGTGTGAGGAATACTTAAAAGGAATCTTTGTCCTTGATGATGACAGGTGAAATTAATATTAAAAGATTTAAGCTTCATTAAAAGATGGAAATTTTAGAAGCTAGAACTGAAAATATGGCAGAGCTTTTGGTTGGCTCTTGCAGAGGGAATTTATTGGCAGTCAGCCCTGACTGATACGTCTGATCTCAGTGTAATGGATTCAGACTTTTCCTACAAAAAAGTGCTGTATGTTTGTATGAAAGAAAGAGCATTTTGTCATCTTGTGACTGAGAAATACTGGAATACCAGTTCCTTGGTGTTCTCCTTCAGTGATACAAGTAAAAGCAGACTTGCGGAAGAGGGTTATCCTTGTAATGAGGGTGTAAACCTGTGACTCAGGAAACCAAGGGTTGCTTTCTTACCTGGTGTTGACATATTTGTCGCCTTGACTGAAGCACTTCAGTTGCCTGCAAAACAAGAAAGATAGGAGAATGAATGTCATAGTGACTGTGAGATTGCAACTGATTGATTGTGAAATTGCAATTTACTGTGAAATTACAGGGATAATACAAGTAAAGACAAATTCAGATGTCAGACCCAGATCAGTTGAGATCAGGGAAGAGTAGCATTACCTTGGTTCTGTCAGGTCTTTTTCACTACACAGTATTATAGGTTCCAAATTTATAAACAGATTGCTAACAATCCCATGGATTTTCTTCTTGTTTGTTTTAAAGCAAGGGGAAGAAATCCAGTTTCTTTGGGAATTGATTGAGGAATACTGGTCTCTTTTTTTTCTCTGTGTCATTATTGCAAAGATTTCTTGAATAATAAACATGTTTCTCTTAGGTATTTGTCAGTATTTTGAAAGATACGTTTAAAAATCGCTTTCTGTGTTTTGCAAACATCAGGTGTGCCCAATGAGTAAGACTCCCCATGTGGACCCCAGCAAGTCTGGCCATGAAATCTGGGAAGAGTTTTCCCTGAGTTTTACTCCTGCAGTGAAGGAAGTGGTGGAGTTTGCCAAGCGCATCCCAGGTTTCCGAGATCTCTCCCAGCATGACCAGGTCAATCTTCTGAAGGCTGGGACCTTTGAGGTGAGACCAGTGTGTGTATATTGCAAACCTGACAAGCTGTGCATCGGTCTGACCCTGTACAAACAGAACCAAATGGAACTGGGGTACATCAGGCAAAACCAGCTTGTTCATGGATGCTCTGAGTGTTCTCTGAGGTGATGGTATCCAAGGGATCTGTTTGGTCAGACCTTGGTGACCTGTCCCTCTTCCAATGAGTTCAAAATTTCTCAGCCCTTCTACCCTTCCCTCTTCCCTGGGCATTAATAAACACATAATTAGGGGTTTCTAGCTACCTTTGCTTACTCTGGGGAACTGTACTGCATCTTGAAGGGTGGATAGGTTAGAAAGCTGTCTACTGACTTACAGGTTTTGTCGAGGAATGTGTTCACTGCTCTGCATGTCCTTCCTTGTGCCACTCTGCTTCCTGCAAAAGCCAGAGTATCCAATCCTGACCAGTCACCACTTAGGTGGCAACTTGGAAGTGTCTGACGCTTTCATGTCCAGTGCAGTAACAATGGTAAATACTTACATTGCTGCAGCTCTGTAGATACTGTGTGCCAGCTGCAGCCTGACTTACTCTAGACTAATCCCACTAGGTCCTCGTGGTTAATTGCATCCACTTGTGGTCATGACGTATATGTGAATTAATGGTATTAATTTGGAAATGATACCACAGAGCTTGGTGCTGTTTTATAATTAGTGACCTTCACTAGATGACCTTTACATCGTGTTTTAGTTGCCCTTCCAGACCCTTGTGTCTCTTGGAGACCGTACACATTTCATAAATATTCAAATGTGAAATTTGAGTAGAGAGGACACATTTCATAAATATTCAAATGTGAAATTTGAATAGAGAGGGTCAGAGGAGCTGAAGTCCCAAGTATTTGATGTTACTATGCTTTTCTGGGGAGTGTAGCATTGGTGATGCCTTTGCTCTTGTTTACATGATTTATTCTTTCAAAGAAAGATGCTGGATTTTATATTTACCTGAAATGAAGACATTTCTTGTGTGGTGTGTTGGGTCTTCTGTCTGCATTTATACAGCCCAACATTCCTATTTATGCTTCTGTCTGCATTTATACAGCCCAATGGATAATTGTTGGGTTGGAAGGTACAACTTATACAGGAAGACTTGTTCCCTGTAGTCTATTAGTTTTCTTGTTTCCTTCATTTTGCTGTCATATATTTTTTTCTGTTATACTTATTCTTGAGCTTTTAATATTCGTCTCCAACTCCTGTAGTAAAAGGGCTGTATTTTTACTTCTTCACTACTTTCACCTTTCACAAAAATGTTGGTTCCTTCCTCTGCAAAGGAGGAGGAGGGTGAAATATGTGGCTTGAACTGTCCCTATAATGTAAAGGTAAACCTTCGTGTTTTGCAAGTAAAACATTTTGTCTTGGCCTTGCTTCACCTGAAGCTTTTCTCAGGCCTCAATCATTTGCTTTTTTGCCGGTTACAAGCACTGCTGATAAGGAGGTTTCTATATCCAGGGGAATTAGTAATAATGTATGGCTGCATGCTTGTCACTATTCACTTATTTATAAGAAACATTAATGATTCCTGTTAGTGAGCTACAACTTGTTGTTAAAGGCCTATGTGGCATCTTAGGAACAAGAAAAAAAAAAAGGTAGGGTTGCAGAACAGTGGAAAAAAATCCACAACAGGATTAATGAAACCATTGTGATAGAGGCAAAAGCATCTTGAAAGCCTGGTGCATCCAAGGTCATTTCTGTCTTCTGGGTAACTGAAGCAAGATATTCCAATGTCTGCATGTTAATAGAAGAACCTGAGTGAAAGTGCTGCCTCCAAGTCTGGTGTGGCTGGCTTGGCACTGTGCTTCTTAGCAATTCATATTTGAGGAGTGCCTGTTCCTGTGAGGGTAAGAGGACACATGGAGACACTGTTGGTGCAGAAGCTGCACAGCTATATATATATTCACACACACGCAAGCTAAAAAGGTCTCTTAGAACTGGGAGTCCTGGGGAGCTCAGTGTATCGTGGTGGCATTTGCATGGCTTCTTATGAGAGCCAGCTCAGAAACAGCAGTGAGCCTAAAATAAGGAACTCGACTGGTTTTGAGTGGGCCCTCCTCCACCTCCCCTCCAAATGTAGTTGATGGCAGAGCTAATAAGGCCCTTGGATCCCTTTGAGTAGTGACTCAATTTGACTACAGCTGGTAGGGACATGATCAAGCAGCCTCCCAGAGTAGAGGTTTTTATGTGCCTGTGTTGCTATGGTCAGGTGATAGGATTGATCAGGTGTGTCCTCAGCATGCGCAAGTATGAGCCTGGTTTGAAGTGAAATGGGATGAATCAATCCTGTGCTATGCCGTAGTCCAAACTGTTCTTCCTTGTTTAGGATGGTGGCATTGAAATAGGTGAGGTCTTTGCCTTAGAATAAGTCAGCATAACTTTTATGGGCTTCAGTTTTGAATACCAGCACTAATCCTGGTTGCTCATTATTTAAAGATGTTTCTAAAGTCCAGTTCTATAGGGAGAATACCGTTTTGAACTGAAAGGTTGCTGGATACCTGGTGGGTCTGTGCTAATGCACAAGTTCAGCTTTGTCTGCCTGCCCTTTGCCTGTTTTTGTTGTATTCTGATGGCTTCTGCATCTGGGTTTCTGCACTCTGTAGTTAATGTCATCAAAGGACAGATAGCTTAGCTGACAAAAGTGAATAGTATATAGTGCTCCTGTGTCCATCAAGGTTGCTGCATGTTGTTTGGCTCGTTAAATTTAGGAGCGGGTCATGTAATGTGCATGAACAATGTTTGAATTCTCAAACATTTTCATTTGTTTTGAACACTCCTTTCTTTAAGCCTGTCAAAGGCACTAGTCTTTGAAAACCTGGTTCTCCTCTTACCTGTAGTAAACATTTGAATTAATGCAGTTAATAGGGTACATGAGAAGAGACAGCTGTCACACCAAGAGATTATAGTGAGTCTGAAGTTTTAACCAATGCCAGTTAGTTTATTTTCTTCAAATAAAAAACCTGTTCTGTGCAACTTAAACCTTGAAAATGTAAATAAGGTTGTTGAACATGAGCAAATGAAACTTTACAAGCCATTCCAGAGGGAAACATTTCACAGTACAACTGAGAAACCACAAGAGAAATTTCAGCCCAAAGGGGTAAGTTTAGCACACCTCAACTGCTCCAGCCCAGGTGCTAGTACCAAAGGGGTATTCCCAGCTGCTGCAGACCAGGTGCCATCTCAAGCTGTGCTTCCCCAGCCTCTTAAAAGCTCTACATGTGGCTCCTTTCTAGCAGAGCTCATTAACATTCCTGTGGGTACAGTGATGTGGCATGGTACTTTTCCAAAGAATGCCTAGGGGGCCCGATCATCAGGTGGTGTAAATCAGCATTGTTTCCATAGAGCTGCTCCACTTTATACCAAATGAGAATCTGGTTCAGTACCTTCATTTTGCTCCTCATGAGTGTGGCCAAGAAAACATTTCTTTTAATGCTTTGTATGCCTTTGGCTGTTGTGTGGCTTAAGCAAGTTGTCCTACTGGCATATTTATGAATGACATGGTCTGTGTGGCTCAGGCTGTCTGAGGCTTAAATTTTAATTTTCCTGCCTTTCATATGCTGTAGCCCCTCCCCCTGCATCCACTCCCTAATTTTGTCACTTGTTTGTTTCTCTCAGATTATGGGGACAGAGCTTGCACTGTGTTTTGCAGCTCAGGAGCATGCTGACAGTTTCTGTATAGAATGCTTCTAGAATTTTTAATGAGACACTTTGAATGATGTTAAAAAGTTTAATTTTTTCTTTGGCTTTTCTAGAAATGCATCTACATTTATCTGGTTTTGTTGTTCTTTTTTTCTCCATTTTCCTTTCTCCAGGTTTTAATGGTACGATTTGCATCTTTGTTTGATGCAAAGGAACGTACTGTCACCTTCCTGAGTGGCAAGAAGTACAGTGTGGATGACTTGCATTCAATGGGAGCTGGTGATCTGCTCAACTCAATGTTTGAATTTAGTGAGAAACTAAATGCCCTGCAACTTAGCGATGAGGAAATGAGTTTGTTTACAGCGGTTGTCCTGGTATCTGCTGGTAAGGAGAGCAAGTTAACTTGCACCTTTGTCAAAAATTGAATGTGACTCTCTATTAAAAGTTCTCTGTGAAATGTATACCCTCTTATTTTATGCCTAAGTGCAGTTGAGTAGGTTTTAAGGTACTAGCAGCCCGTAATGTACTTTTTAACATGCCTAGTCTTTCTAATATTGCCTTTAAAAAAAAAAAAAGGTGACAATGAGCCATAGCTGCTCTATGGCCATTTAGATGCTATTTGTTTGGCTCCTCTAAGTTTCACAGGGCAGCATGACTGAAATTACTCCTGACTTGCACAGCATAAGTCTTTGGATAAGGTGGTATTTTTGCTTCCAAGCATTGTAATTTAAGTCTATTGCGTATTTTACTTAAGTCTAAATCCAACAGTTTGATCTCTACCTATGTCAGCAAGAAAGCCCTATCATCTGCATCGTGACTTCTTACCACTAAAGGCTGCCAATCCACTGGCATCTTCACCAGCCTCCTATCTTGTTTCAGTCCCTGGATAGACAGAACACCCTGGCCCAGATTCAAAGAAGGATTAAGCACCTACTTCTGTAGTATTATCTCAAGCCTCAAATTAGGCACATTAGCTCTGCATATAATGCCTGGAATGCAAGACGCAGAATCCCTGCTTGCTGGGTGAGAAGCTCTCCTAGGGGTAGGTAGCAGGAATGCTTGCAGCACCCACTTAGACAACGAGCCAGCAGCTGGGGAGCACTGAACTCCTTGAATAAGGGCACCCCTTTCACATGAGCAATTTAGACCCATCTGTTATCAAGGAGGGGCATCCAGGCATGGTGCTGTAGGCACGTGAGGCCTCTGTAACAAGGTAGGACAGTTCAGTCTAATAGCTTTGTGCGTGGCTGAACTGAAACGTCACAGCACAGGACAGGGCAGCTGTTGCCTCTTCAGGTTGTAAGCCATGATAATGAGCAGAGGGTGGCACAGAGTTAGCAAGCTTCAAGAACAAGAACAAATGGCAGTGTGAAGGAAGCATGCCGCTATGATCTGAAGGAAGTATGGAATCTGTTAATGAAAATGTTCAGGTAGCAGAGAGAAACCTGAGATCTTAGTTGTCTTTCCAGACTCTGGAAATTCTTGACAAGAACTGCAGGCAGCCTTTAACATAAGGACTGACAGCCAGGTCTCTTTTCTTCTTGTGCACTCTCACTAGGCTTACAGCCATTCCTTTTGCTTGCTCAGCTCCTGGTTCCTAGACTATCTCAATCTCTGTGCCACCTGTTTTTAGTCTTAAGTGGCTGTATCTGTTCTGTTAAATGTGCTTCTAGCACAGTGCCGTCTCCCCAGCCTTTAATGCACTGTGCTGATGGCCAGCTCCCAGCAGGGATTAGCTTAGGGATGGCATGTAACACATACAGCATGTAGTTTCAGCCATGCAGCAGGACAAAAAGAGAAAGTGTTTGGTATTCAGGCTTCTTGCAGTTCCTGAGGATCTTTCAGATCATATTTTGGATATTATTTCTGCCTATCTTAGCTACCTCATGATCTGATCTGCAGTCTGATCACAGCCTTCCTGGACAACTTCACAAAATTGTATAGGGTTTTAAAAAGTACAGCTTTATTAGGCAATGTTGGGGCTGTATTCCAGACACAAGACTAACTCTGATGATCATTGTGAGTTCAGAAATTTTCAGAGCAACTTCACTCTGTTACGTGAGACTGGATTGAAATGCTGCAGTTGTTACTTTGCACAAGTGAGTAAATGAGCAGGCTTCATAAGCTCGGGCAGATACTGAAGAACAGAAGTGGCCTCAGCAGAGTTCCTGGGGAAGATGCTTACCATGAGAGGGGTTGCCAGGAGGAGAAGGTGCCTGTAGAACCAAAGGATTGTGGGCATGTGTTGATTAAACAGATCTTGAAAGACAGATCCCTGCATGCCACTCTTCGAGGAGTAGTGTAATCAAAAAAGTAATTTGCTATTGGGGGGGTGGCATTTCATTAGAGATGAAGGGTTGAAGAACAGGATCAGAGAGAATGACATGGGGATGGAGGCAAAGGAAAAAAATGCCATAAATGTAAGAAGAACTGAAGGTGGAAGGAAAAAGGCCATTATGACTTCTTCATCTCAGACTGAAGGTTATTCAAGAGAAGACTGAAAGGGAGATAGTAGGATTTACATCAGTTCCAATAGCAGAAAGGAGTGTGACTGTTGAATGTTGATTAGATGATCCACAATATAAAGTACCATGCTGCAGTAATTAAAGATCCTTCTAAAGACTCTCAGTTGATTAAAACTAAGGAAAAGACAAAACTCACCAATGGAAAAACAAGTTAGGTCTCTAAATACTGCTAGATGGGAGAACACTGGTCACGAACATCTCCACTTAACACTGGATGAATAATTAGGAGTAGTATTTACAATGTACAGAAGAAGCAGGGGTAATAGCAAGGACTGTGTGTAACTCTGTACATCATCTTCTTCCCATGTCATATGGCAAAGAAAGAAAAAGTGGGATGACACTTGGGGGGTGCTGAGGAATTACCTTGCTACCATTCCAGAATTAGAAGAATGCTTCACCTCTGGCTTCAGTTAGCTGGATGTGTTGAAGATGGAGGAGGGGTAGCAAGGTGGATCATGGCCACTGGAGGAGGAAAAAGCAAGGTGGAAGCAAAGCTGAAAGAATGTGGTTTGTGCAGGTCTAGCGACCAGATAATCCCTTAACTAAGGGTCTTGCTTTGTGGTAGAAGAATATGAAGTACACACCCTCTATTATTCTCCCTTACTGGCTTAATACTAACAAAATCTTTTGCTGGCCACTGGGAGCAACTGGAATAGACTGAGAGGGGGTAGAAAGACTTGGACTAATTAAAGCAAGGAGGATACAGTAACTCACCTAAGGCAGCTGGGAAAGGCTGGACTGCATTCTTCCACCTTCAGAGGCAAGGCAGTACTATTCTCACTGTACAGAGCTCTTGTGAAACTCTGTTGGGCATGCTCTGTGCAAATGTCATTGTACCTGCTCGGAATAAAGCAAAGCTTTTGCAGAGCAGGGGGCAAGCAGGAGAAATCATTTAATAAATAAAGGCAGAGAGATACCTCCTCACTCACGTTCTCTTGGACAGCAGCTGCCAAACCTGTTGGACAGTCTTTACAGAAAAGTGGAATGTATGCTAATAAAAATTGTTTAGTAGTAATCAGAGCTCCTAATTGTAGAAGATTTTGGAACAATCTTCCTAAAGGAACAAAACACATGTAACGGCTTCAAGATGCATCCTTAATTGGATTACATACTAATTTTTCCTATAGCAGTAGGGAACTGCACGGAGTAGTCCAGGAGTACTTCCTAGACTGTTCACCTGAGCAATCTGATGGGAGTGACACTGACAGCATAAGGAAGGGATTCCCACTCTATGATCTGACTCAGTGTTACTCCAGAAAGCTGTTGTCATTCTATGTCCCAGTTCTGCAAAGTGCCTAAGTACATGTACACATCAAAGCACATTTCTGTTTGTGCCAGTCACTCAGCTATATATGTGCCCTGCTGAATTTACATACTGTTTAAGAAAAGAAGCTACAGCTTGGAAAAAACCAGCTACTGTGCATGGTTATGAGGTGAGATGTTTTACTTAAAAATTCATCCTTTCAAGCTGCTTACTTAGGTTCCACCTAATGATACCAGGTGTGCTCAACTTAAATACACCTCTCTTGAAAGCAGTGCTTCAGGTGTGGTGGGAGTGCAGTATGTGAGAACATAATATTTGTCTTGATGTTGACATCTTCTTTTCCTCAGCTGGGAATTTCTGGGTGCATCATGTTTCATTTTTTAAGTGCTTCAGAACACTCTCAGAAATAGTGCCCAGTCATATGAATGGTTGTACTCTCTTTGCCCCTGAGAATCCCATTGTGCAGATAACAACTGTGGGTTGTCCGGAGTGGGATTTCCTCTTCAAACCTTTAGTTGAAGTTTAGGGTTCTATATCTAGCCTTAAGAAATGTTGGAAATTTTTACTTTTATGCTCCTTGTCTTCCTCCTTGGGTTGAGAGTTGTGATTCAGCAACATATTTAAACATTTGCTTCAATCTGTCCTTCTCTGGAAACATGGGTTAGAGATCACAGAAATAGTGATTCAATGCTGCCAGTTTGGCATGAACTTAGTACTTTGAAAAGTTAATGCTAAATAACCTTTGAAAGACTTTTGGTGTGTGATTTAAAACTTCTGGCATAAGTATCTGATTTTTCTTGTGCTTGTTAATTTAGTATGCCTGGTTTTATGTTGCAGGCTACATCTGTTCAGTCAATATTTTTTTTCCCCCCTACCATCCTGTTTTTTAATTTCTCTCTCTCCCTCTCACCCTGCCCTTTTGTTTAGATCGCTCTGGAATAGAAAATGTCAATTCTGTGGAGGCACTTCAGGAAACGCTAATCCGTGCATTAAGGACCTTAATTATGAAAAATCACCCAAACGAAGCCTCTATTTTCACAAAACTTCTTTTGAAATTACCCGACTTGCGTTCCTTAAACAACATGCACTCTGAAGAACTGCTGGCCTTTAAAGTTCACCCATAGGCCTTTAGGTCTCATTTGTACTTGGACTTGCCTCGTGTTAAACTGTTTTGTGCTAAAATATGTATTTATACAGTTGTACCACTTGTTGGAGAGAGTTCACAGACTGTGAACAGTTGATAGTTGTCCCATAACCATGCAATAAAGCTTTGCCAGGTGCTTTCAGCTGACAACGGCGCAGCCTTCGGAATCCTCCACGGCATCCAGGCCCAGCTGTGCCCACTCCTGCAGAAGAGGCTGTGATGAGCCCAAGTAAATATGGACTCTTCTTTCATTTAGGAAAAAGAACCACCACTGCCCTCTCATGTAAACTGAATGCAAAGTAGCTGTGTATGTGCTTATGGAGCATGGAATGGGGTGGGAACAATCCTGTGCTAATAGGAAAATGGAAGAGCTGATTTAATTGGTCTTTCACTTATCTAATAGATGTATGTCTGTGTCTCTTGATAACTCACTCATGGTTTCACTGTTGTTATTCCATTAAACCCAATGGAATGGTTTCAGCCTGCACCAACTCTTCACTGAGCGTGTGTTCATGCCATGTGTATATAATATAAATAGTTACGTAGTGAGTGTTTATGGCTATATAAAGTACAGAGTTGTGTGTATATATGTGTATGTATATAAATAGTTCTATACATAAAGTATACATATAATTTCTTCACAATATTTTAAACTGTGAAGGAATTTAAAATTAAAACAGAAGGTGATCTATGGAAAGAACCAAATAGATGCACTTTGCATATTGCTGAACTAATTATCTGAGCATTTTTTAGAAAACATCAAATTTGCATTAATATGCTGTGTTTGTTAATTTAAAAAAAAAAAACAAAAAACCCAACAACCAAGAGTGGCACTAAAGAGGCAGAGTAAAATTCAACTTCCAAAAGGGTTTTGTAGAGAATCTCAAGCAGAGATGGTTGGTTATGGCACTAATGAGATGGATTGTCCATTGCCACTGAGGTTCTTGTGTTCTGATAAAGGTTAAATAAGCACCAGATGCTCTTCAAAAACTTCAGCACAGCCAGAAAGAAACTGTCAGATTAATAGCAACGTCTGTCAGAAAAAGAATGGGAAAAATGTATCCATGGTTGCATTTGGGTGTATGTGTGTTCTGTGACTGTTTATTTCTTGCAATACATCATTTTGCTGCTTCATTGCTAAATGAGAATTGAAAACAGAAATGTAAGATTCCCCACATCTTTTCTCTATTTGGGCTTTGTGGTTCCCATGCCTGTTCTTCTGGAGCTCTCCATCAATGTGTGTGCATGTGAGTGTGTGTGATGTGCAGAGAAGGTGCATTAGATGGTCTGGATTTTTTTTTTTCTTAAAAAAACACCACAAAAACCAACCAAACAAATGGGACTTTTTTTTGTTGTTTATGCCAGTAGCAAATTACAGAGCAGATCTGCAAGGCGTAAGATTCTGCTGCTTTTCCATCTAGGAAAGCAGCTCTCTGGGGTTTTTTCCATTTGTAGCAGGACCTGGCACCAGAAAAGAGAGATTAAAAGAAGTCAAAGCAGTTGTGTTAATTAGTTACGTTTATGTTTTGCTAATGTGGGAAGAAGATGCTCCATCACCCCTGTTCAGTTAACTTGCCTTACAGGTAACCCTCAGGGTCTCTAGTGTTTGGTGAAGCTACTCTTCCAAGGGAGTCTGCTCCTGGTAGTCAGGGCCAGGACCCAGGAAGCCTCCAGCCTGCAGAGCTCCTGCCCACACCACGGTGGGTTGAGAGGAGCCCTCCTGCCTGTGCCTGCTGCTCAGCATCAGGATCTGGGATGGGAAGAGGGAGGGCTTGCACCCTGCCATGCTCCCCTCGCCTTTGGGCTGGGGATTCCACCTCAGACAGGAGGAAGGGGCTGAGAGCAGGCGGGGCAAGTGCTTGATAAGAGGTGGGGAAAATTCAGCTGTAGCCTTGGCTAAGGAGCAGAAGGGCCCACCCTTTCCCCCGGCAGGGCTGTCCTGCTTCAAGCTGCTTTAACCACTGGGTAATGGCCCTTTCGTACATACAGTTTTGCTACCCAAATGTTCTATCAGGGCATATTGTCCTAATTTCTCTTCAACAGTCTGCATCCTACCAGTATTATTAGTTTGAGAGCTTCACTGAATTATGCATCGAACCATTCAGACTTTAGAAAGGACACAGTCATGCGGTTTTTATTGTTTAGTTGCTGAAATGACTTCTTTGTAGACCCCATTTCAAACATGGAAAGTACAGTTAGCCCTTGGTTGTTTCAGGAGGGAAGAAGGCTTCTTACAGAGATTGCCACCCTACAGCTTTGTTTTGTTGTGTTTTGTTTTATTTTTTTTTTCTTCTTAAAACTGTATTATTAAGCCTTTAGGAATGTATAACCAGGACTGAGTAATTACTGCTTATTAAATTTTTTTAGTTAGATTGACCATGTATGCCTATAGATAGATATTCTAACTTGTGCAATTTCTTTTGAAATAATCTTCCTGTACATAATGGAAAAACTCACATAACAGAAAAAAAAAGCCCCAAACAGATTGACTGAACAAAAAGCTGATTAAAGTGTGGTTCAAAAATGACCCATGTATGACAAACCCTAGCTGGACTCTTAGAAGAAAATCTAAACTCATTGTGTTACCTGTGTATTGTGAGCTCTTCTTTTACTGTGTCACTGGTTATACACTTGTTAAATGCTGAGATAATAGACTTCATGCCAGGCATTTGAGTACTGTAGATTGGGTCATTGCTGAAAGATTAATGTACTGTACGAGTTAAATGAAATTTTTATTCTTGATTTTATTCTTGATTTTGTTCTTGTTTTAAAAGATTAAATATGGGCATTATGTCAGCAAGCTAAACTTGTGTGTCTGTGTTCTTTGTATTTCTCTGTACGAAATCTGGCGGGGAGGACAGCACGCTGGGATGAACAAAGCAGAAGAGATTCTCTTCTGGATGAGAACATCAGCTGCTGTAAGGTCATGGGGCTGTGCTGGGGCACAGCAGCGGGGAGAGCCAGCATCTCCCTCTGTCTGTGCTACTGCTCTGTCTACCCAGGTATCTGGATGGGGTTTTCTGGTGCACTCCATTTGCTAGTTCCGGGGCTTTTTTGGGTGTGTCATTAAAACAGTTATTTTAAACAATGGGTTAATGTGGAGAATATAACTTTGTAACTGAGAAAAGGATAAAACACTAAAGAATAAAGCTGAAAATAAAAATACTGTTCAGTTAAGACAAGTCTTTGGGTTATAAGAAAGGTACAGAAAAAACAGAATAGGAGGGCAAAGATCTGTTATTTTTCCAGCTTCATTCCCCATTTTAGAGTGTGCACTCTTCTAAGAGATAAGAGAAGCTTCTCCAGAAAATGTTGTATCTACTGGTATTTAAAAAAAAAAGGCACACACCAAAAAAAAAGTTGAACAAAATTATTACTGCCAGCATTGGAAAAAATAACAGCACAAAAATGTTTTGTTTTGTTTTGTTTTGTTTTGTGACATGTTTTCTCTGGTGCCATGTTTGTACATGGCTTTTCTTGTTGCCACAAAGTCTGAGTCCCTGTGAATAGTGCAACCAGGCACAGAGGTTCCAGAGCCTGGGAGGTCCTTGGGAAGAGCTCTTCTCAACTCTTGCTACATTGCTCTGAATGGGCCACAAGTAATGCTTCTCTGTTTGGCTGCAAGAGCCTTACCACAGCAAATGGTGGGGGCAGGAAAGACATTTCCCAGCACAAACATGATTCAGTTCCCCTCGCTCTCCCAACCTCCCAGTCTGGCAAGATGCTCTGGGGATGAGAGCAGGAACTATCTGTGCTTGTTCATGGGAAATTTGGTGGGCTCTGAGTCTGCAGTGCTGGCCCGAATGTGAATGTGCCCACAGCAGCAGCCTGGCCTGTCCTCACTCCACCAGGAAATGGTGAATGTCACAAGGAAAACAGAGGTATGAGTGTTCCTGTGTGAAAGTGTAAACTGATGAGGGTGTGGGCAGCCAGCTGCCTCCTGTTCTGGCTCATGACCCAGGGGCTGCGCTGGGCGAGAGGGAATTGGCATTTGCAGCTCAACCGCAGAGCTCTTTGATTACAGAAACAATTCCTACAAGGAAGTAATTGGCACTTCCTCTTCTTTGATGAGTACAGCGAGCAGCTGCAAGAGCCTTCATCAGTGAATGCCGCCTTTTTTTTCCCCTTTTAATTTACAATTTTTTATTTAAAGTTTGGAGTGGGGAGGGAGGAACATCCAGGTATGAGGAGAGCCTGGAGGCAGCTGCCCCCAGCAGCTGACTGAGCTGCAATGGGCAGCTTGTTGAAAGCACTGTAGAGCCTGTGCTGTCTGGGCAGGAAAGTTGGTCAAGGACACAGATGCATCACCAGCAAGAGAGGAGCTGAAGGAGCTGAGCAGGTGTATGTGGAGGCTGACAGGCTGCACACTTTTGGTTATTTGGAAAAAAACTTGCCCATTCACACAAAAAAAAACTTTCCTCTGTGCAGACACTGCTCTGCCACACTAAGTTCCTTCACATGCATTCCTGAATTGTTTGTGAATGCACAGCTTGCACTGATACGGGGCTGAGCCGTTCTGTCTCCTGCCTGGCCTGAATTCCCACAGCAGGGTTTGCTCCCCTGTGTTGCACCCCAGGACTGCCTTTGCCTCTGGCTGGAGAGGGATCCTCAGGGGATTACTTGTAAAATTACATGCTTAAAACTTGATGGGGGAGTTATCTTCTCAAAGGGCCCTTCTATCTGCTTCCCCACCCACTCAGTTTAAGACAACTGTAACTCAAATTATTCCATACAGCAGCATCGAGCGCTACTTGTAAGATGGTACAAGGCAGAGGAAAGCAGCCACGTGTCAAAAGCCCATCTGGCTCAGAAACTGCAGCTCAAAATGAAGCATGGCTAGAGAGGCCTGTTGCTGGATTGTACAACAGCTCTTCTCCATCATGGATGATGCTCCATAGGCCTCATGCAGGCAACCCTGGATTAGCTGCAGTGGTAGTGCTGTATAAAATGAGGCTGCCACTAATGCCCTCTTGTGTGCCACTTTGGCAGGTTCAGTTGCCAGCACACAGCTGAAGATTGTCTCTGACCTAGGCCGGAGACTGACTTGGTTCTTGCATAGTCCCAGAATATGGGAGGATCTCAAGGAGAACCTCAAGTATCCTTTGGTCCCTTTCCGTCTGCTCCTGCAGAAGCCCGAGGAACCAATCCAGACCTGTGCACATCCTGATAGCTGACTACACAACACTTTGGGATAGAGAAAACACATGGGTAAATGGTCAACCTAACATGCACCTAGTTTCCCAGAGGTAGATAGCAAAAATGATTTAACAATTTAACAATGTTGCATTTTCACAGCGTCTAAACTAGCACCCCTCAGGCCGGCTTGTGGTGCAGAGCTCAGCCAATGCTGCATGAAGGATTTTTTCCTTTCACCTTCTTATCCTTGCCCAATAGGAACCTCTCCCGCCTTGTCTCATGCTGCTTAACATGTGTGTGGCTTGGCAGCCCTATTTCCTACTGTGCAGTGTGCCTTTGCCCTCTGTGTGCCCATGCACAGGCTCCCCCTTGTTGGGAGTTTGACACGGGGCCGAACTGACCCCCTGCACACACACCTGCAGGGGAACATCTGTCCTGTTAGTGCCTTTATGAGAGTGTGAGCAAAACTGCCAGGTTAATGCATCACAAAATGAATGCTGGTTCTTACAATTCACAAGGAGAATTCAGTCATGTTTTCCATAATTCGTGGAATTCATGGAAAGCTGCCAGCTGGAAAATGTCTGGTGGGGGGGGTGGGGAGGTGGGGTGGGGGTTGGTTGACAGCTATCTGAACATGAACCAGCAGTGTGCCCAAGTGGCCAAGAAGACCTCTGCAATAGTGTAGCCAGCAGGACCAGGGCAGTGATTGTGCCCCTGTGCTCAGCACTGGTGAGGCAACACCTCAAATCCTGTGTTCAGTTTTGGGCTCCTCACTGCAAGAAAGACATTGAGGGGCTGGAGTGGATCCAGAGAATGGCAATAAAGCTGGTGAAGGGTGTGGAGCACAAATCTGATGAGGAGCAGCTGAGGGAGATGGGTTTGTTCAGCCCAGAGAAAAGGAGGCTCCAAAGAGGGACCTTACTGCTCTCTGCAGATACCTGACAGGAGGGTGTAGCCAGATGGGGGTCAGTCTTTTCTTCCAAGTAACAAACAACAGGACAAGAGGAAATGGCCTCAAGTTGTGCCAGGGCAGGTTTAGATTGGATATTAGGAAAAATGTCTTCACTGAAAGGGTGTTCAGGCTGCTCAGGGAAGTGGTGGAATCACCATTCCTGGAAGTATTCGAAAAACATGTAGATGTGGCACCTGGGGACATGGTTTAGTGGTGGACTTGGCAGTGTTTGACTTGATGATCTTAGAAATCTTTTCCACCACAAATGATTCTTTGATTCCATGATTCTATAATTATTTACAATCATCTGCCATGTGCCTCACGGAAGCTCTGTGCTACAATGCCAACATACCGGGAAGCCCAGTACTATCACTCAATGGCTGCTTGCTTTTAATAAATACATCTGTATGCAGCAAATGCTGTGATAATCATGGATACAAAGGTACCATTTTTCATGCAGGTGCTTCACCAATGGAGACATCTTTCCATTGTTTTCTGGGGTAAAATGGGTATCACTTTTTAACTTCACACATCACTTTTTAGCTTTACCATAAAAAAAGCCTTTCTTGGTATCTAAATTCATGTAAGCTCTGCACAGGGTTGTTCTTGCACAGGATCCTCTCTTGAGCATAGGTGGGCTGAATTAAAGCACTGCTGTGAATAGCTCGGGGGATCTCCTGCCAGCAATACCAGGAATTAACTTACACCTGCAGCCAAAATTCCTTGGCATGAATGAGCAGGCTGTGGGCTCAGCCTTAGCTGCTTTGTAGGTGTCAGCCTCCCCTCGCTGCTCCAGGCTCCACAGCTTCTGATCCATGCTCGGACTGAAAATCTGGCTCTGAAAAACCTCCTAATGCACTGCAGACAAGACAGGAGTGTGTCACGTTTGGGGGGTTGGAGGAGATGAAGAGATGCCAAACATGGGATGGGCCAGGATAATAAGTCTTGGTGACTACATTCACAATTAATAATTATTTTCAAATCATGGAGAAGGTCGCTGTGTTTGCTCCTTCCCACCCACCAGGTGTCTGCAGGTCTGTAACCAGCTCAGGATCTTTAAAAATAGTTCTGGGCCTGAAGGGCGAAGTGATTGCAGGCTCTGATGTTCACACTGTGCTTGTCTGTGGTGAGGATTTCCAGTTGTGGCTTGGCCTTTAAACACACTCAGCACAAACCCTGGATGGCTGCTTTGCCTCTTCACCCATCTTAGCCCCTAAAATGGCCAGAAATAGTTAGGACAGAGCTAAGTTAGCCTTAGTGACACAAGTTTCCTTGTTTAGTCCTACCGTTTCATTAGAACTAAGAGAAATAAAACTGTAAGACCCTCAGAACCAGGACACAGCTTCGTGTGCCTATTCACATATGTCTGCAGACGTGCATGTGTACCCTCGCTGTGGTGTAGTTACTGATCACAGAGTCATAGAATGGTTTGGGTTGGAAGGGACCTTAAAGGTCAGATCAATGCATGGGTAGAGCACTAGAACAGGCTACTCAAAGCCCCATCTGACTTGGCCTTGAGCACTTCTAGAGATGGAGCATTCACCACTTCCAGGGCGGAGCATCCTGTTCCAGTGCCTCACCACCCTCACAGTGAAGAATTTCTTCCTAACATCCAAGCCAAACCAGCCTTCTTTCAGTTCAAGGCCATTAACCCTTGTCCTATCACAACATACCCTTGTAAAAAATCCCTCTCCAGCTCTCTTGTAGGCCCACTTTAGGCAGTGGAAGGCTCCTATAAAGTCTCCCCAGAGTCTTCTCCATCCCCAACCAGCTCAGCCTTCACAGGAGAGGGGCTTCAGCTGTTTTAGCATGTTTGTGGCTCTCCTCTGGACTCATTTCAAGAGGTCCATGTCCTTCTTACGTTGGGGGACCCAGACCTGGATGCAGTACTCCAGATGGGGTCTCATGAGTGCAGAGTAGAGGGAAAGAACCTCCCCCCTTGACCTGTTGGCCACGCTGCTTTTGATGCAGCCCTGATGCAGTGGCTGCCTCTTGGCTTACAAACTGGCACAGTTTAGGCTCAGTAGCTGGTTTAGCCCAGTGACCCAACCACAGTACTTTGCACTGTACAAATCCCCTCATGCCTAGGGGGTTTCCACAGAGGAGAGATCAGCTTCAGCCTCATTCTGCTGGGGTGCAGCTGCATTTCTGTGCTGCTGCTCTCCCAGCACAGCACGTGTGCATTCCTGTGTGCTCAGCTGGGCGCTCCTGAGGCTGGCTCAGGGATGGGAAGGTGCCCTCAGCCAGGAGTGTGCATCCCTCAGGACTGTGCGTCCCCACCTGAGAGAGCAGTGTCAGTGCCTCAGAGCCTGTGGTGCTGCTCTGTCTGGCAAGCCTGGCAGTGGAAGAACCTGAATGAGCGCGACTGCAGGGCAGCGGGTCACATTCCTGGTGCTGCTGCAGCTATGGCTTAGAATGATAAAGTGGTGAAGGCAAGGCCTAGAGAGAAGCAGCTGAGCTTTAGTCCCTGGTCTGTCCTTACTCACCATGTGCCTCTTGGACACGTCGTGTCCCCTCACTCTGCCCGAGCTTCCCTGGCTGCATAGCACAGTGCTTACCATGTGAGAATAGCACGGCCTCCCATTCCATGATGTTAGCTGACTGCTGGGACAGCCCTGACAGGAGCCTGTGTCTTTCCCAAAGTGCTGAGGAGCTGCCATGTATTAGCAAGGGACCTTCCTGCCCTGGAACTTAAACACACAGCTACCAGGGTAGGTTTTGTCTTTGGAGTGTCTTAAAAGATACAAGAAAAAGCAAGACTCCAGTGACTTGTTAATACAAGAGGACTTTATTGAAGTCTAAAAGGAGTGCCTTGAAGCACTTATATTCTTATATTAATAAAGTTTAATAGCAATAAGGAGAGCATTTGAAGAGGATTGCATAATGTCATTACATTTACCTTAAACCTTGTGTTACAGTTTCAAACAAACCATACGTGTTCATACCTCTCTGGAATGAGGTGTGGACACTGTGTTTCCTTCACATTTCCTCTTGATGCAGGTATGACCACAGCCTCCTCTCTGCTGAGAACAGTTTTAATGTGAAGGTCTGTCTCAGTCTCTGTGTTACCGCTTCAAATGGACAAATGTTTTCAACACAAGCACTTCAGAGAGCCCTGTATACACAGAGCTGCTGGGGTGAACTCACAGTCCAAACCACAGTTCAAGGTCTTAGTAATTTTGTTGCTACAGAAAACAAATCATTTGGGAGGACTTTTCTTCAGAGAGTTGTGACAAGGTAAGCACTATTCAGCCCTCAAAAAGGCGGGTTAATAAAGTATCATATTCCTCTGTTCCACTCACCTCTCCACCCAGCAGTATCCACCCCAGCAGTATTCTGTGTCTCCCACAGAAACACTGGGATGCAATGACTAGCTGTGCCACCCCACTCCTGCACAGAGGCCAACAGCTCCCTCAAAACCCATCTTCATCAATCTCTTTAAACTGAGCTGCCAGATTTTGCTCCATGGCAACCAAAGACCAGAGACAAGGCCCTTGAACCCTTCCATTCATGCTACCCTGCTGGTCAAAAAAGTGTAAGAATCACTGAATCATAGAATCATTAAGGTTGGAAACAACTTTTAAAGTTATCAAGTTCAACCATTGACCTAACTCTGCCAGGTCCACCATTAAACCATGTCCCCAAGGGCCATATCTACAGTTTTGTGAACACATCTAGGATGCTGATTCCATCACTTCCCCCGGCTTCCTGATACAATGCCAGATCACACTTTCAGTAAAGGAATTTTTTCTTTATAGCCAATCTAAAGTTTCTCCTCTGGTGAAACTTGAGCTACTCCCTATTGTTCTTGGGAGAAGAGACTAATTTCCACCTGTCTACAACTTCCTTTCAGGTGATAAGTTCCCCCCTGAGCCTCTTTTTCTCCAATGATGTTGCAAGAGGGGCTGTTCCCTCCGTAAGTGACAGGACTGGCCAGCTGAGAGCAGTCTTTAACCACAGAGTGAAATTTGTCAGTGTCTGCCAAAGCCCAAGGCCTTGACCAAACAGAAACTGCCTGCTTGGGCTGGAATCAGCCACTGCAAATGGAAGAAGTGCTGTCCTGCAGGAGGGCCACCTCCTCATGCACAACCTGAGCATGCAGGAGAAGAACTCTGTCCCCAGCCCCATCACCCTTGTAGACCCTTCCTCTCAGCTCTTAGCTGGAAGGATCAAAATGCAGGTTTAAAAGAGACAAAAAGAAGTACCTGAAGGAGAGAGAGGGAAGTGAAAAATCCAGTATAAAGGGCATTCCCTCAATCTAGGAATGTACTCAAAAAAAGCTTCACTTCCTTACACATCATTTGCAGCGTCATCCTTTTAGTTAGTCTCATCGAAGTACCTGGATATTAACCTGTGGCTAGACCCTGAGCTGCAGAGTCCTGCCTGGCTGTGCTTCTTCCCCTAAAGGGAACTGTGTTATTCCTTAGAATTTCTGGAAGGGGGCACTCTGGCTCCAGGATTGCAGCCCAACACGCTGCTCTCTGCTGCTGGTTGCTGCTCAGCCCAAAAGGGAAACTTAGGAAAAAATAAACAGTTCATATCCAGCTTTGAGACAGAGACATTAGAAAGAGAGGGATAAACTGCTGCTCTAGGGACAAAGATAATGTAGAAGTGAATTTATTGAAATGTCAGGGCAAATGGGAATGACATAACCAAATAATCAAAAGGGGGAAAGAAAAGAAAGTATCTGAGATGATAAAAAATTAAAATGGCAAACACAGCACGACAAGGAGCAATTACCCTGGGCTGAAAGCAAAGAAAATGTACAGCACAGAGCTATACAGAGAGTAGTGGTAGAGCACAGCGCAAAATGAAAACAATAAAGCAAAATATAATTAAGAACAATTCAAGCCACCCAGATGCATTTGTAGTTCAGCTAGGATGCCAAATTCAGTTAATAACTGCTTCCAGCTGCTCAGCAATGCAGAGTCATTTCTCACTGCAGCCTCTGCATTGGAGCTGCGCAGATCATCAGCCCCACAAACAGGCACAGGCCCTGGAACACAGCAAGGCAGCAGGAGGGAATTACGGGATGGGAAGAGCCCCAAATCACTGCTGAGCATAATTGGGATGCAATGTGGTCTACTGAGCTCCTCTTGGTAGTGGGCATTTGGTGAGGGGAGGGGGGAGGTGCTGTAGCATTAGAGCTGGAGCATCAAAATGATCTCTCTGTAGGGTCTCTGCCTTTGCCCATGGTTCCTGCCACTCATCTCCCCTCTCAGCTGCTGTTTCTTCTGGTGAAAGAAAGATGAAAGAATGAACCTTAAGATCAAGCAGCCCTTTACAGAATAGGACTTAACACCAGCCTCTGTGATTCCCCTGGGGCCTGGAAATAATAATACCAGATACCTTTAACTTTCCTCCTTTTTAGGTTTTTTGTTTGTTTTGGGGTTTTTGTTTGTTTTTGGTTTTGTTTTGTTTTGAATCTGTACTAGGATTCACCTTTTCCTGATTTTCTTTTTTTTTTTTCTTCCCAAACCCAGGAAGGCTCAGAAGTTAGCTTTCTTCTGTTTAAACACAGAGATTCCACCTGGCCAGCCACTGAGTGCTCGTGCACACACACACACGTGTGTGCACACACACAGAGACACACACACAAATACAAACACTCACATGTGCACATGCACACACAAACACAGTTCCAGCACCTGGGGCTTGATGGGGACCATCAACTGCAGGCATGCAGGCATGGACTTGCAGCATGAGCATCTCCTAAGTTTCTCAGGGGATGATGTTTTATCCTGTAAACAAAACAGTCCTCATATAATCAAATAACCTTTGAATCACTTCTGGGAGGCAGGACATGGAGACTGCCAGCAAAACTGAGAACAAAACAAAGACAGAGAAGAGGCACAAGGGGGAGCTGAGAAACATTTTTTCCCCTCTCCATCCCCTTTTTTAATTACCATCAAGCCTAGTCTGTGATGCTGGAAATGGCCTGTGTTTGTTAATCACAGCTCATTTGGTTGTGTAGGAAGGTATAAATAGAGTTTCATGTGTGACTGATGGGAGCTGTGAGCCAGCCCCCTAGGTTGTTTGCACTGCTCCTATGAATAGCAGCTCTTAATGTGTTTATATGCCAGGCCCTAACTCCAGAGGATTCTGCTGGAGTCTGCTGTGGTTGCACTTCAGTTGAGAGAAAGGAATCCAGCTCTGCTGTGCCTCTTCTCAAGTCCCATCTCCAGCAATACCTCCTGTCCTTGCCAGATGAGGTAACATCAAGGTTTACATCGTGTCTTCTACAGCTGCCTTTGTTCTGGCTCTGCCCACTTGCCGGTCAAAGAGCAGAGACCCCTGCTCTGACTTTCCAGTACCTCCAGCCATACATATCCTCTCCTTTCCTGAGACCCCTTCTCACCTCTGGCAGGTGTGCAGTCAGCTTCAGACTCTCTCCTGCATCCTGCTGTGTCCTGCCTGTCTTTTCTGGCTGTCTTCTTCAGCTCAGGTTGCCTGACCCAGGGCTGTTGGAGCTTCATTGTTCCCACTGACACTTGCCTGCTTGTCGTTGATTCTCTCCCCCTTCCCCTCCCTAATGAAGATGTTCCCTTGCAGCCTCTCCCATCCTACCACATCATGACACCATCAAGAATTGGCTACAAAGACAACTTGATTTTGCCCTGAGAGCCTGATTTGTGCTTGGGAAGCCCAGTGGCAATCAATAGCATTTTATCAAGGACAGAGTGATCAAGGAGAGGAAAAGAATCTAGGGGTGATGTGCCATAAGACCAGAAGAATGGTTACCGAGCACTGAGCAGCATGCAACTGACAGCTCAGTAATGCCATAGACACAGCTGTGTCAGCCACAGCTTTCAAGCTGTTTAAGCTATCAACCATTTGAGGTATTTTGGTTTCTCTGCCTATTGACTCAACACCAGGATACTGTAACAGAGATCTCAAAGATTATCTGTTCAAGTGGGAGGGCAAGAACCCAGTTCTGCTCCATTTAACTTCTGCCAAGACAGCAGCTCTGAATGATGGCAGGCTTTTAGAGAAAGGTTGTAAGTGCACTGTCAGGACCAGTCTTGCATTTAAAATCTTCAGACTACATTGATCTTTAGCTGTGGGGAAACCCAGTTAATTTTCTTCCTTGTTTATATATAACCCTGATTCAGCTTTGAGATGAACAGTAAGTTCATAGGAAAGTCTGTCCTTCAGACACTCTGTGTGTCCCTGCTAAAACACCTGCATCACTTTGCTGCTGGTGATGAGTGGGCCATGGCGATGACATTTTCATTTCTTATCTAAAGATAGGGAAGGAGCTGAATAAACCCTGGTTGTAAATTTCTGTTTCTCGTTCACTGTCATGTCTGAGCCCACAAGAAAAAAGTTTGGCTGCTGTGGGAAAGTTGGGGAGCAACCACTGAACAACGGATAGATTATGAATTTAATGGCACACAAGGCAGCCTTTGCTGAGAACTTTACTAGTTGCACCCTTCCCTTCTGGCACGGGATCTACAGGCTACACAGTCCTTGTGACTGAAGAAGCCTCTGTGGTCTCTTGGAACCTGGCTGCTGCTGTGTGGCCAGGGGGACAGCATCCCCCAGCATGAGCAGTGCGAGCTGTTATCCAAGGTAAAAAAGGGTGTTACTTAAATTCAGCCTCACTGCATGATTGTAGATGAGTACAAGAAAGCCACCAAGGGTTTGGAGCTTATAAGTTCTCAATCTGCACTGTGCTGATTCACAATATCATACCCCAACCCTGTGCCTGACAGAGATTTTACATCAACAGGAAGGATTTTTTCTCCATCATGCCAAAACTATTGTGGGCTACCTCAGACATTTCAACACTCTCAGTGATAAATGTCCAAGTCAAGGAGATGCTCAGCTATTTAGCAATATGTGTATGTGGCAATAAAATTGTACAAGACTAAGAATTCCTGCCATGTGCTTTTCATCAGTGTAATAGAAAGAATTATGTAGTCAATCAAGCCTAATAGTGATTATGCATCTAATTTTTTTTCAGCCAAAACAACATCAAGGACAAGTTTTTCAAGAGCTCTTGACTATGGCAAAGAAGTGCTAGCTCTTCTTATTTTTTTTTTTTTGGCTGCTACTCTCATTAATTAACACAATTTGTGCTTCCATTGTGATGAGAAGCACTTCAGAAAGATGCCAAATATAAATATAAAAATTAACAGCAAAGTGAGATCAAACTAGAAGACACTGGTTGAGGGAGACACAGCTAAGTTTTCCCACACCATCACTTTCTTGTATTTATCTTGTATTCCTTTATTTAGTTGATCCTTCTCTAGGAAATCATAAATCCCTCAGAGAAGAATAAGCCTTACTGCTGAGGCTGCTATTGTGCTATTGTGCATGAAGACTGCTGAATTATCCCTTAGCCTCCTTCCTTATCTGCAGAATATGTAGAACATTTTGAGGGCTGGGGTAAATTATGAAAAAAAGAGAATACACCTGACAGTTTGGTTTTAAGCCTCTTCAAAGGTAATCTGTTTCTCTGAAGTTTCTAAAACAACAGAATTGTGGAGGAATAATACAAAGACATGGTTCAAAAGCATCCAAATCCCTCTTCAGACTCCAAAGACCTCTTTGGACTACCACTTGCATGCCACACATCCCTGAAAACCACTACACAGCTGCACAAGATCACATGCCCATTGGCAAACCCTGCAGCTCATAGTTTGAACTTTTGGAGCTGTAGTTCATCCACAAAATTTTTTCTAAGCCTTCCTGGCAGCCCTTCTGTGTGGCACCCCTGAGTAAAGTAAACAACCCTCATTATCCTTATAAAGAAAGAACAAATATTAAAAAAATGAATATGTGGCCTAAAGTATTAAAATAACTTGTTAATCTCCCTCTCCTATTCTCATTCTCTTCCCCCTCAGAAGCTCATATCTCCATCTTTCCAGTCCAGAAGCCTTAGAATAGCTGTGCACATTTTTTCAGGCCTTATTCATTGCTGCTAAAGAGCAAATTTCATATTTGATAATAAGAATATAACACAGGGTGCAAAAAGCGTTGAGCATGTTGATAATAATTAGCTGTGACTCCATGTAATCTTGAAATGATGCACTTCCACAATGTGGGCCTTCATCCACTTTCTTCCTTTTTTCTCTCCATCCCACATGGAACCCTTTGTGTTGAATACGCACTGAGCTTGTCTTTTGCCATAGTACGAGGAACAGAACCTCTCCTTTAACCTGAGACCTCTTAACCAGCACTCTTGAGATTTTGGTTCCTCTAGAAAACACCAAGAGTACTGATGAGAGGGAAATCAGTGGGAGTATATAAAAACGGAGAGAGAGAGAGAATGAAAGCATAATTACAGGCATCTTAAGAAACTGGCATTTTAAAAAAGAGTTGCTATGCCTTTTCTTGTTCTTCTTCATTTCTTCATGATGCTCTTTCATATATCTAGTGTTTTCAGAGAATTAATTTTGCTGTCCTTTTCTGGACACTAGTAGAAATCAAAGAATGGTTCTGGGCTGACACACACTCAACTCCCATCAACTCTCAACCTGTCATATTTTTGCCTTCCCCCAACTCCATGTGTTATGTCTCACATCAGGCATGAAGATGCCAGTCCCTTAAGGAGGCTAATATTTTCCTGTGGTAAAACCTGTGGCCACAATTTATCCAGGCTCCTGAATGGTTGAATAATAAACTCATTCTTGGACTGAACTGCAGAGTTTATCCAGCCAGCACTCTCAGACATCAATTACAGCAATGAGAAGTACATCCTGAACCTACAACTCATAAGCATTTCTTCCTTGGTGTTAATTCATATCCATTAATGCAACAGCCAAAGAAATCACAGAGAAAATATCAGTGGAATTTATGTTACTTGACCTGTGGAAGAAAACGCCAAGTGTAGCAGAGCAGGAGCAAGATTTCTGTTCCACATGGCTCAATTCCATGTCCTACATGCCAGGAGGATACTGAGAAGGCAGAATTGGGGGGGTTCAAGACACTTCTGTCTGCTGCAGACTTAAAAAAGTGAATGGAGAAGGAGGACCAGACTGTTCTTTGTCTGGAAACCAGCAGGTTTTTTACTCCATTGCTTCTGTTCCTCTGTCAGAACAGCACGCCCACTTGCAAAATACCTGTGCTTGCCAGAAGGAAAGGTCTTGCCCTCCCTGGGATTCTTTTCACTCTCTTCAATTAATTTTATTAACACCCTGTAGACTCAGTCCTCAAGACTTCAGGTGAAAATATTTCATCATTACAAGTGTTTCACAATAAGAGCCACGCAAAACCTACCAATGCTCTGTGTGTGTTACTATTAATTACCCTGTCAGAAAGCCTAGGAAGGCTTCATAAAATAAATTGCATTAAATCCACCATCCAGAGGAATTCATTCAAACAAGCAGAGTTGACTCAGGCAATTGCCAACAGTGTGGCATACAAAGGGTGGCATTCAATGTGACATGTATGGAAGAGATCAGGCTGTCCTACACTGCTCCAAAAGGTGTAAATATGACTCTTATTATTGTGCTATTTCTATATCATCAGTGCTCTAGGAAGGCAGAGTTATGTTACTTCCTTTGTGCAGACAGTTTAGCTTAAGATCCAAGGCTGAGATCACACAGAGGATCCTGGGCTAAGGTGGGAATGTACTTTGGACCTCCTGAGTTTCAGTTCCATTTTCATCAACCCCTTTCTTGTCTCATTATCAATGGTGAACAGGGTCTATACCCAAATGGCAACCACAGAGCACCGCATAACCCAAGCCAGAAGTCAAAACAAGATGAGGGACGAGTGGGTAAGAGGTGACACAGGCTTTAGCCCTGAGTGTGCCTCCAGAACTGCAGGCAGAGAAGCTGGAGCTCTGGGAACAGAATTCACTTGGGCTCTTGAGTCCCAGGAACTGAATGAGAAGCACATGAAGAAACCCCTATTCAAGGAACCTCCTATTGAACTACACTCCTGGATTCCCATTTACAAACCATATATTTGAGACAGAACAAATATCACCACCCTCCCCCTTCAGTGCTTATTTTGTGATGAGCAGGTAAGCAGGGCAATGAGCAAGATCAGTTCTGGAAATGCAGTGCTGTGAGGAGAATACCTGATACAGGATGCAGGAATGAACATGTACTAAGCACACAATGTGTTGTAAGACCCAAGTGCTCAGCTGATGTTCAAAATCTTTGTGGTGTAGGACCCTCCCTGAATTTTCACAACTCTCTACTACTAAAAAGTATTAAAGAGACACAAAAAAATGGCATGGGAAAAAATTTCTCAACTTAATGTAGCAAATCTTGTGAAATCAGAGGAATGAATATGAAGAAATTTGTTCACCATATAGTCTGGCAAGTTCCTTAGCCTGGAATTTGGAGTAATTTAGATAGCCCTGAAGATCCAAAGAAAAAAACATAAAAACTATATGAGCTTCTCAGAGCACTTCTGGAGTCCTCAAAGGGACAACTGCAGGCTTCATCCTACAGCCCCAGCCTGGAGACTGTAATTTTTCTCCCTATTACATCTTGGCTGAGTAACAAGAAATTTTCCAAGATGAGTCAGTAAAATACACACAGCATTTTGAAGCAGGGCAATCAATCTGTTAAGAAGAACGTAAGCAACATTTGTGTCACAAATACTGATGTTAGGCTGACGGGGAGGTGTTGATACCATCAGTCCTGGAACAGATACCAACATGGTGATGATGGGGTGCTCAGTTTGTCCATCCTGGGTGTTCTCTTGCTGGCAACTGAATGCATACTGGGCCTCCTGGCTCTGGGAACAAGTTAGACATGCGTGGTATGACCCCAACAACAAGCTTGGCTAATTGTCCTGCTTCAGGCTGTAGTGATAAAGGGCAGGTACCCACGGACAGCTGTGCTTACGTCATTATCATCTATTAGGCCTTTTCCCATGTTTCAATCCTCCTATCTCCACCCTAGTCTCCTCCCAAATAAATAAGAAAACCCTAATTACGTTTTTCCTTTTCAATCATAATCTGACTGGACTCATATCCAAATTATGTACTTCTGATAATGATACGTTAACCTTGTATGTTTCACCTTGAGTTGTGCGTGCATTTTGGGCACTACAACATAAAAAAGATATTAAGCTATTAGAGAATGTACAAAGTAGGGACACAAAGATGGTGAAGGGCCTGGGGAGGAGGTTTTAGGAATTGCTGAGGCCACTTGGTTTGTTCAGTCTGGGAAAGAGGAGACTGAGGGAAGACCTCATTGTGATTTTCAGCATTGTCAGGAGGGGAAGCGGGGTGGGGAGGTACAGATCTCTTCACTCCCTCGTAGCCTGTCGTGTCTGACCATTGCTCATGACATGCCCTGTGGTTTCTGATGACCTGCTCAGTCACTTCAAAGGCAGGTAAGGCCACAGTCATCTGCCTGCAGATTAAAAAAATACTACATGATTTTCAGGCAGGCCACGATGTCCACACCAGCTGTGTGCTGCAAGAAATATGGACCAGAGTACGAAAAAATCTGGACAGAATTGGACTGATATCACCCTGGACCTACAGAAGTTCTGACAGGAGACCAGATATGTTAGGGCTCATAGCCAGGCTGTATTTCAAAGCAGAGAGACTTTAGATGATAAATGGCCCCCCACATCAAGGTACTGGTATGTCTGTCACAAAAGCTATTGTTTGTGCTGCATAGGTGCACAAAAACACTCACAGAACAAAGAACCAACCATTTAATGGAGAAGAATATTCTGAATAATGGAGGTGCAAACGTTCTGCCCCACAGCTGCCATGGTCTGATCAAGCAACAGCCTTCCAGTCACAAATCACAGCTTTATGTCAAGGGCAAAGTCGGTCTTCCTGAACATCCTCACTTCCACTTCTTTTCCCTTTTTTAAAAAAGCAACAAACTTTACCTGAAAAGGAACACATATTTTTGCAAGTGCAGTACTTTTATAATGAGGATGGATCCATGAAAGACATCAACCTGTTGGAGCAAGTGCAGAAGATGTCCACCAAGATGATTATAGGGGTGGAGTACCTCTACTGTGAGCATCATTGGTCTCTTTTGAAGTTCACAAAAAGAAAAAAAAGAAGTCTTTTTACTTTATCAGTAAAATCAGGGGAATTGCAAAACTAGTCCAGTAATAGCCCTTTAGAAGTGCAGCACCGCAGTTGCTGGCTCATGAAAGCAATTCTGAAACCAGCCTCTACTCCTGGCCTAGACACATATCTTGTCTTGACATTTCCTGTTTAAGATCCTTATTACCGACTTCTTTCCCACAAAAAATGAAAACATGGGGAATATTGTTAGTATGTTCTAAAGCTGAAAACACTGTCATCATGACCAGTTCAAGAACAGGCACACTTATGGGAATAATGGAGTGTAGGTGCATTCCACCTGAAGCCAAGGCTAGAGGCAAATCTGATCAGATCAGCACAGCTAGAAATGTGACAAGCTATCATTAACATTAGGCGATTGCCCAGTTTCACTGCTGATTTCTTTAACAGAACTTGAAATAAAAATGAAATTAAGAAGAATCTCACACCTGACACCCCAAGTAGACTCTGTGTGTCCTTTCTGCCCTGAGTTCAGACCAGCAGCCAAGCCCTGGTGATAGAGCTGGCTCCTGGAGTGCAGCTCCAACAGCTCCAGGCTCACAGGGCTGTGTGCCTGTCAGCTGCTCAAGGCAGGTGGTGATTTCACCATGGATACTGCCAGCCCAGTGTGTTCCCTTGCTTTCAGCTCAGGGCAGCCTGGGACTTGAAGCCATCCTTGGCTCCCAAGATGATCTGCCCCAAAGGACCTTTGATTTAAAGGGAAAGCCTGGGGCATGCTAACTACTGCTGGTGAAACCACCAATGGGTCATTAGCTGACCACTGTGTTCCTCTTCTGTCTACCCTTCAAAATGTCCCAAGGCCCACAACACTTGCTGATGTTCCAGTTTGCCCTCAAGGTCAGCAGAGTTAAGTCTGGGATAGGACTAACTCTGCTGTAAAACCTGATATACATAATCCTAGTGCAGGCTGCAGCTCTTTCCCCACACTGTTACCACCCATTTCAAGTGCCTTTTTGCTGCACAGTGGCCTGGCAGACTTCCTCTGACACATTCTGGAAGCCCCTGCAGACATCTTATGATATTTTTAAAAAAACACAGACATCACTGCTACAAATGAAAGAAGCTGAAAATGTCCCAGCCAGAGCTCTGGCATTTGTGGGAGCAGAACTATTTCTTCACATCGAGTAAACAAGTTTTTACACACCAAACTAATTCCTTGTCCCAGAGCTCCTTGCTCGGAGCAAACCCAGGAGAGGCTTTGGCAAGGCTTCCCCACGCGGCTGCCTGAACTGCAGTGCTTGAAGGGATTCCATTTAAGGCACAGCAGGGATTTCATGCTTTCCCTCTGGCTCCTCACATACAGCTCCTGCCTTTGAAGGCAGCCCCTCTTCCCACAGGCCACGGTGGGAACAAACCCTCGAGCTGCTGCCACGGCACTGCCCAGGGACACTAAGGCAGGTGTCAGGAATGTGCTCCCAGGGGTGCCACACAGAGGGAGCTCAGGGAGCTCAGCATCCCTTGGAAGGCTCCTGGCACCTCCTGTGGATGGGGACCAGGAGCAGGAGCTGGCAGGCAGCCAGTGAATGCCTGTGGAAATCACCGTGAAACAAGAGCCCAAAATAGGTTTGCCGTCTGGGACAGGCCAAGACATTACTCTGGATCCAGGCAATAGGCCTGGCTTTTCTTCCTGATGGGAATGAAAGGACTGGAGAATAATTCAAAATTGCAAAGGAACATGGGAACAGAGATAACATCTGAATGAGGAAACCTTTTCCAATAGGTAGTACACCATGAAACACATTTGGCAGGGCAGGAAGTTTTTTCTACTTGAATTCTTTTGTATTGCCCTTACCCAATCCTTCTATAAAGGTTTTAATTAAGAATATATTTTCCATATATAAATACCTCTTATTCCAAGACTGTATTTAAAGACAGCTTGATGCACTTAATTTTCAGCTTAATTTCACAAAGTATCTTTCTTTCAATACTTGCCTCTGGAGAGATGGCAAGTGCACAATTCACCTGCCTTTTGGAGCTGCTGGGACAATTTCTGGGACAATTATCTGCATTCACCATGCTGTGGTGACGAAGTACTTTTGACAGCACCAGAAAGTGGCTCAGAAGTTTTTCCTATTTAAAACTGTAAGGTATAGATTATTATGCACTTGGGATGATTCAGGCCAACAAGGATCTTAAGAGACTGTGTCTGTGAAGGTGCCAGACAGGAACTCCCAGCTGTATGTCACAGAGGCAACTTTCAATTAAGATTAAATAAACATTTACACTGACACTCTTTAAGTCAATCAATCTGTCCTTCCACTTGCTTCATCCTCGATATATCTTGGGAAAATACTGGAATTATATTTTCTACAGTGCACTCCTCTAGCCTTTCAAGTACAATTGCCCCCCATTTATACAGCTCTCCCGTTGAATCTGCTGGCTCTTAAAGGTCCAAGCCACACACACCAAGTGCATCTTGAGTTCAGTGATCCTTTGAACAGTGATGCCCACTGGACATGATTTTTGGTAACATACTGTAAAATGGCCTCTCTTCACTCAAAAAAAGTATCTCCCACCTCTGACACTATTTTGTCCAGACGAGAACCTGCTGCACACCTTTAAAAATGAAAACAAGTCAGAAAAAAAAAATGGAGTTTTGATCATATTTGGAAGCTGTAAACAACTAGAGTGTTAGAAGCTTTCTAGAAAGACTTGCAAGACCCAGCATATAGTTACCCAATAATCTCTGTTTAAGCCATCCTCCAGAAAGGAACTCATAAATGTACTACTGATTGAGAATTCCTCTAAACTACTGCAGTTTGGGAATTTTAGCTGCAGGCCACATCTGTTTTTCTAAATAGGTTTTCTAAATCTTTTACTTTGTAACAGCTGTTGATTACACAAAGACTAATTGCACCACTGAACAATAGTTGTCTCTATTGAACTGCTCAGTAGATAATGAAAATAGACTGCAGATACAAGAAAGCCCATCTTCAAATTCTTCTGTTCTGCTATGCATCTCCATTCAAAAGGTCTATCATTTACTGACATTAATGTGCCCTTTTTATGATAATAAGTTAAAATTGCTTCATAATTACTTCAAAAGCAGTAATTATGTTGTAGAAACAATGCCTAATTTCTACTTAGATTTGTTTACTTTTGTCTGGAGCCATTTTTGTTATGGAAACAGCATTGTCAGACTGCTGGCAGACCTCTGAAATAAAATGAGAAGGCTCATTACTGTGACTATCAACCTTGGATTTCACATCCAAGTGTTTCACCATCTTCAGCAGCACACTGTAGAAATTCTCCAAGGAAAAAAAGGTAGAATTTAATGAATAGCAACATTTTTAAGGCAGCAAACAAGTTCTATTGTGATCAGAAGGATAGAAGGATAAGCGTATTGTGTAGAATTTTCAAATATAAATACAGGTTAATAAAAGGTACTTACACAGAACGTAGGAACATAGAATCATAGAATGGCTTGGGTTTCAAGGGACCTTTAAAGATCACCTAGTCCCAGTCTCTGCTGTGAGCAGGGACATATTTCAAACAAGAGAAGCCTCTCATGCATTGAGAATGGAAACAGCAGTCATTTATATGTACTCAGTCCTTGGAAGGTTCTGTATTTTTTTTTCCTTCAGCTCAAAATAACTAGCTTTGTCTGCATGGCTTTTACAATGGTGTAAGTTAACTTATTTTTAATTTATTTTAATTTTATTTTAAGTTATTCTTCATTTACATTAAAAAGTTGGAATTCACTTTCTTTCTGTCAAGTAAGTTTCTGTGGGAACACATTTCATTAATCCAGTGTAAAGATCCCCCTTTGAAATACATGATGATACCATAAACAGTGACAGTCTCTTAGTCTTCAGTTTGAAAAATGATGAGCAAATCAGTTAATTAAAGACTCCACTTTAGTTCCTAATGTCACAGAAAGCCAAACCAGCATTTCAATTTCTCTTCTTCTTTCCCCCACTCTCCTTTCTGCCCCGCTGCTCATTCTTCCGAACTCCTCCAAACAGCTACCAGCCTCCTCCTCAACACAAAAAGCCCCACAAACTTGGGGAAAAGGGGGGGTTCCACTGGATGGTATGGAACAAGTGCCCAGCACAGTAATGGTTTTATGATACTGTACAATTACCTTCATCCTAACACCTCCCAAACCCTCCACTGTTTTTTACCCCAAGAGTTGGGCATATCCCCCCAAACAGTCAATACTTCTAGCTCAAGTGACTCTCTAATGCAAGCTGGTGTTTTTTCTCTATGAAGACCATGCTATATTGTATCTGTTAATAATATTAGTTTAATATTGCAGGTAAGCATATTCATATGGCAAAACAGCTGTTACAGGGACTAGAGTCGGTGGAGGATTCAAAGAGAAAACCTCAAGTCAGGTTTGGTCTCACTTTACTAAGTCATGAGGATAGAGTTATATCATATAGTTACATTAAACTAAAGGAATCAGAGCTGTGCTTCTGGCAGCATTCCAGACACTTTTCATCTGAGTTTGGAACTCAAGCTACACGCTGCTGTGCGACACGTGGTGTAGAGGTCAACACAGAGCGCCTCCATGGACTGTATGTAGTGCTTTTAAGTCAGAAAGTTTCTTTTCCCAGCTGAGCAACAAGCTGGATCTGAAATGTCCTGTCCAATATTAATTAGTTGGCTTTGTTGCTCCCATGATCAAATTCTTCAGATTATAAGTAGAATTATAACATTTCTGTTGGGTCTTTGTAACAGAAATTGGTAATACAGTCCTTTGTAGAAAAAGATTTTTACTGCTTTTGGTCATTCACCAGTTCACCAGTGCAAATAGGTAAGTAAAAGATGAATAAACCTTGTAATCTATTTATGGAGGAAATTCAAAATTAGAAATATATGCAAGGGTTATTATATAGATCAGAAACTGTTGTTTCTTCTACTACAGGCAAAATTTATTATTAATACTTTAGCATACACTGGTCTAAGTTCAGAAAAAAGCTAGAATGCCACAGATATATCCTCATCACATGGCACTGTTAATATATATATATATACATTTGTGTGTATATATATATACATTTGTGTGTATATACATATATATATGCACAAACACCAATTAACAACATTGATACTGCTGGTAATAGAGTAGTAACATGTATAATGTTATATATATATGTGTGTGTGTGTGTGTGTGTCTGTGTGTGTGTGTTTGTTTGTGTAGTGAAGAGAGAAACACAGACAACAAAATGTATATTTGCACTTCACTTTTCCTGAACTCCTCCATGGAATGTATATCTTTAAATTATCCATTATGGATGCACACAGAAACCTGGGTGCTGGTGGCAAAGTGCAGTGCGACAAAGCCCAGAAATATCAGTGACCATGCTCTGTGGTTCACATTGGCATGATATGAATTAAAGGAAATCCTACAGTCCAAAACTGCTGGAGTTGAAAGTTCTCCAATGACAATCTGATGCACTGGCTGGTTGTGGGACCTAGTGCCAGATTTGTATTATTTTAGCCGCAGGTACAGACTGGCAATCACAACAATTGTCACTTGGTGAAGCCAGATTTCTCTGCAAATGGAAAACGCCTTATGAGTGGAAAAGCTCTCCAAGCCACAATTTTTAAAGAACAGATTGGAGAAAGAAAGATGGGAATCAGAGGACTTAAATGTTTTGAGAAATCAAAATTTTTACAATTTTGCTCTTAGTTACTCTGTCATAGCCTTGCCAGCGGAGGAAACTGTCACTACCATGCATTGAAATAGTACAGAAATGAAGCTGAGATACATTTGGGAATTTATGTGCAAACATGTAAGATGCAACCAAAAGCTGTCACTTTTTGGTTTTGCACGGTTTAAACAAGATCAGAATGTTGATGCTAAACTGTTGCTAAACTGATGCTAAACTGATGAGATCCTGCTACTGGTGATAGGTTTTTAAAATACATCTGCCATTTTTTCCCATTTCTCTCTTAACTTCTCTTAATGCAAGTAAGAAAGGACAGAAGGCATTTATAGTATAACAGACAGAACACCCCAAGAGGAAAAAATGAGAGGATGCTAAACTATAAACACTTTCTCTACACTGTGCTCACATTAGTATGTCTCTTTTCCTGACTACCTGCATTGGACATTTTAATTAAAGAAATGTGATTAAGGAAAAGCCTATTTGGCTTCTGATTTTGTGTTACATTTATTATAATTTCTGTAACAGCTCAGGGAACTTGCATTACTCTCTGCCATCTTGCTTTTCAATGATCTGAAGTTATTACCAAGATCATAAAATCACCGAATGGCCTGGGTTGAATGGTTGTCAAAGATCTAACCCCCTTGCTGTGGGCAGGAACTTTTTTCACTAGACCAGGTTGCTCAGAGCCCCATCTAACCTGGCCTTGAACACTTCCAAAGGTGGGGCAGCCACAATTTCTCTGGGCAAACTGTTCCAGACTATATGTCCTCTCTAGCATGTTTGTATCTTCTCATTACATAATTTTTCTCTGCACTGAATTGCTCTGAACCAGTGAGATAAGGACAGATGACAGGTCTACTTTTGTGGACTTGTCCTGACTGGCATATAAACAGTCTTACCTGTTTTTCCGTACCTTTTTCAGACCTGTCAAATCCCACACATTGGGAACAGACTATCAATTGGCTCCAGCCTGCCGTTTTTCTTCAGTACATATTGAAAGAATAAGAGAGCTCTTGGTAAGTGACCTTACCTGCCAGAAAAGGCTGACTCAGTCTGCATTCTGTCCGTGGGTGTATCTTACAAGCAGGACAGAGAAGAGAAATGGGAGTCCCTCATCAGAGCACTGGGGACTGTGGTTTGGTGCTGGCTTGGAAGGCCATCTGCTTCCATGACACACTGGAGAAGATGATGGTCATGATTTTCAGATTCTTGAGACATTGGCAAACCTGGCACACGGTCTGGTTGTAACGGGTGGTATTCTATCCTACAAAAAGGTGAGAAAGGACAAGAACTGCTTGTATTACAGATTTTAGAAATAAAGTTCAAGTACACAAGCATACTGGACATTATTAAGTCCTACCTTTGCTTTCCTAGGTAGTTAATTTACTCAATTATTTCTGCATAAGTCCCACTCTTTCAATATAAATGAGTACATGATCATAAAAGGGAATTATATGTGATGAACAATTTAATTTATTACTATGTACAGCAACAGGAATTTTATGAAGAATTACAAATTACTGTGTTATCTTTGTCCAGGAAAGCAAATAGAACAAGTGAAAGTTAAACAACATACCACATTTTATAGAAAAGCAGAATTAAGTTAGAGATGAAAATCAGCAAAGATCAAATAGAAAAAATGGGATTATGTGAAATAAAGGAGTGACTTTTCCATGTACAGAAGGACAGCATTGTCTGGAAGTCAGAGTAGAGGCAAGATGAAAACAGATCATTGGTTCTGCATACCTTGCATAGCTGGAAAGGTGCCCTGTGATGGCACAAGCTAGTTAGGAATTAGAATTTTCAACCAGCAAGTTGATGGTTTTACTTTCCCATCATGTGTGCCTGGAGCTGACAACAGGGTTAGGATCTGTGCCCCAGACAGGAGGAACAGTCCCACAGCTGGCCATGAGGCCAGGGAGGCCCACAGAGCTGCTGCTCAGGCTGGAGAGGTCTCCTGTTTGTGCTAGGCCTGTTTGGACTCCCCACAATTTGGGGAATGGATTTGTATCTTGGTGGCAGTTTCAGAATTAAGCTTGTTGAAGGGGGAATTGAAGAACAATATTCCTGTGTGGTACCATGGAGCAGAACACACCAGGGTCTGGTGCAGGAACTCCCAACTGTCTGCGTCTCTTAGGTGCAGTGGTGAAATGGGGTTGCTGGTGTCATGTCATGCAGCATATTGAGTTCAGGCTTCAGGCGGGCTCGTCTGTTGGGCTTGATGATCTTGGAGGCCTTTTCCAACCTCAGGATTCTGTGATTCTATGTCACTCTCTTCTCCCAGCTAACAAGCAACAAGACAATAGGAGGTGGCTTTGAGTTGCACCAAGGTAGGTTTGGATTGGACATTAGGTACAATTTCTTCACTGAAGGGGTGGTCAGGCATTAGAACAAGCTGCCCAGGAAAGCAGTAGAATCATTATTCGTGTGACCAAAAACCACATAGAAATGGCATTTTGGGATGTGGTTTAATGGTGGTCTTGGCAGTGCAGGGTTAACAGCTGGACTTGATGGTCTCAGAAGTCTTTTGCAACCTTAATAATTCTAAGATCAAAGAGCTGGAGACCTAGAAAGGGTTGTGTGTCCCAGCCTTCAACCTGACTTTGCAATGTTTCTAAAACCCAGGAAACAGTGAAGTGTGGAAGCCACTCCTTTCCTTATGTACTGCTCCTGCTACTCCTGCCCATTTCAGTTGTCTTGACCAAGATGGCCAAGTCCAAATGTTCTTGGCCACAGGAAGGGGACAAAGGTGCTGCTCCTAGTCAGTGCAATGCCAGATCCTTGCCTCCAGGCTGTGCAAGAACTTAGTAGGAGCCTTTCCTCCTGGAAACCAGAACCCACACCAGAGCTGTAGCCAGCCTCCTGCTGAGCAGCCAGCTGTGCACTGTATGGAGCTGGGTGAAGAGCTCAGGGCTGCCCACCACAAACTCCAGCCCTCAGCTTGGCCTGAGGGATGGCCAGGGAGTGGGCGCACCAAAGACCGAGGCTGTGACAGGTACTTGAAGTCTGTTCCCGTGTCTGGAGGGTCTGTTTAATATTCAGAAGAAAGTAAATGGACATTTTCTGGCCTTTTGGGAACTACTTTACCATTCCTTTTCAAGCTTTAGAGGCCATATTAAACTCAGTATTCAGTGGAGTTCCTTAGCTTGTGAAGCCTTAAACACTTCTCCTAGGGTTTTTGCATAGTTTTATATTTTATTTTATATTCCCCTCCCGAAGTGCAAAATAAGATTTTTAGCTGGACTATTTCTCCTCTTTTCTTTTTTTTTTTCTTTCTTTAAATGGATCTCACATCCTCCTTTCTTAACATTCATCATTCTTATTGCCCTCAAGTCAATATTTAGCATTTTCCAATCAGTGAATGCTCTTCAAACTGAACATTCAGGATTCCTGTGGTATAGAAGCTTCCTGTTTTTCACTTTAGGCTCTCCGGTACTTTTTGCTACCGGTTTGGGCAAAGCTCATCTATTTGATCTACAGTCTCGCTAGAAAAAACTTGTGAAATAAATGACTGAGTGGAGGAGGCAGAAGGGTAAATATAAGTCAGTAATTTGTGTAACCTGTCCATCAGTTTGGCAAGCTCATTGACTGGAGGTTTGCTGTAGTTTAGATTAGCTGGATTTTTCTTCTTTCTCTGACTTTTGCAGTTTAGGCAAAGTACTTTGGGAAAGAAAATAATTGAAAGAGAAGCTTTCATTTGCTCTCCTGAACTTAATCAGGGATGGCAGAGAGGCTTTCTAACAGCACATGGTGTAGATTCTATGTGTCCCCATTCTGCTGCAGGGGAGGGGGTCTTCAGAGTTTGGAGCTCATTACACAGTTTCTGGCACTGTGCACAGAGGCCAGGTGATAAGAAATGAGAGAGGCAGCCTGGCTAGGGAGATAAGCTTCAGAAGATCCTATGGTTTTATTTCCAAAGCCAGTTTTACTTTGTTCCAGCTGAAGGTGTTAGTTCCTGGGGTTTCACACCCATGCTGCAGTCCCAGGATAAACTGCAATGCTATATCTGAAAAAGAATACCTGAACTGCAGAATCAAGGAAGTTGGTGGAAAGAAGAAGGCTTTTACTAAACATCTAATTTATTTGGAAAACCAGCTTTCTCTCTAAACCAGTTTGAAATGCAGTCCTCCAAACAGCCCAGTGTGCATTCCCAAGTGATGATCCAAAGGAAACAACTACCTGTGCTTTCAATGCACTTCTCTGCCCAGACTCCTCAAAGGGACAAGCTTAGCCTGTCTTCATGGCCCAGTTACAGAGAGTGTAACTGATGCTTGTGTTGTGAATAGGATATGATTTGCAGGCAGCAGAAATTCCTCCCTCCCTGACACATGTCCTCACCAGCTGTGTGCTGTAAGAACCATGGAGCAGTTCAAACAAGACTGTGCAGAATCAGACCAAAACCACCCTGGTGCTTACAAAGGCTCTGACAGCAATCCTGGTCCCTCCAGACTAACAGCCAGGGGATATTTCTCAGCAGAGACATTTTAGATGATAAACAGCTCCCTGAATCTATTCATCAGTGTGTCTGTCACATAAGCTACCAGTTATTGTCTAGCTGCAAAATCAACATTGACAGCATAATGCACCACCTTTTCCATGTGGGAAGAGTCCTGACATTTTAAACAACAGAGGTGCCAACACTCGGCCCAGCTGCCAGGGTATGACCAGGCACTCAGTGTGCTAGGCTGCTGTCACAAAATCAGGTCTCAGTAAAAACCACTTTATTTTGTAGCTTCATTTGTGTATGTGCATTGAACCTATGGCTGGAACATAGGTGTTTCAAACTGGATTCGCTAGAAAGTTGGCTTTCCAACCAAATGAGATGTTTTGCAAAGCCCAGTTCCTCTGGAGCTTTCCCCCCTTACACAGGCTCTGTGCAGAGTAAAACTGATTAAAAAGACCAAAGTTCTATCACTTTTTGTTAGACAAGTATACGACTTCTCTATGCTGTTATTTCCACTTTAGGAAAAAATAATAGATGTTTTATTCTGAAAGATTCCTACTAAAATATATTTTGGGGATCACTGACTTACAAGCAAGGAAGATTTTTTTTCTATATCCACTTTATTTCTGAACAGCTTTAACAGCTTCTAGGCCTGAACCCAAACACATGACCATCAGTTAGATCAGCTCTTTAAATAAAACAAACCTTAAGCTATCCCTTCTCTCTCTGCTTATTTGTAGTAGGTTATAGTTGTCATCTGTTTGTTACCCCATTTGCACTTAAAAATCATTAAAATACTGATGCTCCAATGCAGAAGCAGTAGGAAACATTTCTGTATTAGATAAGGCATTTTACACAGAGATTTATACAGAGAAGTGAAATGGAGGTTTTTTTTTCAATGTCTGTTTTCAAAAAGTGGAATTTCAAAAGCAGCTTCAAGTCTTGGGACTTATTAATAATCATCAGTTAGTTTGCACTGTGCAGAAATTATTCCATCCAGTAGGCCTGAAATGACACAGTTAAAAAATAAAGGGAAAACTTGGTACAGACTAATCAGCACCCATTTCAAGAGCATGATGGATGCTTAGGGGGAAGTCAACAGATTTCTTAATACAATGATATTATGTCAACTTCTAAAATAAGTGCCAAGTGAATTAAAGCTCAGAATACATTCTTATGGTCAGTGCTAGACTACTCCAAATCTGGTCCAAGAATAATGCAGTCCTGAGCCATTTCACTTTGCAAAAAGAAAGAACAGAAAAGTTTTCATAATTGACCCTTAACTCATGCAATAGGAAAAATCTGCACCCTCTCACAAAGAATACAAGCTTTTGCAGTACTTTTAGAGTAACGGTGTTTCCAGTCCATGGAGAACACTGGCAGCCACCCAGAACAACTCTCCTTCTTACAGGCCCTTGGAACTTGACCTCTGATCCAAGGGCAGCAGCTACTATGGCATGCTGGAAAGGAAAATGCCCAGGAGTCAGCATGTGCATATGGGCGAAATGTAGGAACAAAGGTCAAATGGCCAGAGCAGACACGTATTCCCTCTTCTTGATCAACCTCCCTGCTTAAAATACACTTTGAATAGGAAGAGAACTTCATCTGCAGCAGAGACAAATGTCAACAGCTGAGAGGGGCTCACTTGACTTTGAAGTCAAGCATCTTAGCTCTGAGGAAGGCAAACGAAGTCTCTTCTAAGTCTCTTATGAAGCCCAGAAGATGGGAAAAAAGTGTTACTTCCTTGATGAAAATATGACTGGGGTCAATCTCTTGGAGCTGTGGATGGATAAAAGTGGAGCACCACAGTTTATAAAAATTATTATGAAACCTGGTTTATTAGTCTAGCCTCTTCTCCTGGCCTAGGCACATATCTTGTCTTGACATCTCCTGGTTAAAATCCTTATAAACACCTTATTTTCCACCATAGAAAAGGAATGGATATTGTGAGGTTTATTTGGAAGTTGAAATACTGTCATCATGACCAGTTCAGGAAAAAACATGTGTGGTAATAACGGAGTGTAGGTGCATTCAGCTTTCTGAAGCCAAGGCTAGAGGCAAATCTGATCAGATCAGCACAGCTAGAAATGTGACAAGCTATCATTAACATTAGGCGATTGCCCAGTTTCACTGCTGATTTCTTTAACAGAACTTGAAATAAAAATGAAATTAAGAAGAATCTCACACCTGACACCCCAAGTAGACTCTGTGTGTCCTTTCTGCCCTGAGTTCAGACCAGCAGCCAAGCCCTGGTGATAGAGCTGGCTCCTGGAGTGCAGCTCCAACAGCTCCAGGCTCACAGGGCTGTGTGCCTGTCAGCTGCTCAAGGCAGGTGGTGATTTCACCATGGATACTGCCAGCCCAGTGTGTTCCCTTGCTTTCAGCTCAGGGCAGCCTGGGACTTGAAGCCATCCTTGGCTCCCAAGATGATCTGCCCCAGAGGACCTTTGATTTAAAGGGCAATTAGCACCTCCTTTTCAACACAGGGCTTTAGGGATATACCCTGGAAATGGCTTGGCCGGGTTTGGCTTTTAGCCCTGTGTTGAGTGCAAAGTTGTGCATATGCACAGTCTGCAGGGAACTCCAGCCCCTCTCTTTCTGGATGGAACCGCTTCCTTCCCTCTTAATCTCTCAGTTCTCCCTTGGGCCTTGGCAGCAATACAATCTTACAAACTCCAGTGACAGGACACTTTTGAGGAGAACATACAAGTGAATGTTGGGATTTTAGAACCAAAGATGCCCATTTTATCACTACAGAATTCTGACAAAGAATACTCTGCTCCTGAGCTTTGCAACAGGCTTTGGAGGCCACAAACCTGTCCCTGTTGTCACCACCCATTTCCTCCAGGCAGACCTTTGTGACCATCACTCCACCACTGCCGCCGTGCCTGCCCTGAAGCTCCCTGGCTTCGCCTGCCCGGCCGAGGCACGGCCAGCAGTGGGGACACTCCCCTGTTTCTCAATGAGATTCGGGGAGCAGCTAAGACAGAGCGCTTCGCTGTTTGCCTTGTAAGGAGGAGAGGCGGCGTCCGAGGAGGTAACGAGGGAGTCGACTCAAGGCCGGGGACAAAGTCTTAGGAGCTCCGAATGCCATTGTCCCGACGGCCAAAAGGTGCCCTCGAGCCCTTCGCAATCATCTTAAGTACCGGGGCGGTGACAAGGGGGAAGGGACGCCCACCACTCAGTGGGGGGATTTGGGGGAGTGGAAGGTGGAAGGACAGACAGACACACAAACCAATGGGGGAAGTTCAAGGGAGGGACCCCTGGCCCTCGTCCACTCACTCAATGCCCAAGGTGGAAGATTCTGGGAGAGTGGGATTGGGAGCTGAATGATGGACAGGGTACCAGGGAGGGGACAGGGGAATTACTGAGCATTTTCAGGGAGATTGGCATTGAGGGAAAGGCAGGAAAGCTCAGGGTGGGACCACCGGGAGAAAATGGGGGTGAAGGGGCAAACCATTACAGAACTGTTACATGGGTATAAAAACACAATACAACACATCACTCCATCTCTGTAGCTCCTGACTTGGTGAGAAGTCTGTTCTGGTGCCCTTCATCCCATCTCTGGTGCCAGCAGGACTTCCAGGGGAGGCTCATGCTTCTGGGGTACATTCTTCCTCCACCCATGCTGCTCTGGAATGCTAGATGGATGTCAGGACCTGCCTTCACAGGCCATTAGTGGGAGCTCGGGAAGAGTTCTACTCTGGAAGAGAACAGTGTCTAGGACTGAGGTGACCAACAGATGATAGACAAAGCAGGCACTGACTGAATGGAGAAGTGCCTTGTTCACTGCCAGGCAGTCACAAAGATGGGCTGCACCTCCAAGGGACCCAGCTGAGCCAGCACAGAGCATGCTCAGCTGTTCCATTCCAGGGGGGAGTCTCAGGGCTAAAGCCAGGACTGTGGGCACAGAGCAAGGAGCTCACTTTGGCAAGAGGGAGAGGTCAGCAGCTTTGGTATGTGCTCTGGCATTCAGGAGAAAAACCTACCCTGCTTGCTCCACCATTTTTTGGAAGTCTCTGAAAAATTTCCCACCATGGTCACAGAGCAGCCAGACAAAGTCACCACACTTGTACCCTAGGTGGGGAGGTGGAGCATAGCAGTAGGAGGGCAAGAGGACATCCAGGTTGTCCCACCTGGCCATGGAGGCTTAAAGGCACTGGCAGCTAATGTCTGTCAGATCCCTCTGAGCCTTTGAAGAGCCCTTCTTCTAGATTTCCTGCCCAGAAGAAGTAAAGGACCTACTGGTAACACAATCACATTGAGTTAGAAGTTTCCTACCCTCTCTGACTCAGTAGTCTAGGGTGTTCATGGTTTTGCATCTTGCAGGGTCTCTGCTCCTCACAGTCATGGATTCTCACCCACTTCACCAAGATGTGCTGGTTTTAAAGTGTGGGTTATATTTCTTTGTCTCAGTTGCCAAACACTTTCTTGTGCCTTTTGTGAAAGCAACTGACAATACTTGTGACCTCTCCTATGCTTCATTGGAGCAAAGAACAACTTCACCAAACCACAGCCTGGATCTGCCATTATCTACATCTTTTGTCATTATCTACAGCTCTGACTTCAGGGGGACAGTCCTTCCTTCCTTCCTTCCTTGAGAGAGTAAATCTTTGAGATTTCACTTGGGACATCTTTTCAGCCCTAGCCAACTCCTCCTGCAACTTTATATACACACAAATACATACCTCATCTTTCATTTCCATTTTAAACATTATGTCAGGCAGTGAAGCTTTCTGCCTCTATGGTTATCCCAGAAATGACAACTTCTTATCCTTTTTGTTCCTATCTCTGAGCAAGGAGATACCAAAGACCTTGCAGCCACATATAACTTTTTTTTTTCCTCTTTAAATAGAGCTTTTCTTTGAATTTTGAAAAACTGATTTTATTTCTTGCAACTAGAACATTTCTGGTCAGAGAAACACTGCTTGAAGCTTACCCCCATACCCACTCAGACAGTCTCTTGCAAATTCAGATTCCAATGAAATTCAGAAAATTACTCATTCTGGGTTTTGCTTTTGATTTGCTGATGTCCTTCTCTCCTTTTTTACACTGTGTTTTCCCAATACAGTCCACTAAGGATTGTCTTGTTTTCCCTGTAGGTTCCACCCCAATTCTGCACAGCAGGGTACAGAGCCTGGACCACTTTTCCAAGTTTGTAATTTTTCAAGTCACCACAAGGTCAGGATGACCTAGGAGACATTTTATTTCTCCCTTTGGGGCCTCTGACTTAAAGATCCCACAAACATTTCAACATTCCTTGACCTTAGAAGTCTCAAAGCTCTCCCAAATGATACAAAGGAGATTCCTCAGTTTTTTTTCTAATTTTTCTAATTTTTCATTGTGTGCACAAAGGCAGCTTGTGGCAGTACCTGCAGGGTCAGTGCTTCCACCAGGCACAGGCATGAGAGGAGAGAAAGATGCTCTGTGATTCAGTCTGGAAAGGAGGCTTCCCTTCCTGGTAAACAGTAAGGAGGGTTGCAATATGATAAACAGAACAGAGGGACTTTTGTACTTTACTGATTTCAAAGGTGAAGTGCTTGCAGTCAGTTTTAATATGCAGGTTTTAATTTTGGGACTACTGATGCTATGGGAATACCACACAGCACATGTGACCATGAGTATAACACACGTCTGTTGTTAGATTCCCAAGTTCACTGAGAGATTCCTTCATATGTGGCTCAGTTTTCAAGGACAGAAAACCCTCACCCACCTCACCAAGTGGGCAAACAAATGGCACCTGTGTTCACCAACAGGCTCAAGGTGCAAGAGGCAGCCCGCAGCAGGTCAAGAACATATTCCTGCTTTTAGTGCCAGAGCTCCAGGGGAAGAGCTACCATCACTTATGTCCTTCTCTGTATAGTGATAAATAGACACTGAAGCAAATTCATGTGGCTCTCAGAATCCACAGATATCACACCACTTTTTGAAAAACAGATTTCACCACTACAAATGAAATCATTAAACCCAGAGCACTGGCATCTGTGGAAGCAGAACTATTTCTTTACATTGAGTAAACAAGTTTTTACACACCAAATTAATTCCTCACTCCCGAGTTAGTCCTGGGGGGCCAAAGCAACCCACGTTGTTGCTTGCTCGGTGCAAACCCAGGAGAGGCTTTGGCAAGGCTTCCCCACGCGGCTGCCTGAACTGCAGTGCTTGAAGGGATTCCATTTAAGGCACAGCAGGGATTTCATGCTTTCCCTCTGGCTCCTCACATACAGCTCCTGCCTTTGAAGGCAGCCCCTCTTCCCACAGGCCACGGTGGGAACAAACCCTCGAGCTGCTGCCACGGCACTGCCCAGGGACACTAAGGCAGGTGTCAGGAATGTGCTCCCAGGGGTGCCACACAGAGGGAGCTCAGGGAGCTCAGCATCCCTTGGAAGGCTCCTGGCACCTCCTGTGGATGGGGACCAGGAGCAGGAGCTGGCAGGCAGCCAGTGAATGCCTGTGGAAATCACCGTGAAACAAGAGCCCAAAATAGGTTTGCCATCTGGGACAGGCCAAGACATTACTCTGGATCCAGGCAATAGGCCTGGCTTTTCTTCCTGATGGGAATGAAAGAACTGGAGGAGAAGTAAGAACTGCAAAGGAAAATAAGACTAGAGAAGTATCTGAATGAGAAGATCTTCTCCAATAGGTAGGGGACCAAGGTATGGAAAGTATGAAAAAATGGGAAGCTTATTGCTCCTGTCACACCTTCCCTGTTTAGACTGGGAGTGGAGAAGGAAAGAAGGGGCGTTTCCTTAAAAAATGTAATTGAGTGAGACATAAATCAAGAGTCTGTTCACTGGAGTAAATTAAGCTTGGCTGCTGTGAAGAGTGAGGAAGTGAAAACCTTTGGTTGGCTGCCCAAGGGAAGGGAGGAGAAGAGATAAGATATGAGGTAGGTGATGAAAGGGATGCAGAAGCACAGAAATGTGAACGGGTTAGAGCTAATAAAACATTGTGCTCTAGGTCCTACTTTTCCCATTCCAGTGGCTTGGAAGTGTGAGACAGAGCTGACAAAAGAGCTTGCAACAAAGAGACAGAGACACCAGGACCACTTTTCAGTTATAAGCTTTTTCTTTTTTAGAATTCAAGCTTACACAGTTATCTATGCCCACTATATTCATAATTACATTTTAATATCTGCATACAAAAGCTATGTAAAAATTATTTTCTTCCCCAAATATACAAATTTTCTCTTTAGATAGTTTAAAACATTTGTGATCACAGATTTTTTTTTTTTAATATATTTTAGGCTGAAAAAATATTACCAATCTAGCATAACTCTTAACACTGTTTGCAAAAAAATACATCATCCAAGGTACTTTGTTTCTTTACTGTATCGTGTAATGTTTGCCTTACCCTCAGGGCATGAAACTGATATAAAAAAATAAACCAAATAAGTAAAACCCACAAACCTCGTAGACAAAGTAGTAAGTCCTCCCAACCAACTTCATAAAAACAAATAAACAACCCAAACCACCCTCCTCTTTAAAAAAATTATGAATGACTAATTTGATGTATTTATGAGCAAACTGAAACTGTAGAGTGCTAAGGAAGTAGGAAAAGAGAAAAAGAAATTACAGTATGTCAGCTAGTTCATGCCCTGATACTATCTTTACCAACATTAAATGTGTAATTAAATAAAGTGTCTTTTAATGTTTTACATTGTGCTCAGTAATCTACATAAATTTAATCCACACCTGGGTGCTGATGTAGATTTACAGTTGATTGTCTTGTGCATAAACAAGGTTAGCTTTTAAAGAAGGTAAACTGTGCAATGGACAGTCACAAACAACTTATTACCTGCACAATATTGCTTTTTGAAGGCGACATCAGTCAATGTGGATACACACAAATAATGCATACTCTTTGCATTTGCTAACATCTACACTAAAACTTTGTGATAAGGCCAAACCTTTTTTTTTGTTTTGTTTTTAATTTTAAAGCAAAAATATACCATAGTAAAAAATAAACAAACCAAAAACGTGCTCACACCGTTTTGAGTCTTTAAGTGGAAAATAAATCTCTATCACAACTAGAATAAAATTCTCTCTATAAAATTTAAATACAGATCACTTCATTACTTTATCAAAAGGAAATGTCTGGCAATCATTTCCAGATGATCACAATAACAAGACACATTAAGAGGTTCTGTTGCCTCTTCCTTTGTGAAAAGATAAATGTTGAACACTTTCAATTGCTCTCACAGTGAGAGAAAACGTGCCTTGGTTGTGGATTTTGATTCTGTCAATGAAAAAGGTTTAGCCTTAGGAATGCTGGCTACATCTCAAAACCATAAGACTGATTTTTAAAGTTTATGATTCATGCAGCAAGAAGTCAATATGACACATACAGATTAGAGTTCCATAGCATAAAAATACATCACTAGCAATGACATGCTCTGCTTGTGATTAACAGCCCTCTCTTGGCAGATTTCTGATATAAATGGTCTTTCTGGACAGTTTTTTCCTCTTTCTGATACCTGCCTCTGAAGAAGCAAGCAGTCTGCTCAAAGATGATTTTGTACCTGGGAGGTCTAACACTAAGGTCTACATTTTGGCAGAATGTAAACAAAAATCATTAGCACGCACTATATATGTTATAATAAATATCACAACTTAACTGAGATTACACATGAAATGAATATCTAAATGCACATGTTACTCAGGGCAATTCCATGAATGGTGACAATCAGGTTTGACAGGAAAAACCTTCTGTGTAAGACCCACATGTAGACCACAAAGCAAACATGAGAGCCATGTGGCACCAGCAGAAACAAGACTCTGGACTGCACTGGAAAGCACATGTTTATTATTCCACTCGGAAGGCCAGTTACTACAAAGGGTGCTGACTGTGGCACTGGTGTCTGCCACTGAAGTGGTCAGTCCAGGGGCTCAATCCCACAATGGCTTGAGATCACTGATACTTAGAAGTATGTCTTTGCAGAGCTAATGTCAATTACTTTTGCTGTCACAATCACATAAATCAGCAGTCATACTGAGGAAGTAAAGGAAGTAACACAAAGTAAGACTGGTAGGTGATCAGAGGCCATTAGATGTCAGTTCCTTAAATCTGTCCAACTATGAGCTTGGCCTTAGTTTTCAGTTAGGGAATACTACTAACTCAGTCTGTTAATTAGTGCCAGACTCCAACTTAATCTGAAAAGCTAGAGAAACATGTTGATGTATGTCCTTTCTGTTTAGAGCACTGCCAGACCTGTCTTAAGTCGGTTGCCTGATTTTAGGCACTTCAGTCCATCTGCAATCACCTAAGGAAGGAGGCCTGATTTTCTGAACCCTGACTAAGCACAGCTCCAAACTGCATTGGTATTTTGGAACAAGAAGAGATGTGATGCTTCCTCTCCTGGGTCTCACCTGCAGCACAGTCAGAAGCTTGAATTCCTGCTCAAGCTCACACTAAGCAAACAGGTGAGGTACTTGCACTGGCTCACAATTCCATGCTCAGATAGATCCATGGCAGAACAGGGCTTCAAAAGACACGCACATTTCTCTTTTTGCAAGCCACTGTGGGCATAGGCACTGATGCCTAAGCTTTTCATGTATTTGTCATATATTTGTAACTTTGTAGATTTCTGATACATAGCTGTAGCTCCCAGTACTTTTCCTACCCCTTTTCCCCTACATTTTAGACCAATAAGATAGCCTTCTAAGACATATTATGCTACATTCCTGAAATAATATTTAGTCTTGGTTCTTTAGCCAAGGACGTCTTATTTCCTTTTACCATGCATCCTAGACATAATAAATATGGGGCTAGAAACTCAGGAGGGGCTCGAAATGGGCAGAATCAAAAGGGATTACTTAACTAAATGCTCTTCTAATTGGACACTATTGTTAAATATGCTAATTTATTAAACTTATAAAATTGTAGAAGTCCTGTATCACATGTGCATTTTGCCATATTTGCACCTGGAGGCCTCCAATTCTGCTTTTATATTCCTTGTTATATTAATTTTGTCTTGAAAGTGTGTTGCTTTGTTTCTAGATTGTGAAGGCATCCGCGCAAGTAAGGGATTGGCTGCTTTTCTGAGTTCCCTATTACATGCTGTAAATCCTCGATCAAGTCACCCCAAATCACCTATCCAAAGAGCCAGTTTCTGACTCTGCCCCCAAGACAGTGCTCTACAAGGAATTTGGATAGAGATGTTTTTTAGACACATGCTTCAAGATGGAGCCAACACAGCCAACAAAAGAGTTTCTACACCAAATATTTAAGAATCACTCTCCAATGGTGTATCTTCACTGCTACCTGCAAAAAAACTCCTACACACCCCAATGTGTTTTATGTTCTGACAAAAAAAAAACCATAAGTGATAACATTAGTGCTCACAGCTCATCACAGGTGCATATGGTATCAAACAACAGAGAGAACAAGATTCCATATCCCTAAAAATGTGCCCAATAGCACTCCAAATTCTTTATCAATGATGTAGGGAAAGAAGGGTAGAAAGAGTTTAACTCCTGACACACATATATTGTGTTTCATCTATTAATTTTCCTGAGTATCCTGTTTTTATGAGGGGATAAGCACATAACATATGGATTCAGATATGGGCCATGAGCTTTGAAAGTCAACACATCCACTCTAACAATGCCCGCAACTTACCGGGCAAGTGGGTCAATAAATAGCAGAGAAAGAAACTGGTACAAATCAATGCACAACATGAAAGAATGTAGGGTATGAGGCAGTGCAAAACACATGAACTAAATCTCTGGTTCCAGGAAGAAGAGAAAGATGTTTTAGATGTGTCATACAAATTCAGAGGTTTAATATCAAGTTTATAAAACCCAGGGACAACATTCCTGAATGGAGATAGTGACAGAAAGGAACCTCTACCTACAATGTCCTCATCACTGGCCTCCAAACATTCCAGACCTGTGTATACTGGTTTGCAGACTTTGGCAGCAGGACATTTTGTCATTGCTCAGTTTGGTTCCTGCTAGTACAGTTAGTGGAAATAAATTAAAAGAATCAAGAGAGCATCTAGCCTAATGAAACACATACAGACATACCTGTAGGGAGGGAGAACTCAGCTGATCCACATGCACACACACAGGGCAGAGTCAGAGAAAGAGAGAGAGAAGATAAAAATACGGAAATATGTTTAAGACATCTGCTGAAGATTTGTAATTATATATATAAATATATATATATACATGCATATAAACTTTATATATATATATATGTATATATATATATATATATATATATAAAAGGATTACTGCCGAGCAACACTATTTGTAATCCCAGGATAGAGCTCTACAGTCTTGAGTGTTGTTAATAACACAGTTGGTTTCTGTCCTATCTGAAGGTCACCCTATATGTTACATTCTCCTTGTCATCATTCCGTGAGCCTTCATATCCCTGAATAACTCTGAGCCACTGCCTGCTGTCCTGACAGAGAGCCTTCTCGCTCAGAGTAATGGATTTTCCTCAGAAAAAGCAGACTCTTCCATTATCAGGAGCACCTCAGAGAATCAAATTTCTGTTCTCACTCCAACAAACCTTCCAGTGAAGTTATCTGGAGTCCAAATTTAGTAACTGAGGATCTTAATATCATATACACATGGGAAAAAAATACTCAGTCCCTTCTAACACTCTGCATTATTTTAAGTACTTGATTTATGGGGCACAGTTAAACTGCATCTGCTGGAAAAAAAAACTCACAGAATGATGGGATCATAATGATGATGAAGCTCCTAGATCATAGTGGTAATTGTTACAATAGAAACCATCACAAAGACCAGAAATTTCGTACTATGAATTGGTCAGTTGTACCCTGCAAAAGGAGATAATACAAGACAGAATTGTCAGGGTCAAATTAACAATAGCTGTTTCAACTTGAAGGCAAATTTATTTTTCTGCCTCTTCAGTCTCTCTCCCCTGTCTTCCAGGCAATTATGGGTGTGAGCTGGTGACCACGCAAATGCTGGTGAATGAGATTGGTCTGTTCGTATTTTCACTGTTAAGCTATCAAAGCACTCACATCAAAGGACTGAAGAACAAATTGCAATAGTCACAAGTACCCGCATTAAAGGGATGTTTTCATCCATGTGTATACAACTGCCCCCCAGCAACCCCAAAAGAAAACCCAAACAAAACCCCAGCCCCATCTCAAGAAACAGAAGACCACGAAAGAAGAAGAACAAACAGGTGAGAAGAGCTGGGCAACGGGATGAAATGACAGCCAGTAGTGCGATGGGGGTGTGGAGAACCACTTCAGTCTCTCTAATCCTCAAACACTTCCAGGAACAATGGAGGGAACAGTTCTGTGGGGCACTCCACCTTCATGTGCAGGAAGCGGCTGGCATGGCAGGCTCCAATCATTCGCAGGTCTGTCACTTTCATCAGCAGTTTTGGCCAAAAGTGTGCAACATGGTGTTTTCTGTAATTAATGTAGTGTTCGAATGCCAGGAGGAAACCCTCTTGACACTTTTCTATTCTCTCGACGCAAACAAGGCCTGGGCGATCTGTAAATACAAAGCAGCAGAATTCTTACTTATTTGCTCTAACAAATGCCTGATCGTAAATCAGGAAAAACAGGATGATTCTGATGCTAGGAAAGAAAGAAGAGAGACTGAGGACATTTGTGGCTCAGCCACAAATTTCTTTCACTCCATCCAGCCAACTCACTTGCTAGCACTATGCCTATTAAAAGAAGATAATCCTTCCTTTCTTCATCCGTTGCCTGCTTTGCTCACTTAGAGTGTAGTTGTTTGGGAATTCTTTCCTTACAGTGACTAGAACATTAGATCCCTGATTTCAGCTAAGGCTTCTATCTACATTTTTCTGTAAAAAAACTAATAAAGAAACAAAAAAAATTCCTTGTCAGATACCTAAATTACAGTTCTTTTCTATCTGTTTTTCTACAATCTGACCAATGGTTTGATCATGTTTCCATGATGCTTTGATCCCAGATGAGTTGTTATGAAGCATCAAGGAACAGCAAAGGCTAAAAATCTGACTGTCTCAACTGGCACCCAGACTGGGAAAGCCCCTTTCACATGTCACTTCTCAGAAGACACCTCTGAGAAAGCAGGTAATTTTTTAATTGCCTTCTGAAAGCCCTGCTCCTGTATCAGTGTGTAGGGACCTAAAAAGAAATCAAAATGTTTTGATGGGGAAAATGAAGTGCTGTGTTGTGATTAATGTGGAAACCTTTTTATCTCAGATGCAGTTAATGCTTGTAAATCACTGATTGTGTATTGTTATTCGGTGCCCAATCTTCAAAGCCATCTTAAAATAAAATCTTGCCAAATCTGCCACTGCCCAATAATGGAATTTCCTCTTTGGGCTGGCACAACGACTGGAAGCATATATGAAAACATACTCAAATTGAGAAGGTTAGAAACTCTTTGCAAATCATAGGAAATTGTCTATGCTGCTTTTGTATCATGACCAGTTGCAAATGGTCCCAGCGAAGGGAAACAGCACAGCTCATAAATGCCCATTAGGAAGCAGTGGTGCTGTTAATTAGGAAAACAAGAGGGCACGTCAAACTAAACATATGAGACTGGTGGAAATGTGTATGAATGCCCAATGCATGACATTACTCAGGGGAAGAGAGAACTTATCATAAGGACCAGTGTTGCTAATTTATCCATTTTTCATTTAAGGCAAACTGGCTCAGAATCATCACTGATTTCTTCTTGATGATAATCCCTGGCTCATTCCTAAGTACCAAGCTGAGTAAGGTGCGTTACCAAAACCAGTTTTATGAGTATCTCTCTGAACACCCTGAATTTTTTTCCTAGTGCTCACCAAAACAAGTCACTGGGGTTTTGAGAGAAAATTTCTCTCACATTATTCTAGTCAGCACTACAAGATCTAACCTAACTTACTTCTTTTACAAAGAGGCTTGTGACAAAGACCAAAGAGTTTCAAAATTGTTTGGATCCCAATATATTTCTGTTCTCACCTGATGACATGAGCAGAACAGCCTGAAGAAGGGCAACCTCGGTGTCATCCAGGTTAAATGAAGAAAGAGACATGCCCAGGTCAAAAATGGCATCAGACACTACACCAAGACCCCCATTTTTCAGCTGGCCCCTTGTCACTGCCATCTCCCCATTTAGTGTTAAAGTCTCACTCTCGGGGTCATAGCGAACTGCTGCTCGGAGGGACATGATCTCCATACAGCAGCCTTTCAGAAGGATGATCTGGTCTTCACATGGCAGCTGCAGAAATTATAAACGGCAAAGAAAAATTCATGTTTGTCAAACTGAGTGGCTTTTACAGCTACAATAAATCCACAAGCACGAAGTTGCAGTTCATAGCCCAGGACACTGCCCCGCATAGTGCAGCTCCCCTCCAAACACACTGCTCTGCACAAACCCCCAGGATCTGCTTTCCTGCCTTCAGGAACTGCCTGCAGGTTAACATTCCCTGGTTAGCATCTCCACACGCCCTTAAGAAATCTAGCAATAACACGGCTGTTGGCTCCCTCAGCTTACAACTTATCACAGCAGAATAAAATCTAACTGGGGCTGGTGCAGACCTCAGCCATCCCAGTTAAATTCACTACCAGCCATACTTATTTCTTACCTGACCAGAGGAAAAGAAAGACATTTGTGAGGGTCTGTAAGAGTGGACTGTGTTTTAAATAAAAGAAATTAAATAAATATTTATATCTAGAGGATATACCTCAATCAGTGGAGCAGGAATTCTCACTGCCCATTTTAACAACAGTGAATTTATTAATCTAGACTTAATCTAGTAAAACTGTTCTCCTTGAGCTCCCTACACTATTCCTGGATGGACAGAAAATCTATGGCATAACTACAGCTTTTATGCTGGTGCATAAACTGTGATCTTCAGCACATGTGATATTTCCATGCCATTACCAAAGGCAAGCTGTCCAAAGGTTCTGTATTTACAAAGTATAACCAGGATGCTGACACATGAGCAGAACGTGTTCTATAAAGCATATCTTATATGTTTTCATAGGTTATTCAATGATAACAAAACCCACCAAGTTTTGAGACTGCAAGCGAACAGCAAGGGTCCCACATATGAAAGAGCAACACACTTCTACTTGGCTTGAAAGGAGACAAAAAAACATTTATTTTTGATTTATATAAAATTATTATACTTACCTGTTTTGCAATTCAAAAATGAAACCCCCATGAACTATAGGTTTACATGGCAACGGTGTACTTGCAAAGCAAGTGCACTGATTTGGTGGAAAATGATGCAGAGCTACCTAATGCAAGTGGAAAGCAGTTCCCTGTTAGAGAAGAGTTTTAAGCACAGAGCTATCCATGGTCAGGAAAATGAGTTGAGTCATGCAGCTACTTTTCCAGCAATGCCAGCTTCAGGTATGAAGTGTTTAATACACAAGAAAATTGACTCATCCTGTTCAGAGCAAATCAGTTTCCATACAGATGACCCTCAGCTCAGCAGTGGTGTGGGGAAGACTGCACAGGCACAGCAGCAGTCTTACTACCCAATGACAATTCCACTGTTTGGCAGCAGAGACTGAAGTAGGGGAAGAAATAGAGTTTAAAAAAAAATTAAAACGAGACTAGATATGTGATAGGAACCATGAAGAGATACTGGAATAAGAAATGGAAGTGAAAAAAAGAACATGAAAGAATGGCAGAAAGAAGGGACAAGCAAAGAGAAATGAAAAAAACACTAAGCCTCTAAACAGAAGGAAGAATAGTAGAAAAGAAACAGTAACAGTAGAGAAGATATTTTGTAGTGCTTCAGCTGTTTTATTAGTGAGCCATGAAACTAATGAGGATTTCTCTTTCTACATGATCCTTCTTAAAACTTCTTTATGGTAGTGGTGGTCTGACTATGCCTGTCTTTCACCTGCTTTTCTAATTGTGAAGGATACATGGGACACTAGTTTCACAGATGCCAGGCCTCAGGCCTTATCTGCCAGCAGCATGAGTTAGCAGAGACAGGAGGCTTGAACATCAGTTCTACTCCCAGATGTGCAGATTTTAATGCCACCTATCATCATCACTTGAGTGTTGCTACCAGAGCATCTTCCAGTAGCAGGATCAAAAAATGTGACTGAAACTCTGCCATGTGTTGTCCTTTCCTCTCTCTCTGCAGGGAGAAAAGGCACGAGGCAGGAATCTGAAGTGCTCACCTCTGCAGGACACGTGTAATGCAGCACCATGGAACTGAGCTGAGCTGAGTGACCTCAAAGAGTATTTACACAGCTTCACCCATTGTGGAATAACTGATGCCTTGACATTTAAAACTCACATCAAACTTACTAAATTCTCCTCAATCTTCATCTTCTAAGCAGAAAGAAAAGCAGGAAGGAAACAATAGAGAAACGCTGAGAAGCAAATAAGTTTTTCCTTATACTTTGATTACTCTGGGATTGGATACTTGGTTTGAGGCAGGGGCCAATGAGTGCACACAAACTAAGCTGGGCACTCACAGTGCTTTGTTGGCTTCTACATGTGTCCAAAGATGTGAAAAAGATGAAAAAGTAGCCATGAAAATATAAGTGGCCATGGATGTTCCTTGTCATGATCCTCTTTCATAGAAATTTGTTACATTTTCAGACAGCTTCTGGAATTACAAACTGAGTTAATGTTTAAATGCTCTGCAGGTCCTATGGAAAAAAGAAGTGTTTTTTTCCTGTAAAAAATCTACAGCCCACACAGCATTGCTTCTAAGAAAAAGATATGGTTAAAAATCCATTGTTAATAATGGAAAATCCTTTGTTAATAATGGAAACAAAGTTAACAGGAGGGTGCCCCTTCAAAAAGGAGCAAACATTTGTCATTTTCTTCATGCTACATGAAGTGCTATAAGACAACTTAGAGGATAGCTGTCCTACTCCTTTGTGTTCATGAGGAGTTGGCAAGATCACCTTGTCATCAGATCTTGCTGTATATGGGCAGGTGTCAGGTTTACACAGTGGCTCAGCTGTAAACAAAGCCTGTCCAGCTGAGCCACATGACATACAGAGGTCATGCTCAACAATGCCTTGCCTTCTTCATCCATGCTTCCTGCCTAGCTCTGACACAAGTGGGTCCATGGTAGCCAGGAGGGGTAGGAGATGTCAGATGGGCACTGAAGTCTGTGTGTGACTGGCAGAGCTTTCTAAATTAAAAAGACTACCTTGGTATGTCACTGCAATTTCCCACCAACAAATGCCAGATCAGAGGAGAAAGATTCCCTCAGACACTGTATGTTCATGATTTATGGACATATTCCTCGTATTTTAAAATCTACATGCTTGGCTACTATTTCATGCTTCCTTGACTGATGGTGCCAATGCAGAGGCTGGCCAGGGTGAGATATTTACACTATGACAATTGTTGATATTTGCCTCTTCTTGTTCTGTACTTGCCAGAGGACATATATAGCTCTCCCTGACTGCCTTTAAAAAAAAACTGCCAGCCACAGTAGAGTAAAATTTTATGGCTGCCTTACCCTTCCCTCCTAGTAGGGTGTTGACCTCAAAGTGTGCAATGGAAGATATTCCTGCCGATGGCAGGCGGGTTGGGACCGGATGATCTTTAAGGTCCCTTCCAACCCAAAACTTTCTATGATTCTACAAAAATTATTTAGATTATTAAGACTGAAATATTATTTCAGGCTGCAGTTCTGATACCATTTATTAAATTGAAGAAAAACAAAATATAATCGCCATTGCACCTGCTCCTTCAATAAAAATTATACCTTGGTACAAATGAGATCAGCGTAAGGCCTCTGTACTCCTAATACGCAACCAAGCCTTTGAGTCTATTTACTGTATATTTACATGTGAGTATCTACTTGGAATGACAATCCGTTACTTTCACAGACTCTTTTATGCACAACCTCCCCATTCAGGAAAGCGAAGCCTAGGGAACCCAATGAGGCAATTGCCACTCCTGGACAGGGGTGCTCTCCTGAATTTCAAGAATTTTTTACTGTGTAAACCCAACTCTACAATACTGTAGCTGCCAAGGAACCAGAAGATACACAGGGAATCATGTACTGGAATATTTTATTAAACATATCAGCGATGCTTCTAGACAGTATCTTTTTGTTCATTTACTTTGTTCAAGGCCACCTCTAAAGACACATCTGAGTCCCTGATGAACCACAATGACTTTCAGATTAACAAACTCAGGATTTCAGTAATCACAGGAAAAAGAAAATTCATGAAAATACAGATTATTCTAGTCTCATTGATTTTGAGTGTCTTTAATTTTTTAACTTTAGACACATTTATTTTTTAAGTTCCATGCCAGAGTATTTTGAGTAGTTTTTAACAATAGGCATATAAATGAGGAGTGCAAGAAAGTCTTCTTACCTCACAAAACATAGGCAACTTTTTGGCAAAATCCACCACTCTTGTAATCGCTGGTGTGATAATTTTTGTAAACTGGCTGAAGGCTTCTAAATCCACTTTCCCACCTTCTGGGGCATTAACTATTGGTGCCTGCCCAATATCTTCTGGCTAAGGATATAAACAAAGATATTTAAAGGAGCAGTCTGTCTTAGAGCAACTATTTTATACTCCAAAGTCCTACTTGGTAGGGAAGAGATGCTAAAATAAAAAGCAACACTATTTGCTGTATAAGTCCATTTACGTCACAAAATGTGAATTCATTTCTAAGGCATTTGTGAAAGAGGTGACTACACAGAGAAATGGGTGACTGGTATGCTTCTACCCATTCTTTGTGGACAGCTGGACTGTTGTGCACACAGTTTCTTCCTTGTGTCTGTATCTATGTATTTTACGGGTGCAGCACATGCATCTTTTCCTTAAAAACATAGGCACGTTTTTCCTTACAGGAGCTGAAAACTCTCAAGTTTCTCTAAAAGCAAAGAGAGTTGAGGAGACATGTTACCCCTGAGAAGATGCTGCAAGCTTTGCAGAATCAGGCTCTTTACCCACTCAAAGCTCGGAAAGTCTCCCTAGAAGAGATTGCCAGGTATCGCAGGGCCCCCACAGGCAATTGCCAAGGCCAGTTTCCAAAAGGCTAAATCAACTTATGAGCAAAGCTAAAACAACTTATGAGCAAGAACAGGCTAATCTAAAGGTGCCCTGGATAATGTAAATAGAATTTGAACTCATCTGGGTAAAATTTTAGTTGAAAATTGCCTGTTGCATGACTTCAGCTCAAGGCTTCTCCGAATGAAAAACAAATCATATTCTGAGGATTTCAATAGGGATATACAATGAAATAGTTTTAAGCAGAATCTGTAATGAGTGTTTTTTTATTCCAACTGCACTTGAACTTGTTCACCTGGTTTTTATGCAGCTGGTCAATGTTACTATGTATTTGAAATACAGGCACATCAAAGCTGTTTTGTTTGTTAAGTGTGGCTTTGCAATTACAAAACACCTACCAAACACCATGCAGAGGTTTCTTTCTGTTCACATTAAGGTCAAAAACTAGATAAAATCCAGAGAAGTAGACCTTTAAGACTGATGGGCCCCATGACATTTATATAAGACACTTAAAAGGGGAGGTGCTGGCAGTGCTATCTATAATAAAAACTTGTGTTCAACCACTTTTTTAAAGAAACACATGATAAAAGATCATTCCACAGCTCTGTAACCAATCTGAATCCAAATCTAACATCTTACAAGAAAAAATTCAGAAATGTGTTAATAAAGCAAGCACCAATTGTAAAGGAACAATGAAGAAGACTGGGCTCAATTATCTGATGGTTTCTACTGAGAAACTCAAATAAACTCATTTCTAGTCTCTCTCCCTCCCTGAATCTTGGGTAACTAAACCACATTGTCTGTGTGCTCATGGTAAACAACCTTTATTGCTTCCAAGCAAAAAAGACCAAGTGCCTAAACCCATGCGAACCATTGTGTGGAGAAAAAGAAAGAGTGTGGCATTTTCTTGAGAAAGGCAAAGCAAGTCACAAGAGCCAGCTAAAGCTAACTGGAGGGGAGCCCTTTCCACCTAACTCAACAGGAGAAGAGGTGTGGACTCTAATGAAGTCCCTGTTGTCAAAGAACCAGCCTCAGCCACATAAGGATAGATCCATAGCTCCTGGGGCAGACTGTCAACTTCTCCTGCTCTTCAACAGCTCATGCCCAGCCCCAACCTCCAGTTCCCTAGATTTTATCCCAAACCAGCTGATACCTGAAGAACAGCACTCCTGTCTAAACAACTAAAAGTACTATTGCTGCTGCTTCTTGGTCTGCTCATGCCTTGCTCTGCAACACCCCTGGAAAGTGCTCTCTTGGTTCTTGCCAGTGATGACTGGCTGTGGTTTCCTGACTGTAGAGTACTATGAACACAAGCCAGTCATATAGAAATTTAGATGGTGTCACTGGCATTAAAAAAAACCCCAATATTATAAAAGAGATCAGCTGCTTTGAATACATAATTTATCTTAGCAATTCAACAGTGAGTTGAAATTCCCATAGTGAATTACACAGTAGGAGCCTAGGCTTGCAAAAAGATGAGTGTGCTCTATCTGATTTAGTATATCCTGACTCTTAAATAAGACTCCTATGTATTTCTGAAATGCAGTCTCTAATCCCTCTTTTGTGTTGTACAAGCATTTTGCATTCTGCACTTATTTCCCTTAAAAATCGATTTAGAAAAATCAAATAAATCCTTTTTTAAGGTTGAGCATCACAAATCACCATTTATTTTCTGACCCTTAGTTATATGAAAATCTAAGTTGTTTTGTAGGCTGCAATCCCAATGGTATAGTGTATGTATCATCCTGTTCTCAGTGAAATTAAATTTCCTTGCCTAATTTATTTTCATGAATGTATCTACCATTAACCAAAAGAGACCAAACCCCTGAGTTATTAACCAAAAGTACCAGCTTTCATCTAGAACTTTATATTGTTTTAACATTTTCAAGATGTTTTATGATAGTCCCTAATAAAGACAACTCTCCCTAGATAGAATATATTTTAAAAATACAGCATGCTTTATAGGGGTTCTCAATCAGGAGTGAACAAATCAGGAGTGAACAATCAGGAGTGTTCTCAATCAGGAGTGAACAAATTTTTCTACTTCTTCTTATCATAGCACAATAAAAGTATCCAGCTGAGTAAGCCTTAACATAGCAACACACTGTTTATCTTTTGAAATACATGGTCTGATCAAACACTGAGGTTCAGGCAAAAAAATGAAGTAATAACTATGCAAAATCATCCTTTTTTCACAAACATCAGTACATGGGTAATAAAATCTCTTTGGGGTTGCAATGCTGGGAAGGCACTGCAGAAGAAAGAACAGAACCTGGCTCTAAGAGCAGCATACAAGGCTACAGCCCTTACCAGAAATTTCCTTTTCTGCTTCCAGTGGCTTCCTTGTGCATTGGTAGCCACATGTGCTTCAGTAACAATTCTGATGAGCTCCCATTCCTCATCTGTTGGCTCTGGTTTGTGCCCAATGGTTTTCTGCAGCTCTTCCCGACGTCTCTTCTCTCGATTTTCTTCTATCAGCTTCCTCTTTGCCAACCTCTTGCTGTCATCCAACACCACTAGCAGGGAAAAAAAACATACAAAAATGGCAGGAAGCTCTTAAGACTGTCAGAACTTTGGTCTTTTATGTGCCTGAGGTACCAGTTGCTTACAAATACCTTAACTAATCAGTAAGGAAGTACCTTGGCAAGACCCACAGTTGAGACAGTTCTCTTACTTCTCCCTTCAAACTTCATTTTCTCATAAGCCTGGATAGCAAAGAGTGACTTATCATCCTGGTAATGCTTTGTATACTGCCATTGCCCTCAATGGGTTGTTCCAATAAAACTAATATGCAAAAGCCTTGTGAGGTGTCCAAGTGCTCCTATAATGGACTTGGAGTAATCCATATTGGGAAAGATGCACTTCTGTTTTCTTTGAAGACATATCAGCATGCTCACACTCACTGCTCTGAAGTGCAGAACATGTACTTGGATGCCAGCAGAGGGTAACATGGATCAAAGAAAGTGGGAGCACTTATTCACAGAAGGCTCATCTGCCTGAAGCATGACACAATCGGGTCAACATGCCTTTGGCTCTTTTCCTAATCACAAGTGATGTTCCTGTAGAGCCCCATTACTTCCAGTGACTCCAGATACACAGGTCCCAGGGCTGCTCACCACTCCACTGGTATCCAGCTCCTCTTCTGAAGGTCTACCTGGCCACAATGAAACCGTCTCCTTTATTCTATTTCCCTCTAGACAGAGGGCACTGTTATAAATTACATTAACAATGAAAATACTAAGTTAGACTATTCTTCTGTTGTTTACTGGGCCTGTTTTCCTATCAGTTCTTCTGCAAAGGATTATACTGGCAACAACCATGAAGGAACAAGGGGATTTATATGACTTCTGGGGGCTTTACGTGACTTCCTCCCATTTGTAGTAATTGAAGTTATTGGTGTAAATCCCTGTGCAATAGCAGGAAAAGAAGACCCCTAAGAATTAATCTTACAGCCATATCTTCTAGTTCTTTAGAAGAGGCTCAAAATCTTTGCAGCAGATAACTTCTTCAGGGCTAAAAATAAAACAAACAACTGCAGGATGACTCATACAATGACATTCAATTTCACATCCTCCAGAATTTTCTAAACAAGATGTTTTTATCTCAAGCAAAGTGTCCATCCAGATGCACTTCTCCCTTCTTTCCTCCAAAGAGTGAACATTCCTATTGTTACTCAGCTTGGTAAGGCCAGGAGAAGGTGCAGCCTGATGAAGGATAAACAAAAAATTACAGCCCTGTGAAAGTGGCTTAATGCAACGAGTGTGATTCCCTGGTATTATTAAAACCAAAGAAGGGCTGGCAGTTCTACTTTACTTTAACAAGCTTCATCAATCAACATACTTTAAGCAAACACAGAGACTGAAAAAAAAATAAAATAAAGAAAAGCCAGGAAAATATACTTACAATCTGTTGCCATGCCAACAAAGATACATTTTTTGAAGCGACATTCCTGGCACTGATTTCTTGTTACTTTGTCTATCACACATTTTCCTTCATATTTACAGGAATAGGTTGGATGGAGGTTCTTCTGAATGGTTCTTCTAAAAAAACCCTAGGTGCAAGAAATAAATACATTGGAAAGCATTAGCACTGAGCAATTTTTAAAAATTGGGAGCTGCTTGATTTGTTAGGCATGTACCTAAGTATGCAAGATAACAAACTTCATTCCCAAAAATTCTCAAAGATCTCAAACCAGTTTTATAGTGTATGGCATTTCTCTTGATTTTCCTTAACAATTAAAAACATATAGACATCTTAGATAAGTAAAGGTGCAAGCAGTGCTGTCTTGAGACACAAATACTGTGTACATGTCTTCTTGTAGTCTTATGTTTTACTGTTATTTTTTTTTTTTTTTTTTGTATAAGAAGTATTTTTGGAGCCCCTTTTCAAACTCTGTAATCATTTTGAAGGATATTGAAAGGCATACACATAGTTTTAATTAAAAAGCAGCTTCTGCAAATAGTAAGAATGGTGGTGTGTTTGTGCTATTAAAGGACTGAGGACAAACAGTTCCAGTCCTTTATTTCCATAAAAGCCAAATAACAACCAAATCTGGGCAAGAAAAATTTTTTGCAAATACAGTCTACACAATCTTTGAGTTTGGCTCTAAACTCAAAGGAACCCTAATTTATAAATTATTTGTATTTCTGAGAAGCAGATTTAATTTGTATTTACCACAGAATTTCAAAAGTCCCAAAAGCCTCATCACCACCAAATATTTGTCTGTCTATCTATCTATCTATCTATCTATCTATCTATCTATCTATCTATCCATCATCTATCTATATCTATCTATCATAATAGAGATCTATCTTGCAAATTGAAACAGATCCGAAGACCATATGAACTAATGCAATCCCACTGAATTCACTCATTCAAATGCCCCATAAAACCTCACTGTAGGTAATGAAATCAGATAAAAATTATCTCTGAACATTATGGACAAAATCCTGGTATTAATTCCAACATGACTTTTCTCACTGACTTCTGCAAGGGCTGGATAAACTCCCCAAGACTGCAGGATATGAACAAGATAGGCTGTAAAGCAGAAAATTTAGACTTCACTTTAATTTCAAGTTTCACCATTATTTGAGACTGTCTAGACTCAGCAATGTAGCTCAGGATTACCTTGACACAGAGAACACCCTGACACTCTGGTCCTGTTTGACTGAGGCTGCTCAGAATGGCTTTGGTTTTAGTCAAAACAATGGCAAAATTCAAGTGAGATTTTACCTTATGAATAGTCTCTTCAGCTGGGATTTTGTCTAATGAATAGTCTCTTCACTTCAGTAGGCGAAAGGTCTGTTTTTAAATCATGTTAAATAATACCCAGTAAAATCTTACAGCAGTGCCATTTCTTTTAAAACAAAATGTTGAGTTAACATGTACAGATAAGTCTGTATTACAGCTTGTACTCCTAACTCCTGTGAAAACAATGAAGAGCCTTGTCCTCATTAGAGTTTTATCTTACAAGGTTCAGCTTGAACTAAGAGTACAACTCTTTCTTCCTTAATTATGTTAAGACCTGAAATGTTAATTAAACTGAGTGGCATAAAGCTTGTGTGGGAGCCTTTGCAAGACTGGGACCAGTTGTGTTAAGATAAAATCCAGGAAATCACAGGCAAGATATCCTTATGTGGTGTTTGGAGTAAGTCTCAAACTCTCATCTACTGAACACACAGTTTTGGTTCTGTTCTCAACCCTGTGATGAATTCCTAGAGACAAGATCTACTCCACCCCTTCCTGAAGACCTAGGATGGCCGTGGACAACCAGGGTCACAGGGTTATCAATAGTTATGAAGCAAGAGATGGAAAAACCTCTAATGAATCTCAGTGAGTGAGCTTCTGCTTTCTAAACCTTGCATGGGACTTAATGTAGCTCTAGCTTTATGATGGCAAGGGTCTCCATCACCTCTGCTGGGACAGCTCAGTTCAGATTCTAATTTCTTTTCATTTCTCAGAAAAAATCCTTCTTTGTTCATCTCTAGATACATGTTAAGGAAGCTGCTCTTTATATCTGTCCAAACATTTCACCACAGAAGTGTTATTCTCATCAATAAAAGCAAGCATATTGTATTGTAGGCAGTAACTCTTCCTAAACTCCTTTACTACACACCTATATAGCAGTAGATGCAATGGATAAAGTCAGAAAAAACATTTCAGTGATGTCAGAACTCACTACTCATTTATTTTGCTTAAATTCCTCACAATTTGCTCTTCAGAAATCATGTGTGAGGATGCTTTGTTCATGAAAGCACTTGCCAAAGCAAATCTTTGGTTGTCAGCCTTGATTATGCTTGTTACAAAACTAACATGACTTTGAGAGGAAGCAACTAGTAAACATCAAATTAATTGAAAATTGATTTTATATAATAAAACATATAACTTTGATAAAACATATAACTTTGTTGATATAACATACAGCTTGAAATGTGTATGCAGCTCCTCCAAGAAATTAATTACTTTTTGCAAATTGTTATCTCAGTTCCTTGTGTGCATAAGCATTATTTTAAATTGTACATCAGACAGAAGAACTGTATGTGAAGATAAAAGCAAATTTGTGTGCTATGTCTCTAAAATAGCTGGTAGGCATAAAAAGAGCTACTTGACTTGAAGTAATGAAAACCTTAGCAGGAAAGCTTGCAATAGATACAGTGTTCAGCTGGGAACTAAGTCTATTTCATAATACCCCAGTGCTGTTTACTTCCCATTATATCTGAATTAAGTTGCATCCATACATGTTATGTATTGTTATCATCTGGTATTCAGGATGCAAATGTGTAAGAACCACTTGTGCAGCTCCACAGTTCTTTTTAGAGATATAAGTACTTTTTTATACTTTGTATGTAAGTATATGTATAAAACCATTATGAATATTACCATCAATCTGCTATACAAAGGATATTTAGGTCTCTGTGCATTGCACAGAGGGCAATGATGTACAACCAGAAGAACTACTTCACCACAAGAGTTACTGTGATGAGGAGCTCTAAAGCCAATCAAAACCCAAAATATCAGATCCAAATGTTCCAGACTTTGTGGGTGAACAGAATGAGACTTTCATGGCTTAGTCTTATGACACTAGCCCAAGACATGTGTGGTCCCATTTGTTTAGAAAAACTTTTTTTTTTTTACTTTCTGCAGGAAAGAATAGCTTTGTTATAGAATCTCAAGCTATTCAGGCAATCTCATGGCAGTGAAATCATGTAAGATGTGTCTGATTGTGTTACTCCATTTTTTTGTTTACTTGCCCAAAGCAATCTCTTTTTAAATATAATTTTGCATGTAGTCTTGGACATGCATTTTAGGGCTGAAAGCACATTTCAATACGCTTAAGTTAAGGAAGTCAAAATCTTTTTGAAACTATTTTAACTGGGTGTCAATGCTTCCCAAATTGATGGATGTTACTGTAGGATGAGCACGTGGAAAGGATTTTGATTTTTGGTTCTTCACAGGGATGGTGAGAGGCACTGGAACACTGCTAATCGCTACAGACTCTTCATGGCCATAAGCAGAACCTTAGCTATTGCATAAACAGCTTCGGTAGATTAGCTGGGAACATGCTGATGTACCCTGGCTGAGAACATGGCTAAAGAAACATTAAAAATGGAAATTCAAAAGCTAACTGTTAAACAGCAGCAACAGCTATCTAAATTTCTTGTTTTATTTTCAGAAGCAAACACGGCAAAAACCAACTATATTCCTTATGCATATGAAGAGCAGCAGCATGACCAGATATGGCTTATCATCAGTACTGGATGTTCTTATTAGCTTCTAATCTGTCTTTATTTGATTTGACAGCACAGTTCAGGAAGTCTGTATAATGGAGGTGCTGGAGAGCTATTTCTGATTCCCACTTTCCCACCGTGCCATTTACCTTGCAACCTTCGCAAGTGATGCAGCGATAATGATATCCAGTGGCTTTGTCCCCGCATACTACACATAGCTCATCCTTGTCTAAGTAACTGGGTATGTACCCTGCAAAGGAAAAGAGGATGTGGCATGTAAACTCCATACAAAATTATATTATATATTTGATATAAAAAGATTGTATTAAAATCCACCTTGTACATTCATCTTGTCATAAATGTGCCATATGCATCTTGTCAAACAGCACCATACTTCTGAACTCACTGAATTTCCTGAGTAAGTTTGTACTATGTTACAGACTTAATTAAACACAGTCTATAAGATTTTATATTCTTCAGACTGATTCAGTGTCTACTGCTCAAGAGGAAAAAGTTGGAACATGATTTCTCTCTCCTGAGTGAAATACTACATCAGAAAATATTCATTACTTTCAAAGATTGTATGTGAAATAATAAAATAGTAGTGAAGGCATACAATATGTTTCTGTTCTACATATCAGAAAAAACCTCAATATACTTATACACTGCAGATGAGACCCTAAGTTTCAGTGTGACTGGGGGACTTGGTAGTAAGAAATATTTACTGACAGATGGTTTATTTCAAAGCAGAAAGGTATGAGTAACATATAGCCCAAGTTGTATTGATCCTGCCTGACCTGGATGTGTTCCACAGGAATACTTAATGTAGCCTGAATTTAAAGCAAAATATGCAGACATTCAAATATATGTGTGTGTGTGTGTGTGTGTGTGTGTGTGTACACATGTATGTGTTAGAATGAAATTTTCTCTTCAGAAGTGGTTTACCAGATCCAGCCAGTGCAAATATTCCTGCTGTGAAAAAAATTGGCAATGCTTGGTTCTTTTCCCACAACGACATTTGTTTTGAAAACACAAACATATTTTCAATTTGAGCAAAAAACCAAAACAATATTGATGGCAAGCAAAAAGTAATCATAACCACAGACAACTTTAAAACAGGGTAAAATACAAACCTTTCAAAATCAATGTTTCCATGACTCATAACTAATGGAGTTACAGTTTGTAACTTTACCTTCTGAAAATCTCACTGTGAAGATGTAACATAGAGATCTCAGATTCCCTTTGAGGCGAGAGAGGAAAGTGCACCTATATGTATAACTGCGTAAGATTAGTGGAGTGTAGTAAACATTTCACAGGATCTCACAACGGCTGAGGTTGGAAGTCACTTCTGGAGGTCAACTGCTCCAACACCCCTGCTCAACACAGGGCCACCTAGAGTCAGCTGTCCAGGCCCATGCCCAGACAGCTTTTGAGTATCTCCAGGGACGGAGACTCCACAACCTTTCTGGGCAATCTGTGCAAGTGTTCTGCTCTGTCACCTTCAGAATGAAAATAAAATACTATTTTATTATTCTCAGAAGGATTTCCTGTACTTCTATTTGTGCTCATTGCCTCTTGTTCTGTCACTAGGAACTGAGAGGAATCTGGGCCTGTCTTCTACAGTATGGGGGATTAGTTATTCACATACACTGATATGCCCCCTCAAGCCTTCTCTGCTCCAAGCTGAAGAGTCAGCTTTCTCAGCTACTCTTCACAGAAAAGATGCTCCAGTTCATCATGTCTGTGGCCCTTTCCCAGGCTTCCTCCAGGATGTCTGTGTCTTTCTTCTATTGGGGAGCCCAGAACTGGACCCAACACTGCAGTTGTGTTTCACTAGAGCTGAACAGAAGGGAATGACCACATCCCTCAAGCTGCAGGTGATGATACTGCTACCCTTGTGCAGAATTTGGCCTTTCCCTTTGATGAACTTCAAGAGATTCCTCTCATCCCATTTTTCTAGCCTGCCTAGGTTGCTCTGAATGGGCAGCACACCCATCTGGTGTTCCAGCCGCTCCTCCCAGTTTTGCATCAACTGCCAGCTGCCTGAGTGGAATTTTTGAGTGCAATGAAGAAGAGCCCTTTGGATGCAGCTACCTGTGACACTATCCCTTACCACTGGCTTGCTGAATCCATCTGTGGCACCACACTTAAGGCTAGACATGAAGGCTGATGTCTTTATGCAGCCCTCACAGTCATATGGGTTGGTACAGCTTGGGGACTTGGGACACAGTCACTTGGAGGGGAACTAGCACGACTCAGGGCAGCAGAAGACTCTTGTGGGATGCTGCAAGAGGGGTGGCCATCATCTTCCTGCAACTAACATGCCAGAGGGTCAGCTCAGTAACAATTTAAATTCAAATGCCTTCCTAAGGCTATGCTTCCAGAGGTTCTCCAGAAAGGAAAGTCCAAATTAGACAAAACACTTAAGTGAGCTTAAAATGCTTAAACTTTACAGAGGCTGGTGAGTAAATCAGGAGAAAGTAAAGAAGGCAAAAAGTATTTGTATGGCCTAATTTGAGTATAATTATGAGAACCTCAAATTATAAAGGAACACATATCCCTGTTCTCTAAAACAATGAAGCAGAAGTACATGGAAGCCATTCCTGGATACAGGCATCCTCAGGTTTGTCAATATTCCAAAAGGCAAGTGGGGAAATGAGCTAAGATCTTAATGTTGAATCAAACCAATCTACAAGACAGCGAAAGAGCAGATTTATATTCAGGCTACATTCCTCCATGATGAACAAGTTATGCTTGGATAGACTGGTGGCCATGTGACATTGAGAGATGAGAGACAGCAGGGTTTCAACTCTAATTACATCACTGACTCCTAATAGACACTATGCCAGTGGGGGATTAGCAGAGGCTATTATCTCCGTCCTGCCCCCACTCTGCTCACACCTGCCTCTGCACATGCAACACATACACAACATAGAGTGGGCAGAGTGGGCAGAAGATGCAGCAAAGGGATGCAGAATTTTCCCCTAAATGTATCATAAAGATCAATGGCTTCTTGTTATTGCTGGTTACTGATATTCATGAAATAGAGTCTTTGCACAGCATAAACTACATCCTCAAAAGTTCAGTATCCCTCATTAGCTTCCTCAAGAATTGCTTCTGAATTAAATGCCTTGATATTTCATTAATTATTTAACCTGGTTAGTGCTGCTCATGTAATGGCAACTTGTTCTACTGGAGGAGCAGGAGACCATTTGTCTAAACCACTTCCTTATATATATACAGTAGGTAATGCATGTGACCACTGCTGTCCATCTCCTTCCTGGAGTTTCGTGACTTTATCCAATATAAAAAAAGAGTTTCCAATCTCGCAGAACACACAATCTCCTAGGGGCATTCCTAGTCAGAAATTAAAAATGGCATCCTTACATGCAATCACATTGCCAATTTCTTGCATCAGAAGCATTAAGTGCCACCTACTTAAGCTACCTAAATATTATGTTCAGTACTTCCACAGATTGAGTCCATGTCACAAGGGAAGTATACACCTGGAACTCTTCTAGTGATTGAACAGGAAACATGAATAGAAAAATCTTATTCCAAGAAATCACTGGCAACAGTGCAATACACGTCTTTTTTTTCTAGTACAGTTTTCTATATTTTTAACACTTCTTCCAACAGCTAATGGGGTTACAAACAATTAGACTGAGAAGATTGGACTTTCAGTAGTATTTTTAAAAGATACAATTCAGACAGACATCACTGCAAAAGGAGTAAGTGGATTTACATTCAGTTCTTACAAACACTAATGTCCATTCTAAACAATTTCTAGTAGTGGCAAATATCCTGTATGACCTCTGTAAAAATTCAATATAATTTCATTTGAAAGACGTGCAGATAAACAGACTCAGTACATTTTTTCTGCTTCTCAGAGTTAGAAACAGCATTAGCAGGAAGAAATTCAACACTGTTTTTCTAAACATGGTACCAGCATGGAAGACATGAATAGCGCAGTGGAGATTCTTGGGGAAGCCATGGAGGGCAGCAGAGCTGTCTGTCAGATGTTTTGAGGAAAGAGAAGAGCAACAGACTTGTCTTACTCCTTGCACCACTATTAGTAACTTGTCTCTCATATCAACAAGTACTTGTGTGTATAATAACACTGAAGCAAAGATAAAAATGTCTATGTGGAAAAGCAGATGCTGTCTGGACAGAGTAACTCTGATGCTCTCTTACTAAAGAAGAATGTCTGATAAATCTCATGGAAACATCAGGTGTGTTCCTATTTCAGGTGGTCATAATTTATCTTTTATTTCTTGGTCAAAACCTTTAAAGTAAATAGCTAAGAGGAACTGTTCAAGAGCAACACCAACCTCGCCGAATTGTACAAAAACAACCAATATTGTTCCTTGTTGTTTCAAGTCTCTGTCTGCTCTATTGTCCTCATGGACTGTCATTTGTTGCATCCCGTATGATCCTCCAAGTTAATTATCTGTCAAGTATGACCTGACATTGTTTATCCCAATGCCCACCTTGGATCTTTGTTTTGAGTGGAGAATAATAGTGAATGACCTTGATCTGCCATATCTGGTGTTTCCCCTGTAGCCTAAAGTAACACCTTTGGTCCTCAGACTCCCACCTGCCAGTCTGCCTAATCTTACTGTCTTGGCAAGGCTAAGCACACAGCAGGAACACTTCCCGCTCTAGAAGAATATATCATATAATCCATTATAGCCAATCTTGAGAGCTATCTAAATAACAACTGTAGTTTTGTAAAGGCATGACAGGAAACAATTCCCTTCAACAGAAAAATGCACAATGAGTCTGCCCCAAACAGCCATTAGGACAGAAGGAGATCTGCTAACCTATGCAGTCATCTGAGGTACTCCTCCATTAATACTGTATGCATGCACTCTTGAATTACCATTTGCAGGAATGATGCCTTACAGTGCCATATATGACCTTGCACAGTGTAACGGGCTGGAGAGACACAAGCAAGACACTCAGTGCCTATTCCTCCCTTCAACAAAGCAAAGAAAAACGATTTCAATTATAAAAAACTCTGAAAAATTATAGTGTTTCTTCTTCCTCTGTACCTGGTACACATTAACAACATCAACAACCAAAAGCATCTTTTAAGAAAAGTAAGAACCAATTTCAGTTTTGTTTAAGTATCATTGCATATACTTTATATCTCCAGATCTGTACAGATAATGTGATATTTGCCTAGGGAATTAATCCCCACCTTAAAAACATTGTAGAACCAAATGGTATTTGACTACCAAACAGGGATATGAGTAACACCGATGCAAACAAATTATGCCTGTCTGCCAGATGTTCATTATTAGCTTGTTCCTAATCCACCAAAGATTTATAGCTTGCAGGCAGAAAATGCCATTTTTTGCTATTGCAGAAGGACAGTTACACTTCCAAGACCATTATTCAGTACTTTAATTTTCACTGTACACTAGCAGAGTCATGTATTAAATGTATTCCCTGAAATCTTTCTTTCTCCCATCTGGTATGGTTTGCATGACTAGAGACCACTCACTAAAATGAGGAGTTAGGACTTACCAGTAAGCTGGTATTCACTTACTAGACATTACAGTATAAAAATTAAAAAGATGAAATTAATTACTACCTTGAGAATCCTCAACTGTATTAAAACTGAAATGTAAATTTGTACTGCTGTTCTACTGCTTTCATAGTCACCTTGAACTCTTTACAAATTATAAAAAATTACAAGGACCAGCCATGCATCATCCTGGCCATACCTGTGCAGAAAAAGCTTAAATGGAGTGTTGGTGAAAGCATAAAGCCAACAGAGAAAAAGCATACTCCATTTTTATTTGTACTATTATCAACATTGATCTGAAAGGCTGGGCAGATACACTGATCTTTGTTTCCCATTTTCTTTAAATTACTCCCACTGAGAAAAATGGCTTATTTCTCCTTCAAGCTTGGAAGCACTGAGAATGTTGCTGAGCAGATTCACACTTTTCTTGTTAGCTAACTGGCTTGCATGTCCTCAATTTTGATCTCTGTTGACATTCTTTGATTTATGAAATTACTAAAATTTGGCAAAAGATTTTGCAAAGATTGAATCTGAAACACTTTATAGTCCCTTTTCTCTCCATGACTTTTCAGTGCGTTAGTTCTGCTCCTTAGGCTGAGTCAGAAACCTTATCAACAACAGTGCTTTTCCAGAGAATGTGCTGAGAACATTTTAGCCCAAACTGCGTTGTCACTCAAACTTCTGCAATCAGTACTGTACCTGCAGCCATTACCAACTACAGGTACAAAATACATCACTTTAAGGGTCAGAACATGCAGTTTCCCCACCCCTCAAATTATTTAAATGTTTTTAGAGACAGTATCTTAGTACGGCAAGAAAGTTATTTGTTTAGAAATCTAAGCCTCACTGAACAAGGCAAAGTATAACTTACTTCACTTTTTCATCCTTCATCTGGTTGTGGAAAGGTTACAGTAAAGGAGATGAAAACACATTATTTCCATTGACTTTTGTTACAAAAGAAACATAACTCCAAATGCATAATGGTTTATGCAATGGATTATGCAATTTTTCTTAGTGCTATTTCCTTAGATGGGTGGTCAAGGGCAAAATTAATATTTTTAAGCTTGAATAATCATTAACATAGTGGGAGCTGCTCTGCTGCAAAGGGCGGGATGACAAATTCTCAGTGTTTCTGTAAATTGATTATATCCACACACACTCCCTGCATTGATGAGATGACGTTTTGGCATAAGCTTCATGTTACTGTTTCTTAGCTATTTAGAAAGTACTCTAATGTTCTCACACTGCTGAGAACTCAGTTTGGGCTAATTCAGTTGCATACTCTAGCACTCACACACCATGTATTCTCAGCTGCACATTAATTGTCTGAGAAAAAATAGAGAGAAATAATTATGGCAAATACAATTATAAAAATAAGCAATAGCAACAACTTTCAAAGCCCTGTTCTCCCACCATACCAAGAGCCCTTCCAAACATGGCATTAACCTCACTGGTATCTCACTGGTATCTGGGAAGCAAGGTGAGCTGCAGGGATAAGAAGTCAGCTCTGCTACAGCCTAAACTCAAGAATTTTCCACTGCAAACCCTTGGTTTGGGGGGCAGCCTCTGCTTTCTGCTCTCTGCCCCACTGAATCTGAAGTTAAAGCCTAACCTCACAGACACTTGTGGACATCTTTCATTAACACTGTCTGAGAAATTACCATGCAAAGGAATGTGAAAAGCCAACTCTCATCCCAGTTTTAACTTTGCAGACATTTCTCCCATGTTGTCCAAATGTCCAAAACACTGTGCAGACACCTAGTGTGGGGAGACCGAGGTACATATTTCTTTTGTACCTTCCTAACTGCATTATCTCCTCCCTGTCACTGGGTACTCCTCCTCACAGCATAGGTGGTGTGAGGAGATCCAGGGACATTTTTGTCTGCTCAGCCTCTGCACAGGGGCAGGGGGGGCACAGGCTCCCCCTGAGCATCACCCATCCAGCAGGCAATGCTGCAAGCTCACTATGGCTGGCAGCACTGTGTGAGGAGAAAAACATTCCAGTTTAAGCTCTCTGGGACAAAACTGAGAATAGCACCTCGTTCTCAGGACGATGAGCCCTGTTCTGCTTATCAGATTTCACAGTATTACGCAGAAAAAAAAGTGTATCTGGCTGTCTGTTCTTAGAGCAGGATCAGGTCCAAAAGGGCTTCCTTAATAAAACAGTAAGCTCCTGCACAAACGTTGTGCTGTCACCTTTTAGCAGTGTACACCAGAGCACAAATGGTAATGGAGCAACAAGTAGATGCAAAGCTAAACCCACATCTCCACCTCTTGATTTTCTGGACTACAATTCTTTTCTTTAAAAGTTAATTCTTTCATCAGAATTTCTGACAGATAGTCAGGAAATAATAGTTTTTAATGTACTGTAATAACTGAAGCAGCTTTCTGATATTTAGAATAACTGGCTATGCTTTATAAATGCTTTTTCTTTTTTCCCCTTAGTGACACATTGCTGGGGTCTTTGGTTGTTGTTTTTCAAGTTATTTTCTGAATTCGTTCAAAGTGACATAAAAATAGAGAAGTAATTAAATACCCTTTCACAAATTACAAGCTTTTCAACATATAAAATGTTGATTTTTTTTTTCTTCTCAGAGGGAAAACAAGACTTTAACCATTTAGTAACTAGCAAAAGCTCTGATAGGAAACAAGTAACACGTGCATGTGCTACTGTAAAGTACAATCTGATTTGAACTGCATATTATTGAGATTAGGACAAATTTCAAGGGACTAACAAAAATACCAACTGCAACAATCAAGACTCCTCATGAACACCTGTTTAGGGAATTAATTTTGCTTTAATGGGCTATTACCAAGGCTTCTCTAACAAACTCACTCACTCCCCCAATCAATTCTGGATCAATACAGACACACATGCCCTGTGAAAAGCCTTCTGTTCTTAGGACAGGATTAAAAGATTTGTTAGTTTTACGATAGCTTGCTTAAAAGATGGAAATTAAAAAAAAAAGAAGAAAAGAGAAGATGCACATGTTCCCCACAGTTTAGATCTCTTCTGCTTAAAAAAACTCAACATTTGCAAAGCTTTGACAGAAGGGAGGCCACTTTTTATTGATTATCACAGTAATAAAGCTCTAAAGAATCCCAAAACACATTGCTCAGTCTTTATGAATGATCAATTAAAAGCCTGCTAGAGAGCTGGCTTCCACGGAAATTCACCATCATTTCTTAGTGAAACTGAGGTGGTAGAAAATAAGGGCATACAAGCTGTTTTTAAAAACAACTCTGTATTCTTTCAAACAAACAAGTCCAAAAACTTTACGCAGGGCAGATGTCGGGTGTCTGAGCACTGAAAATAACTTAAAGCTCTGATCTAGGTGTACTAAATATTAATTATAGCCTTTAGCATTACAAAAAATGTATTCCTTCAGTGACTTTGCAACAGCAAGTCTTATTTTTTCTAAGTTAATCCTGAGATAAACTTTTCCCTCAACAAAAAACAAGACATGGGAGAAGTCTACAAAGGCTAGGAATTTATTAATTAAAACCCAACAACAGATAAATAGCATTAAAAAGCATTTAAAATTTTGCACAACACAAAAACATGCACTACCCACAACTATATTTAGCCTACAACTTGATCATGTTGTTACAGCTTCCAAGAAGGATTTAAAAAATCATTTTCTTTATTATGAAATATGATGCTGTTCAATGTATAAAATTAAGACATTTTTCTATCAATCACAGAGATTTATTGCATCAAGAGTTAGTGAGTATTTTCTGCCTCAAGGAAAATATTTCAGTTTTCCATGTAGTTAATAAAAATAAACAGTCTACTTTTTACTACAAAGATACTTCAAAAGTAGTAAATGGTGTTTTCTTTATCTCTTTTGTTACATCAGATTCATCTGGATTTTGGAAAACTGCATACAGAAAATCTGGTCTGATCAGAAAAGGATATTATTTTGGTATATCATACAGGGTTTTTTTCTTCTTTAATAATGTGATTTTAAAGAAACACAGAGAATGTATACTTCGTATGCGTAAGTTGGGTTACCGAGTTTAAAACAAACAGCACTGAAAACATTTCCAAGTGTTTGTTAGTATTTTGGGCTCTTTTAAAATCTCGTTTGCTTGCTTGAAATCAGAAGAATAAATTCTAAAAACTGGCAAAGATGTAACCCCTAGGGAGCAGACATTTCACTTGTCTCACAAATGTATTGATTAGCTCAACCTTTTGGATGCAAAGTCATCTTTCTTGCATAGATATATTCTTGAATTTTCAGTCTTTTTTGCTCTGCATAATCAGAAACTCATAGTTTTCACTTAGAAGACAGTATCTCAAACACATTTTCCCATACATATTTACAGTCCTATTTTCAAAATCTTTTTCCTGAGTTGCTCAGCAAACAGAGTTCACATTTACTGAAAACACGGACTTAGACAGTTTGTATGTAAACAGAAACATAGCTTTAAGAGGCAGAATATATAATGATGACATTTCAGGAGAGAAACTTTCTTATCAAGCTCACTGGTGAATAGCAAAGGAACTTAATAGTCCAGGAAAGCAGAAAAAAAAAGCAATATACTTGAAAATGTCTCTTATATATTAAGAAAAAGTACTTAGAAATCCTCATCGCTCTCCAAAAACCTTACAATCACCTAGCAACCTATGTTACTGCTGCTTTCAATTTTAAACAGGCAGCCTTCACATTCAAAGATGCATCTGAGCCAACTGATGCAACTGTAAGTTTAAAGCAAAACAAAAACAAAAACAGAGAATATTTTTTGCTGTTGTTATTTAAATAAAATGCCCCTACCTTTCTTCTGAGAGTACGATGGCGACTGCACTTGAGAAAAAGTAGGTTTTTCTTCTGTGAAAAATTCAGGTTGGTTGTACTGATTCAGGGCCATGTCCATGTCAGAGTACTCGCTTTTAAACACGTTTCCAGGGTAACTACAGGTATAAGGCTGATTCACCGCCCAGGCCTGTTCCATATATATGTTGTTACTGTGCAGGACCTGAGCATCACAACTGCTGTAACCCTGATTATCTTCGATATATGTGCAATAATCAGTGGACTGCATGTAGCAATTGCTGCCAGCAGCTGGGTGCACTTCATATATTTCTTGCATACAGTAGTTCATTTTGTTAGCCTATCTCAGCTTCTACTTTACGTACACACACACATGCATACACACGCAGGCATGCATACACATGGATCAGGAAAGGAGCAATGAATATACACCAACAAAGTCGACTGCAAAACAGCCCGTTTTACTTCGGAGCAGCACCTGATGTGCTAAAATCCTATTTATATTGGGACGGCTTGTGAACTCCCCTGCCAGTCAAACATATTGGGAAGCAGATTTATGACAGTCAAAGGTCTTAATCTGTGACTGTAAGTTAATTCCAAGGGAAGATGGCAGTCAGGTAGCAATGACCACCAGACAAAGAAGCGACATCCTGACAACCCTCCTGTTCCCCCGTTTGTCTGGAATAATCATTTTATAACCCATTTCCAGCCTTTTCCAATATGATTAGAAAACGATTACTAAGGCAAGGACACAGTTATGTCACTGTAGTTGTCAACTTAAGTGTGAAGAATTATAAAGACTGCTTAAGAACTCCCAGAGGGGATACGCTGAAAATCCTAAAATCAATAATCCTGTTTTTCAGCATTAAACCATAGAAAATCCAATAGTGCTGTGCTGATGACCGAAACAGTAGTCTAGTGTTACAAAATTTAGCAACTTAATCCGTCATCAGCTTTATTGATTTTGTTTTACAGAATTACATGCATGAATCTCCCCAGCCTTCCCCACTGCTAATGAATTTACAGGAAAGCGGCTTTTCTAAACTTCAGTGATTTCAAGAAGTAATTTCTATTGAGTTCAACAGGTGGGAAACTTCAAAATAATATAATCAGCAAAAAGAACACTGCTTAAATATTGTCAATAAGCTAATTGCTGTGCTATTCTGCTTTGTTATCTTTTCTGTTTCAGTAATTAAGTACTTTTAGAAGAGCTTTTCTTCTGATAATAGAGCGAGGAAAGGAAGGAACATTTTTTGCTCATTTTGGCTCACCTATGAACTATGAACATGACAACACCACTGTACAAACAACAAAAACTGTATGATATTTTAATTGCTTAATGCATCCCAAACTTCAGTATGGTTATTACACCTTCTTTAATCAGCCACTCTTTTTCGATCTAAAAAAAAAAATTATTTTTACCTTCTATTAACTGCTAGTTGGTTTTTTTATGAGGAAAAATGTGTTTTTTCTTTACAGAACAGCTAATATACAGTAAAACTTGTGAAGTCGGTAATAAACCGGGCTCCCTTTCTAATACCCATTCTTATGATTAGGAAGGTTAGTTATTACTGATTTGATAATGAGAGCTTTCTTATTTCACTCATTTTAAACTACAGGATTGCCAAAATTACTGTGTAACTTGGCCCTTTTTCTTCTAGGATCTTAAGCATACATCTAACAATCTTGATGAACATACTCTTAAATAGTCTCCAAAAGCTCAGTGCAATAGGTAAGAACTGGGTGTAACATATCCATATTTTTCCCTATCCAATATTGCTAAATATTTCAGACTAATAAAAACAACCAACAGAGAGACATTTTCCCTTCTGACATTTAACTGTAATTAACCTATCTAAATAATCAGCATTTCCAGTTAATGTCTAATTAACTACCAAATCCAGGACAAGTCCTTCCAATGATGAGAGAATTCATACTTGGAGTTTTTCTTCCCTCTCTAACTATAAAAGAAGCATCTTTATCATACATTTCTTACTAACTTGCTCATAAAATAATAATACATTTGGTAAGTCAAACTGAACTCTATTGAGATCAGTGCTACTGAAGTCAATGAAGTTGCCGTCAAAATGAACTTGTTCTCTAATAATTTAAACATTTTATTTCATGAAGACCACAATCAGTTACTGAAATCCAACAAGTAAAACCCTAATGAACCCTCATTCATTTACCATTGTCTAACTCAACAAATACCACTGTAAAATACAGTGTGAAAAAGCACACAATAAAAGTTAATTTTCATTTTAGTTCAGGCCCATCATCTAGATTTTACAAACAGTGAGTTTGTCTGTGATAAAAAGCATCTCTCATGAAAGATCTGATTTTTCAATAATGGAAGTTCAGCACTTTATAAAAATGCCTTTGTTTCATTCAAGAAATTCTGCAATAGTTGTTTATACTGAAACCCCCAAACCATTCCCACTGAGGGGATGGGTTGGTAATGCTGTAGTCTACATAACATATACAGCTTGCTAAGTTTACTTCTCCATGCTCCCAATAAAACATTCCTAAGTACCGTATCTGGGTTGTTCATTTACCATAAAAAGATCCCCTGTACCACCAACAGGAATTTATGTAGAGCTCCCACAGAGGTAAGGCTGTGTTTTACAGGTTAGCAGAGCACAATACCTAGATACATTTACACCACCCAGAAAAGCTTTGAAGAGCTGGGCTTTAAATTCTTAGTGAGGATTTTTCTCATGTGGATTTGCTTTGCCAGCAAAGTCAAAATTCCCACAAATCTTTTCTTTTCTTGTTTTTTCCCCCCTCTGACTGGATTTAGGTTTGTTACTGAAAAACTAAACAGAATTGAAGCCTTGTGTAGACAGAGCTGCTCCAGCCAGGATGGCACCTGAGGAAATGCTATTTCATCATGCCACAGCCTGTGACTTACTTTCTGTTCCAAAATAAATCCCTCAAACATTTCTTATTTTCTATTCCTATATCAATAATGTGTCACATGTACTATTTTTGTCAAGAGTTCCTCTAACACCACAAGGAAATTAAATTACATGAAACTGTGAAGGATGAGGAAAAAATGAAAAATTACTTTTCCAAAAAAAAAAAAAAAAATTATGAACACTGCTAGGGAATGTGGGTTTCTTACCTGTGATATGCTACTATTAAAGAGATTTGTAGCTCTGCAGATTGTTGTTCCCTTGGAAACAAATCAGTTCAATGAACACTGCAAAGATTTTAAAAACTGAAATATTCCTAAAATATTTTCATTTTAATCTTTTAAGGTCCAATTCTGTAGGTTTATTTCATGTACACCTTTGAATTAAATTGTCTGATACAAGACAGACAGTGTCTTTATCAAAAGTCTGAAAGTTGAGTAGAATAATATTAACAATTTTTCTTTGTTTTGTATTCCTATTTGAATATTTGTGTCTTTACATCATGTCATGCTGAGCTTTTGTTGCCTCCAGCAATGTAATATCACACTTGGAATTTTATGAGTTCACATGTGTCTGATTATGTGAATACATGGAAGTTAATCACCATCAGAATAAACTCTTCAATTCAAGCAAACAGGCCAGGAATAAAACATAAATTTTGATACTGTAACGGCAGAGGATCCAAAGCTCAAACCTCTCACAGTCTAAGGTGTTAGTCCATTGTTCTAAAAAAGGCAGGAATTACTTGTTGAACTTGTGTCTGGAATGCCCCAAAGGTTTTTATATACTCACCCTGGTGTAAATCAGAAGTAAGTCTAACTCAGTCAGTGATATTAACTGGACAAGCAGAAATCAGGCTGTGAATGCCTGAAAGGGGGAATCTGCAGAAGAGATCGCCTTACACTACACCATTCAGCTCCTCATTAACTCCTGTTCTACAAATTATGATTAAGATTTTTAATTACAAACAACCAAATACCCCCATTAAGATGCACTTACTTCTCTTGTGACTTGGCTTGGTTACAAAACCCACCAAAATGAACCCACAGAAATGTTAAGAAAAGACAAAAACCCTGTAGCGTCCCTCTGTATGCTACAGCCCAACCAACAGAAGTCCCTGATACAGAAAAAAGAAGTATCATGCAGTGCAATTTAATCTGCTGTGGAATATTACCTGCAAGAGTCCTATTCTCCTGACTGTTTCCAAACTGTGCACCCCTGGTCTAGAGTCCTGGGTATCGCAACGCTGCAGATAGGGCCCCTCCATGCCATTCTAAAAGATTGTGTCAGTATGTGGGAGGTATTGCAGAGCATTCAAATCAGAAATCAGTCAGGGCAGAGTGCCACTTCTGAAGGACCAAATGGAAGGATCTTATATTGGTTGCTGCTCAGACTTCATGAATAAAGATGAATAAAAACCCAGGATTTAGTAAAAAATTTTGCACATTTAAACATGTAGTTGCAAAGATTAAACGTACCATTCTGAACTCTTCACAGTTTTGTATGCCTGTATTATCAGTTTTGTAAAATGAATTTTTACACATTACAAAATAACTTTATATTTCCTATTTATGGATTTTATTGTTGCCTGAATTGTCTCAGCCACCTCTGATGGTTTTGGGGAAAAAAAAAGAAATTAGATCATGGCTTTTCTGAGCAAACAAAAATCAGCACTTTCATAACATGGGCTACATTCCAGACAGATCTCCTCATATCATAAGGAACATATACTGAAAACTGCAACAGCTTTTGAGCAAAACTAATAATGTGGCTTTTGCAACACCCATAAGCTGTCAAATACAACTATCTCAGTGCCAACATAATGACTTACCATCTCTCTTTAATGTATGTATTTGCACCACCTTATTCATTCACTTTATGCACAATGATCGAAGACTCAAAATGATCCCTCAGAAGTATGACTATGCAAACTTAGAGATTCAACTAAGAAAGCCTCAAACATCAGAATCCAAAATAACAACAAGCATTTACAAGAACAGAAAATTAACTCTTCATGGTGTTTATTTTATTTTGAAAACTCTACTTGTCACTAAATCATAAGGTAGGTAGGATTATGGAATTCTAGTGCTGAAAAGTCACAACAGCATTTGACAGTTCCTGGAGTATGTCTCAGTGGAAGATAAGACATGAAAAAAATCATCATTTTGTCTATGATACATTTATAATAGTTGAAGGAAAAAAGCTAAGTTTTTCTGACATAAAATTATTTCCTTCAGTTTGCAACAGATGCAGGAAGATTCAAACTAACTGCCCTGTGGTACAAACTAGATGAAAATCTTACTTAGACAACAGCACACCTCTTTTCTCCACGTGTACCAACTTAGTTATTTCTCTAAAACTGTTCCTCTCACAAAACCCACTGTACCTCAGTTATGACATGACACTAAAATTTATCTGTGACTCATAAAATGCCAGTGTGATGTGCCTTTTATTGAAATACTTCAGACTCATTAGTCTGCTTGAATAACAAAGAATGTCATAGTTTATATTTAAACATTCAGATTCACTACAATTCCAGTTATCCCTCAAAATATTTTCACCTTGAATAAATTTGGTAAAACAAAAACGGAGCTTGCTTTTTTCTGATCAGGACTCCTCCAGGGCTTTTGCTTGCTTTTTCCTGCACTATTCATAACATGGATAGGTAGCACATGGTCTTGTCAGAAAGCGTTTGCTCCTTGAGACGTCAGCCAACAAACAGGCAAACAAAATTCTTGAATAGTTTGGACAACTTTTAAGAGGGACCCTGAACAAATATTACTAAGAGTAATTATAGACCTGTGACCCAGACAATCCAGTTTGTTAAGCCTCCCCATATATCATAATTGGAAGACCCTGTTACCAGACATCAGTTAATTACAGAGCTTATCTCTTGAGAAAGTAATGGCCAATACTTAAAACATGTACCTTTTTTGGGTCATTCCCTGCCTCAACTTCACATGAAAACATCAAGGTAAGAAGTTTCATTTGTTCAAAAATAAAACCAAGCAGAAAACAGGCTAATTTATCTTGACATAACATAATTAACAGGCTCCTGGATGGGACTGTCTGGGTTTGGTAGCCTCCTGACAGCCCTTAGTAAGACGTTAAAGCGATCAACACCTGACATCTGTTAGCAAAGAGGCATTCTGAGGTAAAGCACAACTAAATCTAAAGAAATCAGGTACTTAGACCAGTTTAACTTTTTCATGAGGTGATATCCTGCCTGACACTGTAATCTTTCTTCCTGGAGTGATGCAAGACTTAAGTAAAAGAAAACAACTTGTAATCCTCCCCTCTCAATATACAGTAATTATTTTTTAGGTGAAGAGCAATGAAGAACTATTTATCCAAGTTTAAAGAGGAATAAGAATAACTTAAGCACTACATTTGTGCTAATACCTTAGCAACTGTGATTCTTAAAAGGAATTAATTCCTTCAATGCTGTGCTGATGTGAGCAAAACAACCTACCTCAGAGAAAATGGTTTATTCTCCTGACTAGTGAGGCAGAGAATATTCCTAACAAGAAGTCTCACTTGAGCTCTGTACAAACACTTACTCAGGCATTGGGTATGGTTAATATTAAGAAAGAAGGTGAACAACACAGTCAGAGGCGTAAGCTGAACACCCTGAAAGTAGAAAAGAATGCTTTCTTTTGTCTTTGCATTTTTAATGTATCAAAGATATGCTTTAAAAAAAAGGCCAAGTTCAGAAAATATTTTTGATCAGCTTATAAAGATGATAAAGAGAGAGAGAAATACTTTTTAAAAGCTTTAAAAAAAGAGATATTATTTTGTATTAGGTATCACACAGAAAACCCCTGTAAGTACTCACCACATTGTCATAAGGGCTCTTCACAAAGCTATTAAATTAAATAGAAGAGAAAACTAAAAACCACAATTACCACTGATAGAAAAAAAAATTAAAAAAAAAAAGGTTGGTAGCTAGAAAACATCCCCGCATAATAATGCTTTTACCAATGGACAAACTCCTGACAGTAAACAAAGACATAACCTGGTTTTGCTTTCTGTTTTTCCTAAATACAGCATTTGCTGTGCTCTGCATGATAATGTCAGTTACCTTTACCCTTTTTTTCTTCTTTTTGGTATTCCTGGGCACTTGACATAATTTGAAAGTTTGCTTTTGTATAGCCTGGCTGTAAAATTGTACTAGTCCAAGTTGAAGCATGTCGGCACTGTGAAAGCTGCTGTCCATTCCTCTGGATATCATAATTTTTGAAGTGTCTTTTCCTACAGAAATGATTTTCTGTTATGCCCACAACATTCCATTTCTGATTTCTGTCAGGAAGGTGAATCAGTCTGTCCCACAACAGGAGGCCACGTCCTGGATGTTTGGCAAATACTGCAGGGCTACAAACCGCTGGCTTTGCCAAAATCTTGCTCAGGTGTGGAGTCTTGGAAAGCAAGTGGTTCCCCAGCTCTCCTGATGCTGTGGTATTCCCGTGCATCTCCACTGGACTGCACTGATATGATGCAGAACCCTTCAGCCATGCCCATTCAGCCACCATAGTTCCCCTTCAGTAGAAGTGAATACAAAATTTTCCTGTCTGAGAATCCTAAAAAAGCAGGCAGATCTATGTGAACAGGCTAACACTAGATGCATCTTTCACAACATCACAACTACAACATGGGCCCCAGGGCAAGTTACCACCGATTTATTGCCTTGCTCATATGATCATTTGAGGTCTTGTAGGTCGAGGCTGGTCGTGAACAATTTTCAGATACTTAAAACACAAAACATCAAGGATTCAGCCTTGTTTGACTTTGCTCTTATCGTAGGCTGACCTGAGGGACACTCAGTTACCTAAGTGTGACATTCTTATGTGGGCATGCTTAGCAGTTCCGCTTTTGCTACCTACTGCCTTTCTCCGCCTGTGGTCACAGTGGAGTATCAGAGATGCTAATTTTATCACAGGAGCACGGACACTTGGTTCCAGTGTGGATAATGAAAAATACTAAAGCTGCAGGATTTTATCTAACTGGCCATTGCTTATTCTTTGGTATAGAAGAAACTGAGATACCACTAGCTGACAAATTTGTTAAACTACATATAGCCCAATTTCTATTTCTGGGCAGCAAAACTAAAATCAGTAGAAATGACCCATCAAAGATCATATTTTGCATTTAAGAAATTATTTTATTTTATATTATATGTAACAAAATTCAAATTCAGAATAGCTGTTTAACTTGCATAAAGAAAATAGCAAATTCCAGACATCTGATCACTGATAATCACAGTGGTTTTAATCATAGTAACATTCTGCTGTTCTAATCAGCCTAAGAGTCAATTTAACATACATTTCACTCAGTAAAGTAATATATTAGTAAGGGCATGCCAAGTCATCAATTTCCAGAAAAAAATGATTCAAAGTAAATTGGGATTTCAATTACCAGATCTATTGCTGTTTCTGAATCCTTTGTCTTAGTGGAATATAGTGGAATTTCTTAAGTGGAATATTGTTAGTACAGGACAAATTCAGAAAACTTAATCATGGTTAGTTTTAAATACTGATATCCTATTTTAATTCCTGTATGTGCATACAGCTTTCCTCAGTATGTTATTTAATTTTAGATGTAAACACCTTTTTGCTGCTAGGAATACAAGCTCACCTGACATTTGCAGCTACAAGTCTGTTTCTTCTACTGACTGTATCTCAGCTGGACATCAAAAACAAAATTTGAAAAAGTACCTGGCATCATGGACTTCAATGCAAAAGGCAGGTAAGTTACCTACATAATCTTCCCTTACCTACTTACTTCTAGCTTTACAGATCTGCTCTTAGTTCAGACATCATTTTCTAAGTAAAATTAAAAACTAATTCTAAATGCAGGTAATATGGCAAGAGAATATCACTTGTAGGAGGATAATCAGTTTAAAATAGAACAGTGAAAATAACCCAGAAATACTAGGCAATTTAAAAAATATATAAAAGAACAGAATATAGAACTTTTTTTTCATCATTTTAACACTTTGATATTCTCTTGACTTCATAAATTTAAGCACAGAGGAAGAGATAGGATTTCTCAGATAAGGCCCTCTGGGAACGGAGAACTTGCCTCTAAGATCTGAACTTACACACTTCATTTTCTGTGGCACAAAGAGGAACTGTGCACTACAACCCACCCTTCCTCTAGACTTTGCATAACCTCAAACAGTGTACTTGGTTCAGTGGAAGGCTACTCTCCCTTGAGTTCCTTCACACCCTGACTATCTCCCTGCGTGGATGATACTGCATCTTCACAAAATGCAGGAGTCAGGCATGTGCAATATATATAAAAAATATAGGCATGTCTATATTACACTCATAAATAGATCCATGCTCCTTGAGCAGGCCAGCGATTCAACACAATTCTTGACCTTGTTTAGAAAAGTCAGCTATATCCTCAGTGACTCAGGTCTTGCTGTTAGTCCTCAAGATCAGTGATTCATAAACCAGGCTGTCCAATCTCATTAGGCAAAAAATTCTATATATTTTCCCCAAATTTATCTTTGCTATTAAAGGCCATCTTTGCTGTCATTTAGCCTATGAGGATTTGTGTTACCTTTGATTTTAATCAAAACCCATACATTCATGACTATGAAATTCTGTTCCCCAAGGATTCAGAAAGGGTGTCACACAAGGCTTATAGATTTCTACCTTTAAACTCCAAAACCCTTCATAAACCCTTAAAAAATAAAATCAAAACATATTTTCCAATTTCTTTGTTTGCAAAGCATCTGCAAGGACTTTGAAATATGATCAAAGATACATTTAAACAATGAGGAGAAATTGATTCTATTATAGTTTCCATCATTTGGAATTTACCCAGGCAGAGTTTACCAAAGCTAGCCAAACATCAAGAAGCTATATGCTCTCTTAGTTCCCTCTGAAATTTGTCTCACTATTTTGCCAGCCATGTTAGTTACAGTTCATTTAATTTTATGAGTTTCCACTTAATTTCACAAATTCTCCTCAGTCATCAGGGACATTACACATTCAAGTTTTGCTAGTCAAAGATTAAGTTGCAAGGAACTAGCACACTGAGGGCTTTGATATTTTGTCTTCTATTCTACTACTTCATATACTGAGGTACAGTGGATGTTCATGTCTTAAATTTGTATTCTTCTTATTATAATGTTAAATTATTTTCATGAGAGGACTACATTATTTATTCTACTTCACTGGCTCTAACATATATTGCCTGAATTTCTCAAAGGCATTTTTTTCCTTTTTTTTTTTTTAACAAAAAAACACAGTTGAGCATCTGCTCTTGGTCTTGTCAACCCAAAATCTTTGATAAAGGATGATAATGTAATTTTGTCTCCACTTCTTACCTATAAGAGAAGCATCTCTCTCTCCCTCTAGCTACTGTTAAAATGGGTATAATCAAGGCAGGAAGCAGTACAGCCTCCTGGGATGAACCATGACTAAAACCACAGGCCCTGTTTCAGATTTAAGAGGGACTAACAAGCAGGGCCAGAGCTCTTCTCATCAAGGAATCATCAAGCAATTTCAAAATGCACATTGTAGCAATAACTGGCATCTCAGAAGTCAACAGGTCAAAAGACTTCCTCAAATTCCCATCAGAAGGCTTTTTTAAAGGCAAGTTAGTTTTTACAGAAGGAGAAGTTTTATCAGATGAATTGCCCATTAAGCTTAACTAAAAGGATAGGCAAGTGGGATCCCTCAGAATTCTTTTATTACAGGCCAAAGCAAATACTCCTTAATGGGTAATTGTAAAGGTTGGCCTATTCTCAGACATGCAGTGTTAACTGAATGTCAATATATAAAGGACTACAGAAAAAATATGGAACAATTTATTTGTTTTGATCTCAGTTATGGGGCCTTCTTCCCCAATCTTCTACTAGTATCCGCTAAGAGTGGTCAAAAAAGCAATACACAAAAAGCTCTCCCATTTTTAGTACAACTCAAGTGAAGAGAGGCATTAAGTTGTATCTCCAGAAAGATGGAAGGTGGTAGCCAGCCAGCCAGGAAGACAGTGTTTCCTGCTGGAATGAGCTGTATACCAGCCCTGAACTTTGATCCTGGCAAAAACTCAGAGTGCACAAAATAGGACCAAAAACCACACTGAAAGAGTGCCTGTTCCCCATGCTCACAACAGCCCTAGAGGTACTGCATTAAATTCCCTCTGCTGTGCCCTGAGAGCTACACTAATTTTCCTTGCTTGGGATCTGCCCTGTTGCAATCAAGGCTGGATTTGCATTACCATTATTACTATTATTGCTTTATACCACAGTAGCTCCAGTTAACAGCTAGATCCATTGGTGATGAAAGCTGCTGTGACCACACAGCAATCAGTCCCTGCTCCTAAGAGACTGACTACATTGCTCACACTTTTTAGGGGAGTGCAAACATTTATTTTTCACCCTCAGCAACAGGCTGTCACTTAGACAAAAGGTAAATTAACAGTTCTGGGATGTCAGAGGATTGCTGTTTTCCCAGTTACAGAGACATTTCCTCTAACAACAAAAAAGTTATTTTATATTCCAAAACTGCTCACAGCAGCATTTACACTGAAAATTCTCTCTATACAATATTTCAATTTGCAGCTGACCAAAACAGTGGCAAGTAGGAAAGCAACTCAGAGATCTCTGAATTGTCATTAACTTACTTGATTGCAAAACGTACATAATAAAGTTTTGCCTCTTTGGATATTTGAGGTTTACTGAAAAAAGAGCAGCAAAGACAACAGCACTTCACTGGTTTGGTTTTTTTTGTTTTGCCATTGAAGTATGCAAGCATATAAGGACACTGAAGTGGGTTGGCTTCAGAGAGATCAACTAAGGCAAATGTAATCAGGATTAGGACTGAGGGGTGCACAGTAGGTTGATGAAGCAGTCTAGCTTTGTATGGACCCAGTCCAATAAAACTAGAGGATTTTACTTGATGACTTGAGAGAAAAAAAGAAAAAAGCAAGCAAGCTACTATTAAAGGACATGTCCCTAGTAAAGTTAACACCAGATTCATACTTTGTTCCAGCATTTTAAACCCCACAAAGTAATCATAAATAAAAGCATGTAAAGTTTTCATGTTTGTGTTAGGAAAGACAAAAACATCTGTGCCAGACAAGGCTAAGGTTTCATTTCTTCTCATTAATCTTGCTGTCAGTTCACAGCATTTTATTTACTCTCTTTTATTTTGCTTCTTCTCTCCTCTTCCTCTTTTCTCTCCTATCCTTCCATTTTCTCCTCCCCCAAAAAGCATAGCATTTTCTCCTTATGCTTCCTTAGAAAAGAGGGAAACACTTCAGAACTGAGTTTCACAACTTTTAAACTAGGCTCATATGATCATTGAATAAGCAGAAGGATGGAGCCCAACTCACAAAGACTAGCCAGACTCTTCTTCTTAAATATACAAATTTTACCTCTGTAAATGTGCTAAATAAAACCTTTGAGTACATGTGATTTCTTTTCTGAATTTTTAAAATATAAAAATTACAATGCCTATAAGAAAAAAAATGTAGAGTGAAAGGAACTGTAGCAGGTAGAACGAGCAATGTCTACTGAAACCATTAGGTAGTTTTCAGTATTTCAGAAACATGTAAATATGTGTATGCTTGTAGAAATAAACAGCCAGGGTTATGTAATCCAGGGTTGTTGTTCTGCTACTTGCTTTAGCAGTGGCAATATTATAAAATATTTAAATATTACATTTTAGAATATGGATTTCAAGATTAAATTTCAATATTTCCAGTCTTTTGGACAAGTATTAAATCACCAGTAAAGAAGAGTGCACAGATAATTACAATAACCTTTGTAAACAGTTTCTAATGTGTAAGAAAAGGCAATATTAGGAAACTTGTAATAAAGAATGTAATAGCTTTATCCTCGTTCCTGATATATCTTAATGAGCTCCTCTGTGAATCAGTGCAATCACTTTTTAAAAACATGCTAAATTTCCATTAACTTTTAAAGCAATATTACACATACACTTATCTCATCAAGAGCTGGGGTTGACGTTATGCTTAAATTTCTAAACATGAGAAAATATTAATCAGAGAAAAAGAATACTCAGAACACCGAAGTTCATATGTAAGTTAACCAGAGGCAGGTTCTGAGCACAGAGAAGCAAATGGTTCAGGGTTCAGGATTTTGGTATGTAAAGAGCTCTCTGAAAACCTGTCCTTTGAGAGATGAACAGGAATTGTATAGACCAATACAGAATCTTGTAGCAGCTACAGATAAAACAAACTTACCAAAAGAAATGAATGACCAAAGCTATATGGGGAAAAGCAGTAAAATACCAGGACACACCATGGAACTACAACGGTGGTGGTAACCAGTACAGTCACATAGATGCTAAATGCATTCTTCCCTCTCATAGTACTGCACGACACATGGGAGGGAGTTTCTCTGAGAAGAAGCTACACCTGAACCAGAGGGGTCACCTGACTGCTGTTCTCCAACAGGAGTCATAAGTGGATACCCAGAACAAAGCAAGCACATAGGAAAGCTCCCACCAAGAGTCTCTCAATCCCCAGCTACTCCTCAGCCCAAGGGACTGCCTGAGCCCTTATGGCCTTTCTAAAATGCAGCAATATCCAATGGATCTCTCTTTGAACTAAAGCCCAGTCTACTCTTGTGTACATTTTTTGTATTCACAGCTCCCTCTAGCATGGAATCCCAATGTCTGTCTCTTCATGTGCAGAACCACCTCCCTCTGTTTGTTTTAAAACAACATTGATTTAATTCCCCACAGACAGGAATCCACCTCTCCAAGGCTCATTCCACTCTTTGTGTGAATAAGGGAATGTTAATGGATATTTACTCTCTTCATGTTGTGTAAGATAATTCTTGTAATGCCTGGGAACCTACTAAAATAAAAGTGAGAAGACATAACACCACTTTTAGAATATGGCTCAAAACATGTAAAACACATCTTTAAAAACAATAAGTTACAGTGAAACCACTTAGGAAATCACTCAAATCACTTCTACAAATCAATTTAGATCACTGCCACCTTTTTCTAAAATCCTGATTCTGAATATTACTTTCCTCATGAGCTTTCAAATCAATTCACATGGTCTTTCCAGAATCTCTCATTAGATCTTCCATTTCTTCCCAGTGCGGAATGGACGGTATATTTGGGTGCTGCTTGCTAACAAAATCCTGGGGATACATGCACATAATTAGAGCTTTTTCTTTTTTTCAAGCTGATGAAAGAGATCAAGTATTTTGGTTCTAAAACTGCTTAAACAGATAGCCATTATCTTAAATAACACCTCCCATTGAAGGACTGAGGTTTGAGTAATGGCCAGGTAAAAGAAACAAAGGTACTAAAACTAGCAGTCTTGACAAATATGTAATTTGTTATAGACAAAAAAGGTAAATAAACAAATAAGGTCTGCCCAAACAATGCAATCAAAACTTCTTCAGTAAGAAAGACAAACTTGGATGTGAAGGGAGAATTCTTTTAATTTCAAATAAACTCAAGTTTGGTACAGGTCTAAACCATTTTCAGAAACACAACAAAGCAGTAGTGAAAGGCCTTTGTGTTTGGCCAAATTTACACATTTCCTTAAACATTTGTCTTCTTTTACAATAGCACTGCAGCAAATCTGATGTTTTTAAAGAACATAATGAGAAGTGCATTTAGTGAATGCAAAAGGTATTTTTATACAGAAATAGCTGGGAAATGCCCAATTGGATTGATCCTACAGTTTACCAACAGCTTTACAATTGGCACCAAAAAAATTAAAGTCCTCTCTACATATAGGGATCAATACCAAGGACAAGTGTTTTAAGTTCATTACTCTGACATACAGTTATCAGAAGAACTAAACAGCAGCTGTGGTCAGGCTTTTCAATATCATAAAATGGCAGGCTGCAACTCCTGTGGCAAGCACAGCAAAGTGTTTTATTTTATAGGCTATTGGAGAAAACTTAGAAAAAAACAGAAGGACATTTTACTCCTTTAAAATAACTACTCTAAAAGCTTCTTGCCTGCAAAATGAACAAGTACATTTTATACTGACAACACTCTGCAGTCCTCCTTACATGATGTCATTAGTGAAACACAGCTACACAGTCTAAGAATTACACTCAAAATTTAAAACACAACAGTCTACTCCCACCAGAAATAAATTTCAGAAAAATGAGTTCTCAAAAGAAACAGCTCTGGCTTAAATAAAACTACTATAGAAAGGGACTAAATATACTAATAGATCATTAAAAACAAAACAGAAAAAACATATCAGCATTAACATAATGAAATGTACCTAAAATGTCTGGCAAATGCTACAAAACTAAAAAAAATACTGCTACTACTACAAAAAAAAGTTTGTTCTCTCTGTTCTTTGTGAAAGCTAATCAAATCCCCCTCCCCTCCTTTCTTTTTTTTTTTTTTTTAATATGTGATATTTTGAGGGAAAAAACCAGCAGGTATTCGTAAGTTGGAAAGAAAACACAACATATTAAATAATTGAATAAAATTTGAAACTTTACAAAATGTTTCCCAGACTACTTGGCTTTTGTATTTATATAGCACTTTCACAAAGCACTTTTAAAAATATTAAATTTTGAACCAAAAAAAGGGTAAAATTAACCCAGAGTGTCTGTAACCTAGAACTTAGCAAGTGTGGTATTTTTAACTGCATATTCAGAAATACGCTTCTAAGTAATAAGAGCCATCATGGAGTGATTCATAGCTTCATGCAAAAACATCCCACAATATAAATCTTGTTAACCTTTTGAAAATCCCCAAAAGCTCATTACAAAGCTGCTGAATCCTGCCATAACAAAACCTTATATTAAAGTATTTACTGTCCTCCTAAAAAGTCCATTACTTAAAAGAAATAATACACTTGAGTTAGTTGGATTTTATCATGGTCTGGCAGGCAAAGAAGTGTCAGACAGTGATGCATGTCAAATTAAATTATCCTAGGAAAATCATTATAGAAATTCTGGAGAAGTAATTTCTCAGCTGATGTTAAACAATAAACTGCCTGAATTAATGTCAAGTTTACAGGGTAGTGAGCATTAACAGTGAAAAGACTCATGAAGAAAATGTGGTACCTTTCCTATTCTATTACTTTTCCCAGTTCTTGGAAACTATGTGCAACACCCTTGGAGACACTGGTTTTCAAATGGATTTGTTGCACGAAAGCTGATTAATTTTCTTCTCCAAATGAGGGACCTGTTTCAAGAAACGTTGCATATTAAATTCTACTTAATGAAAATATGCATTTATGACATTTAAATTATATTCTCCAATGTAAGCACTTAATTTTATTATTATTCCTATCTTGATCAAACTTTACAGTCATTACCAAATAGAACAGTGTGGATATTTGAGTAGCAGCACAGTGACTGAGTTGATTTTGAAGCTCCCAAGTAAAAGCAGAGTAAAACCCTGGCTGTACTGAAATCAGTGAAAGAACTGCTGCAGCTTTTACTGGAACCACTATTACGCTCTTTACATTCTCTCTTCATCTGCCATGAAAGTAAAAATTATGAGATTTACTGTATTCTACAAATACTACTTTCTGGGTTTTAGAACACCTTCTTGAATTTCTTCTTCAGTTTTCACTGTAGTAAATAAAGTAAGATGAAAATATGTCTCAAGGTTTGTCCTGCATTTTGGGAGAAAATGTACAGAAGGGAGTGTTCAGTGATAGCTATGGCCAGTGAATAGCAATGCTAAACCAGAAGCTTCATTATGGTGTTAAAACAGAAAGAACTTTAAACATTATTTTACATACTTATTTATTTGAAAATGCTATTTTCTCAATGACAAAATAATACTTTCCAACTTTTTTACTATTCTATTGTGCAAATGTATGCACACGAAAGAACTTGCTCTTATTGCTAAGATAGTACTAATTTTATAATGCTGATAAAGTTTTTTTTCTCAGACATTACTCTGTGGGCAGCAATTGTTGGTGTCAACTGTAAAACTCCTGATGAACACTGTTGTTGCAGCCCAGAAAACTAATCACACCATGGGCTGCATCCAAAGCAAAGTGGCCACCAGAGCAAGGAAGGAGATTCTGCCCCTCTATTCCCCTCTCATGAGACCCCACCTGGAGCCCTGCATCCAGCTCTGGGGTCCTCAGAACAGGAAGGACATAGACCTGTGAGTCCAGAGGAGGGCCACCAAGATGATCACAGGAATCAAAAGCCTCTCCTATAATGAAAGCTTGAAAAAGTTGAAACTGTTCAGCCTTGAAGAGGGAAAGCTCTGGGGAGACTTTACTGTGGCCTTTTAGTACATGAAGGGGGCCTGTAAGAAAGATGGGGACAAATATTTTAGTCTGCAAATGTACTAAAGACTAGTTTTACTGTAAAGATCAAATTCTGCAATCTCCTGTCAGAAAAACTTCTCTAGATTGCACTAGAACCTGAAGGCTTTCAGGCAGTGCCTACAAGTGGAAAACATATACTGCAGTAGAAACATAACATATGGGGAAGAAAAATTATCTATCAAAACCACAGAATAATACAGCCTGTTATTTTAGCCAGCTGGTTTGGTTTCATATTAGATCCTGCTCCCATATTCCAGTGACTCAGAAACAGAATCTAAACTTCCATTATCATTCATTAGAAAAGGACTCCTGTCTGGCTCAGGATCATGGTATTTATGAAGGTTTTATACAGTTTGAAAGACTTCCATTTCATCCATGTTTTTCTTCACATTTGCACTCATGTAGGGAATGTCATTCCTATAATCAGAAACAGAAAATATGAACTATTCATAATGAAAAGTGATGGACATCTACAGCTGTACAAACAGTCATCTCCATCTCAATCTCTTTTTTTCTATTTTTTTTTTTTGACAGTAATGTTCTTTGCACATATTTACTCTGTGACTTCTGTCAAAAGAAATGCAGACAATATAGGTCCTTCCAATTAGGCTTTGTGTTTCTCTGAACTTAGCAGAGCTGCCCTGCCAGGGGCAAGTCCAGGGACACCAGACTGATTAGAGTGCTAGTGGAAAATCTCCACAAACCCACCCTCCACAGGAAGCCACAGACCCAACAGACAAGGTGAGGATAAAGTGGGTACACTGCATTTCCTTCCTCATCTCTTGCCATCACACAGCAGAAACTATTAACTGCTCCCTCCAAAACCACAGCAACATCAAACCCTGCAGTAAAATGCCATAAAACACAGTTTAGCGTGAGACAGGGGAGAGCACAACAGTGAGCTGGAAGAGGCTAAGTTACATGCCAGTGCTTTAAATTCTTTCAAAACAGGTATTTGCCAAATGAAATCACCATGCCCAAAATGACTGCAGGACAATACAAAACCACTCTAGCAGGGCCTGCCGATGCAGCCTAAGGACACTAACTCGTTCTTGATCCTCTTGTGGCAGTGATGCCAAGTCAGAGCCTAACACACCAACCAAGGGTCAGTATTCCACTTCATTCCACAAAATGCCTCAATGCTCTCTGCTTCCTTCTTATATTTGTCTCTGCTTCAATGGGCAGCAAAGTAACCATAAAAAGACACACCTTTTCATACTGTCAAATAATAGGGTTTACTATGAAAGCATGTATTTACATAATACTCTGTTTCTTCCCATGAATTTTACCCTCTACCTCTTATCTAGAAATCTAAATTCAGAAGACCATCTTTGTTGGTGAATGTAGCTGTTACCCCTTGCTGGCCAGTACAAATGGATGGAAGCCTTCTAGGGAAAAGGAAAAAGAAAATTGATCTGCATAGTCAAGCAAAAATAAACTGTTCTTTGGGCGGAACACCAGGATTAAGACTTGTTAGTAATGACTTTTCCTATGCAGCACATGGTGTATTTTGCAGGTTTTTAAAAGGTTCCATTTATGCATTTGGCTCTTGAAATACACATTGACAAACTCTATCAGTAGAACATTTTCTTAGACAAATTGATGAATACTAAAACAAATTCTGGAAGTCTGAAATTCTCTGGTCTTCTATATGATCTCCACATAATAAACAAGTCTTTCTAGACACCCTGTTCTGGGATTAGATACATGGGAGTTCTGACACAGCTAATTTATATGTAACCTTCAAATGCTTCGCAACTGGCTGGGATAAGATGGTTAAGCAGGCTTAAAATGGTTAATGGTCATGTCAACTCTGGATCTTCAGCCCACCTGCAGACCTAGTCAATAATTCTCTGAAGTGTACTTGGCAATCTATGTAAAGTAAGTTTGACTGTCTCACTTTGAAGCTCAGGGGAAATGTCCATGTTACAAAATAACTTGGGCCAGGATACTCAGCAGAAACTGATCCTGTGCTGGCAGCTTCAGCAGGATAGTTGAAGTTGGAATGTGCATTCAGAACAAAACACAACTAGGTTCTGGAAGGCAAACCAAGGGCAATGAAAGTTTCAAAAATGTTGGGAAAGATTGCAATGTGTCCCACATCGCTATGCTCTGGATGGAGGAAAGAGTTCCATTCCCAGCACCAATGAATTCAGAAATTGTTAAAGAAGCATTTCTCAATAAATATTTAACAATAATCACTCCAGAAAGGCTAGAAATATTACACAGATATTCTTATTAAATGTGATTACCTGACATACTGCTGGGACTTATGGATATGTAATCATTCTTGTCCTTCTTCTGTCACCAATGTCACCTGCCAAAAGAAAAGGGAAAAAAACCCATGTAATATGTTCATAAATGCTCATCTGCAGAATACCATTAACATTTAACTAAGATGGAACCTTCTGGATCTCGAATAGCATGGTCAATGTCTGATGGCTGAACACATTAAATTCAAAGCACTTTGCTTAGCTGCATGAGGCAACAAATGTAAATCAGGTCCAAAACGTGATGGACTGGAGGAGCTGTGGTTAACAGGGATTTAGAAGCAATGCCAAAAGCTTATGCCTACTAATGCTAAAAAAAAAAAAAAAAAAAAGCTTTTGTGCACTTCATGGAATACTTTCCGTTATTTTTTTGCAGAAGTCCCTCCAAGTCTCGTATGTGACCTTAGGAGCTAACTGGTTTCCACTTTACCATTTCTAATGATATGCATATACCATTACTCTCAGGTTCAGTAAAAACAGAGGATTCAAAGGAATTAGAAATTCTCTGTCACAGTTACACCGATTCTTACCCAGTCACTCAAAACCCAAAAGTCAACTGACTTTTACAAAGTTCTGAGATGTAAATAATAATTTTACTCATATGGTAGAAAACAAATTTACATGTACTTAACACTTGACTTTTGAACAATGACATCTTTTATTAACAAGACATCTGCATCTGTGAAGAACTGAATCTGGCATTTTAAAGTCTTGTTTTTGATATTTAGATTGTGTTCCCCTTTCATATGTCCATACACACACAGACATACTAACTATACTCTTTTTCTGCTTGGTAGCAAAGATCGAAGCCCTGCAAGCTAATTTAGTGCCAGGAGAGAAAGTCATGGATACCAGTTATGACAACATCCTTTGGCCGTGTTGGTATTTATACCAGCCCTCACGTTTTTTACACAGAGGCTTCAAAGGCAACATGCCCTTGTTCAGCCCTCCCTGCCCAAAACACAGTGCCCAGCTAGATCCCAGCTTGCTCCCTAGTCTAAGCGCCAACAATCCAACCCAAGCAGAGACAATCCTAAAGGCATTACTCCAGAATAGCGACAAGATCTCATTAGAATTTTTAAGTAAGAAATCCTGGGCCTACAAGTGACCCCAATACTGCCTGTGGAAAACTAGCTTGAGAACAGTCATCCTCTCTGGAACATCCCCCTGTACTCAGCACTGGTGAGGCCACACCTCAAAATACTGTGTTCAGTTTTGGGTGAGTTTTACTTCACTTTAAAAAGACCATTGAGGTGCTGCAGCATGTCCAGAGAAGGGCAACAAGGCTTGTGAAGAAAACATGTCCTATGGGGAAGGACTGAGGGAGCTGGGATTGTTTAACCTGGAGGAGGCTCAGGAGGAACCTCATCCCTCTCTATGACTGCCCAAAAGGAGAATGTAGTGAGGTGTGACTGCAATGAGAGGACCAGAGAAAACAGCCTTCAACTGAGACAGGGAGACTCCGATTAGTTATTACATAAAGTTTGTCACTATTAGGGTGGTCAAGCATTGGAATAGGTTGTCTAGAGAGGTTGTGGAGTCACCATCCCCGGAGGGGTTTAAGAGGCATCTGGATCTGGTGCTGGATGATGTGGTTTAGTGGTTTAGTGGTTATGGAAGTAGTTCTGGGTTGATGTTTGGACTGGATGACCTAAAAGGCCTCTTCCAACCTTGCTGATTCTGTCATTCTATGGACAGAAAACACCTCTCTTATAATGTTAGTGTGGAAGTGACATTTTAGAGAGGAAGTAGAACCTCTCTTAAAATGTCCTGATCACCATTTTATGGTAAGAAACGGGTCTTTGTTAACAAACCTGTGGATTTTATTTCTTTCCATCCATTAGGCATGTACCACAGTGCCACAGCACTGTCCCTGTTTCCTTACACAGGGAACATTTCCCTTGAAATAAATATCCTCGCTAGCAGCGGGTTGAACATCGAGCGCATCTGCCGTGTTTAGGCAGCGGTCAGAACGAGCGAGCAGGTGAGCGGCAGGTAATTACCGGGTAATTAATGCACCTGGGACGCGGCCCCGCCGCTTCACCTCAGCCCAGCGGCCTGCGGGGCGCTCCCACACCCGAGGCTCCGCTCAGCTACACGCGGTGTGGGCGGGACGCCCCGAGCGCGGGGCGCCGCTTCCCTCCCCGCTACTCGAGACGGGGTGTGAGGCAGGGCCATGCCCCGCGCCCACCGAGGGCCGGGAGGCACAGGGCAGGCAGCGCGGCAGGGAAGGAGCGCCGGCAAGGCGGCAGGGAAGGGGCTCTGGCAGCAGCCGCGGCCCCCCCGCCCTCCCGCAGGCAGAACCCGCCCGCGGCGCGGCTCGGCAGCGTCCCCTGGCGGCCGCGCGGGAGCGGCCCGCGGCGCAGCCCGGAGCGCCATTCCCGGCCTTTTCCATCTCCCCGCGTCTCCTTGCCTCAACCCGGCGTGTCTGCGGAGAGCTTTCAATTAAATTAATTGCTACGCCAAAGGTTGGAATTGTTCATTATTTTAAAAAACAAAAACAAACAAACAAACAAAGAAAACCCAAAAACATGATTAAGAAAACCCCAAAACAATAAAGAACCAAGAAAAACCCAGCAAACAACTACACACAAAATACCCCCACAAGACACAAACACACATACACCCCCTCTCCCAAATAAAAAAGTAGGAAAAAACCCAAACAAACCCATAATCACAGAGCTGGAAGGGACCCACAAGGATCGTTGAAGTCCAGCTCCTGGGTGTGCACAGGACAACTCCAGGAACGTGATCCTTATGGGTCCCTTCCAACTCAGCAGATTCTGCGATTCTGCGATTCTGCAGAATCTCAGGCACCATGTGGCTGAGAGCATTGCCTTGGGCTCCTGGAGCTCTGACAGGTTTGGGACTGTGACCACTTTCCTGGGGAGACAATTTATTTTGTCTTTTCTAATTCCCTAGTAATCTGAAATAATTTCTCCCTGTAATATATTATATTGAATGGAAATTACTGATTTCAGGATATAATGTTCATTCTATTGCAAAGCAAACACAAAGCAAAACCTACTAAAGTTTTACAGAGAAACTTCTTTACATGAGGGATGCAGAGCACTGGAACATGCTACCCTGGGAAGTCATGGAGTCTCCCTCTCTGGAGACATTTAAAACACATCTGGACATGTTCCTGTGTCACCTGTAACCTGCTCTAGATGACCCTGCCTCGGCAGGGGGTTGGACTGGATGATCTCCAGAAGTCCCTTCCAACCCTAACAAGTCTGTGATCTGGTAAAATATCCTCTAGTATATGTGTGACAATGTGTTTTTACCTCATCTTTTCTCCCAAGCAAGCCACCTGAGACTTCATCTGGGCTCCCAGAAAAAACGGAATCTCTTTAATCTTATAAGGGAAGAGCAAATACCCTGCTTGATATTTGCATGTACAAACCACACAACCAGAGGTCTTTCTTTTTGCTGCTGACATCTTGTGGAACTTCAAAATCCTTCAGTTTGTCAATCCAGATTTGAGAGGATACAAATTTAGATCAGGCCTCCAATTAAAATCAGACTCTGACCCATCCCACCACTTCATGGGACGTCATGAACCTCAACAATAAGCCGTTTCCCAGAATTTAATTGTGGTTTAGTGACTCAGTGACACACAAGCATACTTGAAGCAAACAATTGAGTGTTTTAAACAAAAATTCTGCCCCTCCTGTAAATAATTACTTACTAAACCTAAAATTATTAGTTTTGCACCAATCTATTAAAAAGGATGATACAAAAGGACAAATACAATGTTCTTCAATGAATTCTGTACAAAGAGAAAAATTCTAGTTATCCTGGGAGTTTTGCCATTTTCCCTGATGAGACTAGGACTTGGCATAAAAGCAGCTGTCACTTGTGTAAAAAAACTAATTACTAAATAACTGTAAGAAAAGCTGGCCTTTTGTTTTGAAGCATTACACTAACATATCTGGCTTTGGTAGTCTTTTTGAGTGCCACAGTTTAAAATGGAGAGTGTGCATCCTCTTTTTCTCCTCACACCTGCCTAGAGATAAAGTTTCTTGGAGCAGGTCTTGATGTTGCTGTAAATGTACAGCATCTCACCCATCTGGCACCTCCACTAGGTCAATTTAGCAACCACCAAAAGACACACAGTAACTGAGCCCATTTGTAATACTGAGCCCTGCTTTGTGATGAGGATTTTTTAAACAATTAATTTAAATTATAATAAATATTAATTAAAATCATAGAGATACTTAAAATCTTTTATGATTTTAATAATCTTCCCAAATGTCTTGGGATCCTTTCTGAAGGATGCTTTTATACCGCATTTTATATGCCAGAAGTAATTTCCTATTTTTCTTTCCAAGGAATGAGGCCCATAGATGGAAACATTGTGGAAATACAGAACTATTTATCCATTCCGGCACATACATAGCACAGCCTTCTGAAGGCACAACACAGCTTCTACTTCACATGAGCAAGAATATTAAGTGGTGTCTATATTAATTGTAGCCAGTTCCTCTTGAAGGCATAGTTGTGTAAGATGTTGGAGGAAATCAGGTTCTTTTTAAGAGTCTACAGCTAAAAAGTACATGAGCAGGCACAAATGAGAAGGATGAGGATGAGTCACAGACGAGTCTCCACTACATCAGGCCAGTAATGTCTGGGGGTCTTTACAGACACTGCAGAGTAAGTCTTTTTCTTGCCAGAAGTGACACAATTTTTATGGCTAAGCTTTGCTAACATCACAGGGAGCAGGCTTTGTTAGATTATCTTTTGTGTGTTGATCACTTACTTGCCCACAAAAGAGCTACCCAAGGTCTCATGGCTCTGAGTCACAGTCCCTGAGCGCTGCAGCATCAATTCAGAGGCTGCTATCTCACATCCCGCATGACCTCCCTGCTAGAGAGTTGCAGCAACAGACTGAGCACTGTGCTCCTTCTCCATCACTGGCATTATACCCTACTTTTTCTTCTTTTTTTTTTTTTTTCAAACAAGGTAGTCCTCATGATCACATTGGATACCTCAAATGAAAACAGCAAAATGCATACTGCATCCTGATTTGGAGTATTGTTTCAGATCTACAACCCTGCTCCAGGAAAACAGTATTCTTATAATGGCCTTAAATAAATGATAAAAAAGAGACATCTCTGGAATCTTCAGCTCCTCCGGCCTGAATAGGTGATATTTTGAATTAATTCTCAGGCTCTGGTCTCCAATACAGAAGCACTGTCAGACCATATTGCCAGTTACTGCCCATCCTTACTTTTTCCACAATGAGAGGCAATTAACCAATTAGCATTAATCAGTGTAGTTAGGTGTTTTCCCACTTTCATCAAGTGCCTCCTCCTTCACAGGAATGCACCAGATTAACCAATGACTATCTAACAGGAGTTTGCTGCCCAGGGGGTGAGGGTATTTTTGACCATATTCTGATGCTTCAGCTTTAAATGGTGGCTGCCTCTAGGCCAGGGCCAGGGTAATTTTGTGCTTTGAATCCTGGTTCCTGTACCAGGAATCGCACACTTTCTGGAAGGCCTCAGGCTTCCCTTCCCACTCATCAAGCAGCTGCACAGGGTGGACAAGCACTGCTGCCTCCTGTCTCTTCTCAAGACAGGAACAGGTGGGAAAAGCAATTTTGCACCTTTCAGAAGCACTGACAAGCTACCCAGCTCCTTGCTGGACTGCTCTTTGACATCTCCTTTTAAAAGCCAGAGGAAGGGCCATGAGGCAACCTGGCTCATTTGCACAAGTCCCTCCTGTAACCCCACCTGCAGTTCCCGATGTCTCTGGCTTATTCCTGGCACTCTTACGCCATGCTCTTACACAAAACTCTTGACAGGTGCTGGGCTGCCTCCAGGGAGGCTGAGAAGAGGGGCGGGCTGCTGGCAGACCCAGGGACGTGGGGAAAGCCTACCCAGGTCCTGGGAGCTGATGAGGGCACTGAGCAGGATAGCAGAGCATGTAGGTTTTGGAACCGGGCACAGAAGTAAAGCTCCATCACAGCCAGAGTGAGAGCCACAGGACACCAGCCCCTCTCGCCCTGCCATTCCACAAGTTATAGCACTTCCTTATTTTTTCTTGGGGGCTATATTGGCTTGGGGGTGATGAATTATGGGGTGCATCATCTGAACATTTTGTTCTGTAAACTCCCTCTGTGAAAGTCGCCCTCACTTTTTAGTTAGTCTTTAGTGAAAAATCCAGAGTAGCAACTCCGCATCAGGAAAAATTACAAGGTAGCCCTTGTAATAGGCTGTATTGATGCCTAACTAAATTTTAAAATTTGTTTCAATATTTAATATTGCAATATTTAACAGCAAAGCAAAATTAGTATTTTGGAGCAAGTTATACAGAGGATTTTGCAAGTTATACATATTCAGTATAAAATGTACTAGACCATGGCTTATGGTACATGATACATTTATCGTGTTCAAGCAGTATTTCCTCCCTTGCAAAACACAATGAACAGCTGCACATTGCATGAGAAATAAAAATCTATCTAGTTTCCTAAATGTGTTTAATGGAAAGCACCCATAAGAGCTAGCTTGTAGCCACAAGCTCAGAAATGGGCTTTGACTCATGCTTTTTTATTGCTAGTATAGGTCAGCTCACAAGGACACAAAAACATGCAATAAAGCATAAAATCAAAACCACAGCGCACTATCTGTATAAATGTTTGCAGTCTATTCTGAAACATAAGAACAAAAAAGTAAAGAGCTATTGAGCTTTTTAATAGGAATGTCCAGTAATTCTGTGTAATATACCCTTCACACAGACTCAACTCATGCTCAGCTCTGTGCAGGCATCAGCAGATTTTTTTACAGCACAAAAGCCAGAGAATTATTACATGCAGACAATAAGTCTCATAAAAGATAATGGTAACTTCACTGTCCAACAGTTTTTTGAAAGCTTTTGTGTTTCAATAAGCAGATTTGCAGGATAAACACTACTGAATTAGACAGAAAAAGTAATTCTTCCTATAGTCTCACTGCAGTAAGGCTTTGGATCTGTCATATGGTTTGCAGGACAGCCTGAATGATAAAGCTGTTGATTTGAATATAGCTACCAAAAGAAAAAAAAAAAAAAAAAAAAAAAAAAAAAGAGACCCAGCACCGCAAAATAAAGTAATGCAAGACAGAAGCAAGATAGAAGTTGTTTTTATGATTTCATCAAAACTTAATGGCTTACTGCACTGGGGGAAATAGATCTTTTTGTATGTGGAAAATATAATAATGAGTTACTATGCGTGGAAAATATAATAATGCATTTCTTCACAGGCAAAAAGAAACAGAATTTTAGTGTGTCTGTTGGTCTCCTAGTAGCCTGAACAGATTAGAAAGGCAGTTTCATAAGTATCATTGAAAAAACACAGATGGAGACTGTAACGTTACCTTTAAACAACCTGGGCATCAAGCAGAAAATGGAATATGTAATTCTCCTCTTGCCATGTACTTACAGAAATTAGTAATGTTATCTCATTCCCAGAATATCTCAAATCACTTATTATCACGATCTGGAGCTGCTGACTGCCCCTAAGATGTAAAGGCTCTAAGAAATCTACTTACATTCAGCTTAACACCAGGTCAGCATAATGGGCTGCAGCCTTCTCTTCGCTTTACTTCACCCCCTAGCAGACCTGTCAGCGCACCAGCACTTTGCTTTGACCTACTACATGTGTACACAGGAGGGCATGAGAGGAGCACAGAACTGGAGACAGCCCCGTTTAGCCACTATTCCAGTAACCAGGCTTCTACTGCCCCTGAGTGATTTTCTTAACGTGAAGTGTTACTGTGTGAGCTAGCCAGCTTTGCCAGAGTAGCTGATCTGTAACTGTGAATTAAGTGAGGTTTCTATCATCAAAGATTTAAATGTTAATTCACAAACTTGAATAAATATCCAGTTGAGCAAGGATCCTGGAGGGCCAAGAATGATAGAAAAGCAAAAGGGGGAAGGAATTTATAAAAAAGATCTCCAATTTGAGTGATAATTTTGTGGTTTTTTGAGATCCTTCATGGTTTTTGTGTTCTTTCTTTAGCACACAGGTGTTCCATTCATACAACAGCTTTGACATAAAACTTTCCTTGTTTGTCTGTTTTCTTTTGTCGACTCAGGAAACATTAGCTCTCCCTGAAATTTCATCATGGGACAGTTTATCTTCTATGCTAATTTCTCTTATTACTCACTTAGAAGTGTATATTAGATGAAGGCTGTCTTGAATTACCTACCTACTCTGCAACTGACTGATGTTAGTTAATCCCAAAGATAATAAATTTCAAAGACTTTCCATGAAACTGGTCAATTTCCCCCCTTATGATGCAATAGATAAAGAAAAAGAATATTTTCCAGTTGTCAAGAGGGGAGGTACTTGGGCAAATCTTGTTAACACGAATGCATTTGTCAATTCATTTTATATATGCTGTGCCTAAAAGATCAGTGAAGCAGAAATGAGTATGTTCTAATCTACAATAGGGATATGTTCTAATCTGAATAGGGATAAGTAATACCCTAAAGATTGGTACTTGCATTTGTTTGAGCTATTTTCAGGGATTCAGATATGAACAGCAGAATTAATTCAGCTTTAGGCTTTCTACTTTTCTTAAGCAGAGCTTGAAAAGGTCACTACTTAGTTGAAAAAATAAATTCTAAAATCAAAAGAAAAATCTAAGTGAAAAATTGTTATCTGTACTGCAGACTTTGAATTACAGGGTGCAAATATATAGAACTTTGCAGAAAACCTTAGAAAACAAAACGAGAGATGCTTTTACAGCTATGGATTTAGCCTGATGGATGTTGTCTATTGTGTGACTTGATGAGTTTCCAAATTTGATTCTATTTTTCCTAAAAACTGATTGCTGAATTGCCAAACCACTGAATTCTGAAATGTTTGACACAGTTTCCAGACATGAAATATATGGCTTAAACTCAATTATAATTGGGAAAAAATTTTGAAGGAGTTGATTTTCAACAAAATCAAAGTAACAGACCAGAACAAGAAGTTAGTTGTTTTCTAAAATCTATATCCCTATCCAGCAAGAACTATGGTGGGTGAAAAAGGCTAGCTAGAATCTGTGCAAGATCCTTTCCACAAATCAAACTGGCAAACCTAGAGCCTTTGCCCACCACTCCAGAAGTGGCTCAAGGGAAAAGGGCATCAGGGGGTTGATGACAGTGTGACACACACCAAAAGAGGACAGTACATCTCAGGATGTGTAGGTTCAGGCTTTATATCAAGCAGTAAAGCAGAAAACATCACTGAAGGCACACTGAAAGCACACCAGAGACATAAAGAAGTATGACTAATAGAAAGGGGGGGACAAACATGTAAAGTTAAATGATTATGGGGCTGGACTGACAGATATCTGTTGAGAGTTAACTATGGCTTGGAGAAGTGACGAGGAAGTGAGCACAGGGATAGCCATGCTCAAGAGAGAGCAAGGAATGATGGAAGAATGTGACTGCTATGGGAAATTTGGTCAAATTATGCGAATGGTTACTGGTGGACATGTAATTAGGTTAGCAGGCAGCTATATTTAGAAGGAAAAAATCATACCTGGTTTTAACTGATATTTTGAGATGGAAAACTTCATATTGCTATTTCTGAGGTTCACCCAAAAGCTTATTTTTCAAAAGAAAAAATTCAATGACTTCAGTAAAAATTAGGCTCAGACTGGAGAAGGCTTTCTGCAAACATTCTCTCTGAAATTTCAAAATACAAACCACATGTTTCATAGATACATCAATATATTTATAATTATTATAAATAAATAAAGAGTTTCAAGTTACCTGGCAATAAGCTAGTGGTCATAAAATATGACTGTATTAAAACTATCTAAATGCCCATTTGCTTCTGGTTTTGGGCAGACAAAAGTCATGGAGAGAAGGAATAATACGGTGAAAATGAAGTAGAAGCTCTGATTTCACTTTTTTCTTTAAATAGAAAATTGCTCGTACCCTCTGTAATGGCTTTGTCTGTATAACCAGCACTTCATGTGATTAACTGGATTTCAGCTGAGGATTTTCACAGCTCAGAAGTTACCGTATTCAAAGTCCTATTCCTTTTTAAATTTTTTTTTTTTTTTTGAGAGCAAACACATTACGGCATATTCCCAACTAAGTAATTAGTTTATTTAATCTTTAAGGCAGGCAGAGTTTCCTAAGAGGTGTGTTCTAATCTCTATCATGTCTTATACCCTTTTTCCTGACCTTACTGGGGGCCAAATGCAGAGTGGAGAGGACAACTACTTCTTCTCAGAAGTTGTATATTGTTGTACTGATATAAAGTACAAACATCATATAGATGTGCGCCTACTTTTGTGTGCAAACTGGAAATAAATCACATAGCTTAAGTATTAACAATGGCCTTTCAGTATGTCTGATAAAACAGTGATTTCTTCTTATTTTTTACCCCTCTCTTCTTTTTTGCTGCCTCATTTACAGCTAACAATAATAGAATTAAGCCCAGAAATTAAAAGAAAAAGTTTAATCGCTGATGATTTTGCTATCTCTCCCAAGCAAACAACAAAAGTCCACAACCTTTTAACCTTTTCCATCCTATTTGCTAATTACTTATTTTCTAATTAACCCATTATGCATCTGTCAGTGTGTTTTAAATTAAATCACTTTAATTGCTAGTAAGTAGGGTTTATTTGGTTCCTGGTATGGCTGTACGGGGTCATGAGTAGGGAGCTGTTGAACCACTCTGAGTTACAGGTTGCTCTGCAAAACTGCTGAAGTTGCTGAAGATAAAGAGGAGTTAAGCTGCTTTCCTTAGGTGATTTGATTTTAATGACTAGTGGCATATTTGTAATGAATAAAAGTTTACTGCAAATACAGGAGGGCATTTTTTATTCCTATTATGTAGATCACATCGGGCATTAATTTGTTGCTTGAAATAATTTTAAATAAATGAATAATTATGCTAATAGTTCTAGAAAATGCCAATACCACAAAGCTTGCTTTGCTGTAGAGCATGCTCTTTGAAATGCAACACAACTATATATTAACAGCTGAATTTCAAAATAAAGAGAATAAAGAAGGCCCAACCATGGGACACAGGGAGTTTTAAGTATGAAGCTAACAGTCAACCCATTAAAAATGTTCATGCAAAACACTATAAAAACTGGTGATAGCTTTAAGGATAGGCATAATGTTTAATGAGGACAGACATAAAAGATTTTGTTCTCTGTAGCACAGCCCCCTTCTACCCCTTGCATGACCTGACTCGCTTCACTGACTCTGCAGAAAATACCCACTTTTTGATGGGTTAGTTTTGTGCTGGGTTAGTGAGTTGAATTACCCCTGTGAGGTGGCTGGTGACCACCACAGCTGGCACCAAGTGGCAGAAGACCACAACCGGTTGAAGGCAAGATGAGGTTCACCCTGTCTAATAAAATGGCACACCAGAGGAATGCAGGAGGGGTTGATGTCTTTTGAAATAATTAGGGTATTTATGACTCTGTGCATTGAAATTACTTTTTAATTGCTAATTATTTCTGAAGCTTTCTGAAATACCTTTGAAGATTGTAAGTCTGGCACTGTGAAAAAAAAAAAACTTAAAAGACAATGTCATTCATTATAACTCTTTTTGTGCTTAGATCCTTATACACTGAAGAAAGGCACTAAAAAGTGCTACTTGTATGTTCTAGAGAATGACAGTATGAATTGGTAAAGTCAGTCTTCCCTTTATCACTAAGTGAAGCCATGAATCTAGTACTACTGAGAATACATTTCCAGCAAGAACCCAAGTCCACATCATTGCTAAGTTACCTAAACGTAACAGTGGGTCAAGTAAATAATAAAGACCACACAGAGGAAAGACTTGCCAGACAGAGTTAGCTAGCTGAACTTGCCACACAAACTTTGTTCTGAAAATTTGTTAACAACACTAAAATCCAAGACCAGCCTAGACATTAAATGTTCTTCCCTGTTTCTATCAGGAAAAAGCAAGTGTATGGAATCAGGAGTAAAATTAATAAAAGAACAGAATAAATAAAGTAGCTGATGGAGCACACCTGAATAAGACCTACAGTAACCCATCCAAAAGACAATCTTTCTGAGCAATGAGGAAGCTATAATTGATCTCTTCAGCTTTCTTTGTCATCTATGTATTTTATCTTCAGCTACAGGCTACCAAGACACGGCTAGAAGATTCTAGCAGCATTTCATTGCTGCCAGATTTCTACTACTGCATTCACCCTGATGCCCTCCTTGCTGATCTCAGTAGCTCCACACCTCCACAGGCAGCATGCCTGGGAAGCTCACCTCACCACCCCCCCAGTCTTTGTGCCACTCCTTGGCAGAACACCCTATCCCTGCATTTGCTGTGATGGCACTTCCACTGTGAGACAGCTCACAGGTGCAGAGGAGGAACTTGAGGGGCTGCAGAATGATGTAAATGAGAACAGGACACTTAGTTTTTTAACAAGGAGCTTTTGGATGACCTTCAGGGACAGCAAAACCTGTCAAAGAGAAGCCATGAAAAGCTCCACAAATAGATGTATCTTCTGTATAGAGAGTGAGAATACATTCAGAAAGCTTAAATTTGCTTATAAGAGGTAAAGAATCCAAGATGCAGCAATAGAAGTGCAATAAGACTCAGAAAGATATTTCTAACAGCTGATTCTGAACATGCTTTAACATTATATGACCCATCATAAATAGATCCATATTGACTTCTCCTGAGATGATGAGGCTTTGGGAAGGTGTTCTAGAAGCTTAGAATGATAGAGAAATCCAAACCACTGAAAGAAATGACAGCTTTAAGGGTGGCCTCCTTGGAGGTGCACAGAGGCATAGGTCCAGCTGGAGGCAACACACAAGGAATCCAAGCCACTGGAAGGAAAGCATGGAAAAATCGAGCAGGAGAAATTCAATTGTAAGGCCCTGTTCAGCAGCATCTGCTTCCTCTGAGTTGTGAGTTGCATATCTGAAGTTGTTTTCCTTTCCCCGGTTTGCCAGTAGTTGGCTCAGGTCTTTCCAGTTTCACTATTACCTGCATTCAACCCCTATCACTTTCCCCAGAAAGCACACCAAAAATCACATGCAGAAATCTTATCCACCCATTTTATTAAGTTCATTAAACTCTCATTACTACAGTGTTTCATGATGGCTATGTGACTAAGATAACATCAGGGTATCAATCTGAGTTTCTTTGCTCTTCTGAGTCAGTGGGATGAGCCAGGATTTTCTTTGAATACATAATCTTCTCCTTCCTCCTCTTTTCCAATTAATCTCTCCTTCTGTTCTAATTCCACATCTTGTCTTGCAGCTGGATGTTGCATTTCATTCTTGAGGGGCTCCAGGAAATACCAAATACCAAAGCCAAGGCCCTGACAACTCCATCTCTGTGTGCTGCTCCTGTGCATCTGCTACCTGACAAACAAACAGATCCTTGAAGAACATAGCTGCAAGCAGGGGCAATCACCATTCAAGAAAAACTTTTAAGACACCCAGCAGAGATGACTTCAAAGATTAACAGGAAGATGCTGAATCCCACCTGGTATGGAGCGCCAGGGGCAAGACAGTGATAAAGCAGGGAATGTTCCCAGAGGTGCAGCACACTGAACAGTTCCAAGGAACTGAAAAGTTTCCTGGTTAAAGCTCTACATAAACACACTGCAGTGATAAGGGATGGAAGATACAAATGTGAGGATTACCAAGTCAAGTTACCAGATGAATTTTCACTGCTTATCTCAGGAAAGATTGCCCTGAAAATAAAAACAATAAGGAAGCCAAAGAGAGTTAAGGGAGAAGCCACAAGCAAAATGAGTCCCAAACACAAGACAAGATGGAAATCGCTACTTTTTCAGTAAATTTCAGTCCTCCATTTAGCACCATTTCTATTTAACTAATATGCAGTTTGATTTTAGCCAGACACTCAGAGACAGTTTTTATGCCACTCATATCAATCTGGAGAAGCAGAATGGGAAATCATTCTTGTATTGCTCATACTGAGGCTTCCCATGATTTATCTCAGCAGCATCACATGGATATTAAAAAGGACAGTGGAAATACATGATCTTAGAAGTGATATTCCACATACTTCCCACCAGGCTTATCTGGAAACATGCTAAAATAAGCATCATAGACATTCTTTTCCTGTTGCTTTCCACAGAGTCTCAAGCAGAAAAATATTAAGTGTGAAAAGCAACACACCAGTCTAAATTAAGGATGTGGGCATTTTCCCATCCAGTGATGGGAAGGAGCTAATCTATCACAGCAATTTTAGAATGAATAAGTTTCATAAGTATTAATAGATGGATCTAATCTACATTCAGTGTTATCCAAATTACCTTGTGCTGAAAGAACAAGCTCTGTATAATGAAGAGAAACAAACGAAGCTCACAGAAAAATAATTAAAGTTAGGGAGTTGCAGCGGGAATTGGAATCAGCACTGCCTCATGTTTCTTGTTGAAAATTTATTCTTACGGTTACCCAGATTCCTCATCCATAAGCTGGAGATGATAATACTCACTTCAGTTCCAAGAGTATGCCAGTAAGATCTACAGATAAGCCATCAGAGCTGCTATTATTAATATCATATATGCTTGGCATGCATTTTTTACTTCAAAACAGTTTTAAAGAATCCATTTCTAGTCTATTCACAGTGTTTACTATTTTATACTTCAGGAAAGCTATTCTCAATTTATTAACAATACTTGGGCATATGCCTTTGACTTTAATTCTACTTTACAGCTTATTAGTTTTATGGGATTTTGTTCTCTGTACGATGTGAGAACACAGGAGCAGAATGATTCAACTAACATCAGTTGTACCAACCAGCCAGATTTAACAGGCTATTTCTTGTTGTATCCTATAAACACAGTGAGCAGCCAATCTGATAGTTAATGATGCAAACCAGAAGCAGAGGTAGTGTTTTGTGCCAAGATACAATATGTGGAGATTGCAAAAGCTCATAGTGAAATTTCTGTGGAAAAAAAAAAATACAGCATGGAGGATTCTGTTATTTTATACAATTCAAAACGGAGCATCTTTTCTATGAAAAACAGATAGATTAATTAGAAAAAAACCCAAGATATTGACAGAATGAGAGAACACCTTGTATTGTTTGTGGAAGGTATCTGCAACCAGCTTCAGGAAAACTTTATCAAAACAGGATCCCCAGATTTATTTCAGGATCCCCAGATTTATTTTCATGCTCTGCCATCCACTAAGAGACTTTGGTCTAAATGACAAAGCAGTTTGCTTATATGGGAAGCACAAAATGTACTAGCTTCTAGAGAGGGCTTATTTTTTAGTATCTGTGAAGTTGTTGGAGAATCTTACATAAGAAGTTATTTATAATGACTTAAAAATAGAATTTTCTTTGAGGTATCCTATCCAAACTATAGAAAAAGAAGACTTAAGAAACAGGATGAGATGGTTTTTTAAACCAGGCTTTTTTTTTTTTTTTTTTTAACCATCTTTGTAGGTCTCTCTAAAAGGAGACTGGTATACTATCAGCATTTTCTGAAGTGGCACAGAAGCTACAGGGGACAGTGGACTATAAAATGCTGTCCTTGACTACATACAGACAATAAAATGAAAAAAAAAAAAGTCTTAAAAATTCAGAATGAAATAGCAGAGTTGGCAGTAATGACCTGATTCACAGTTCCCAAGTGCTGGAATTTGACAGTACTGGATCATTAGAAATGCCTTAGTAACACAGACGTCTCTCCTGAACAAACTGGCATGGTTATAATCCATCAATGTGCTGGAATTTCATAACCCCACTAGGCTTTATTTCTCAGGTATTGTGCAGCTATAGCCCAAATATGTGTATCTCTTCCAGTTATCTTTTTTCCAATCATATATCCTTTTGCCACATTTTACAAATATTTCTTAATTTTGATTTTATTAATCCTTACACTTTTTTTGTAGAATAATGGGCTATAATTCATAAAAAATCTGTTCACCTGTAGAAATAAGTATTCTGTTCGATCCTTTATGACAGATTTAAGATGTCATTGTCAGCTTTAGGATATCTGTCTGTATTAGTCATCCTGCCAGCATTAAGATAGTAAGAGAAAATATAAGGGTCTGCTGGAAGGCCTATGAAGCCAAGAGAGTCTTTTTACTGATGCCAGCTATTTTGTACCATGTTCCTCCAGCAAGGGATTAGGACACAAAGAAGAGCTTCTCATGCCCAAATCTGTTCTTCTTCCTTTGCATTCATTTCCATTGAGCAGGCTCAATAAAGTCTACTGGGACTGTCACTCCTGCACCCTTTATTACAGGTTTCAGTGATTTCACTGATGGGAGCTTGGCAAGAGATGGCTGAGTGCCACAGACAAGAAAGGGGAGGGCAGAGGACCTGCTGGGGCGTTCAGCCACACAGGGCCATCAGGACCAATCCTTGTCACCTGAGGCCAGGTTTACAAGGTTGAGATGAATGTGGAAAAAATGGGATCAAGGTGGGAAAAAAGCAATTAAGGGTGGGTTGTTTATTGGGGAGGAGACTGGAGTGGAGAAAAGAGGTACAAGGGCAGCAAAAAGGAGGGTGAAGAATGGCAGAAGTAGTAACAGCAGATGCAGATGACATTAAACAGGGCCATTTGGGGGTAACGACGAGATGGGGGTGCACATCAGTACTGCAGCCTGTTGTCCCAAATGGGAAGAACCAATCAAGCCTGTTGTTCTGAGCAGATCATGTGTGCTGACCTGCTGGTGCACTCGGGAGGACTGAGTGGGATGGGCACAGCAGAACATCCAAGGCAGATGGATCGAGCATTCTGTGTTGTTGTGGTGGTGTATGTACCAAGCCTGACAGCATCAGCCTCTTCCTGACCTTCTCCTCACATGCACACCAGCAGAAGGAAACCCTCTCCCACCAACACTGCGTCATCTCCCCGAAATGGCATCAGCTAAATTGATAAAGGCGGCAACACTTTTCCATTGGCATAGCTTCGTATGTATTAGGGGCTTTGCCAGGATAATTTCACCAGCTAGGAGGGGATGATTATTTTTAGATGTCTCTACACAACATATGCATGCTGGAAAAATCATCTGAAGTCATTTCACTGCTTGCCTAGTCCCAAAGAAGGAGTTAATGTCTTCAAATTCAGTAAGTGGAAGAGCAGGTAATGAAACTGAATTGCCCATTTCTTCAGAAAAATGCTACATGAAATTATTGCGTTCTTACTTTGAAAGTATTATTTTGGGGACTTAGCTAGAAAACTAGGCAGAAGTATCTTCCTTCCAAATTGTTTTTTTCCCTGATGCTTTTCTAAAATAACCCTTAGATCTCTTTTCAGTTTATTCCATACAGACAAAATTTTCCTGTAAGTATTACTGCCTTTAGATACTGCACAAATTATCCTTAAAAGGAGTATATAGTGTATTATCCTCACAAATATCAAATTCAACTACCCCCACTCAGAGTGTAAAGTACTGATGTCAAAATAACTAAAGCTTAGTTTTCCAGCAGACAGATGTTCTGTCTTTGGGTGCTAGCTGTGCTTCTGAAGTTTAGTTTAAATTCTGAAGTGAGATGCCACAGAACAAAAAGAAATCATATATGAGAGTCATTATCCTCAAAAACAAAAGTAAGTTCTGCAACTCTCAAAGAGAGCTAGGCAAAAAGAAGAAAAAGAGGCTTGTTCATTAAGGAGAAGACTTAATAAAATCTAGAGACCAGCCTGCAGAAAGAAATCTGATTGCTTCCACACCAAGACACCTACAGTAGATATAAAGCCAGAAACATCACTAAATATATTAACTCTTACTAATTAGAAGTTTTTTTTAATTAAAATCTGTCCAGTTTTTCAGACACAGTGACTGAATGTCTCTGAATAACCACTGAAAAATGTCCACTTGCATTCACAGCACATTTACCACTGAGCAAAAGCACTATTCAATGCTACAAAATGCAAACAATTGCACAAAGGACAGCATAATACCAGAGAATCCAGGCACTCCTAGGAGGAATCTGAGATTTGGGTTGTTAGTCATTGCCAGCATATTTCTTGCTTGGTTTAGCTACTAGAATATTTAACAGTATGATACATTCTTTATTAATGCTCTCTCAGGAAGACTGGTATTTTATACATAGTGTGTTTGTTAATAGGAAGAAGATTTTAAGCTGCTAAACAAAAAGTTATATTTGTTAGGATTTGTTCAGTACTGAAATAGCCAAGATTTTGGAAGTATATCAACCTACATGCAGTGTCAAAAATCACATTACAAGGTAAGTAACAAAATAACCTGTATGCCTTTTTTGTCGTTACTGCTCAGTGGGGAAAACTTCTGACATGCAAGAAAAATTATTTTTTTCTTAATTACAAGCTATTGAAATTCCCAACAAATTTTAAAATAATTAAATCAGATGGAAAGAACTTGCACTAATTTTATTTTCAAAAAATCATGATTAATATATGGGTGGATAACTTTCCATAATTCTTAGGCAGTGGTAATCACAGTTCTCCTGGTCTTTGATATAGCACTCAGATTTTATTTGAGGCCCACATATAACATTTGGCAGCTGTACATAAGAATGATCTCAAGTGAGACCCTCTTTACAATGATCGTCAGTTCCCTGTTTCAGGTGGTTGAATAAAGACAACATTCACCTGAAATACTTTGACTTTGCAAAACCAAAAAAAAAACCAAAAAAAAACAAGTAGTCTGATCCTGATCCTGTTCCCATTTCACTTGAGAGAATTTTTCTCTACCCACTGCTTATATGCTTTCATGGAAAAGCAGAGATAGCTCAAGGCAGCAGGCAAGGTAGGCAGCAGCCTGGAGCAGAAAGCTGCCTACACCACCCAGGAGGAGAGGAGCACGGTGCTCATTTGCAATTCCAGTCCTCACTGGTGCACTGTCTCACAACTCAGATGCACTGCCTGAGATCAAGGCTTTCAGAAGAAATTTCACCAGTGTATGAGTACCCATTGTTTATAAGTATCAGCTGCTCTGGAGCTGGACAGACGGTTTCTGAAATATTCTTCTGTCTTACAAAATTAGTACTACCATGTAAATCATCGGAAGAAATCTACGTTTTTTTATACTCATCAAATGAACCCTCACTTGATGCTGGGCAATGCTTGCTCCTCTCAGTACTTTTTCATAGTTGGTGGATATTTTGTTTTGTCTTGTTTTGTTTTCTAAATCTATGTAAAACAACTCCAGACTCATTTCAGTTCCATGCCTCACAGACTTCTCCCAGAAAAGACTGATAATTTTCTTTCTGTGCTTTCAGGGAATATTTAAATATTTTATGTAAAAAGAGAAACAGCTTCATCGGGGATGCTGGGAGGCCCACACTGGCTAATTCTACCTGCCTGCCAAGGAAGCTTACAGTCAGAGATCAAATCAGACAAGATGAGAGACAGAAATAGGAAAACCTCAGTGCTGCCAACCTGCTCTGTTGTGTATTGGGCATTTCCTCCTAGTTTCGGGAGACAGGGAGGGATACAATTTGCCTGGCTCCAGAACTGAGCACTGTCAGCCCCAACTCAGCAGCTTAGGGGTAAGACTTTGGTTCCATTCCTCTCCAAGGCATCTCTCATTATGGGCAGCTGGAAGGGGTTCATGTGTAAGTGCAATAGAGAACACCAAGAATTAAGCCTGAAATAACCTTCAGATTGAGAAGTAGGTGTCACAAAGCAAACCCTTCATGTATTAACCTACACAAGAGTCCTGTACTGCACTTAGCTTTTCGATCTCAAATGAGGTCTCTGGTCTCTTCAGTGCGCAAGTGCTGATCTCCTTGAAGGAAGGTCAGTTTGTTGGTCTTCTTTCATCTCACTTCATACAGCCTCCTAACATTTCATCTTTCTGGTCTTCCTTAAGAGTCAGGAAATATAAGAAATCAGAGGGTGTTTTAAGCAGTTTAGATGCCAAATTATGAGTTGAATGGTAATAATATGTGATTCAATTCAAGTGAGTCTCTCTGTGTCCTCACAATCTCAAGATTACCCAGAAGATTTCCTTAGAGCTGTCTGTATCGCAAAATCAGAAACTTCAGATTAAAATCTGCAAAGTCTTAGTCAGAAAGCATTGCAAGTGTCATTAGCTTTCCAAACCAAAGAATTTAAAAAACAATTTCACCAGTACAGAGGAAAACTTAGAAGGAATCTATTGATTATAAAACATCAGAATTAGCAGTATTTAAATCAGGGGGTTTATGTGATAATGTTTTCTTGTTAAAATGAAGCACGTAGTTAAAGATGTCAGAAAATTACTGAAAGGGACTTCGACAAAGAAAAAACCCTTTCATGCTGCCAAGAGAACTGGGAACAGTTTTGGAGGGGAACGTATTCTGATCTGTTTTCCTGTAGGGGAATATTTTCCCAAAACAAGGTCAATGGCAGATTCCCCCTTTAGGGCTTCAGTCTGCTAACAATCATCAGTCCCCAACCATTTGCACGAATCCTGATTTGCAAATAGAAACCTGAAGATTTTTTTTTCACATCTATTCCTGCAGCTGGTTGCAGGGGATTTTCCTATCAGTACAAAGGTGCATTGCAGACTATGTGCTAGTGCTCTCTCACTCCTTCTCTGTGCTGCTATGACAAGGCAGTGTGCTGGTAAGGAAATCTGGGCTCGTTAATCTTGCCAATACTCTGCACCATGTCATGCGCTGCTCATTAGGAGCTACGGGCACCCAGACTGTCTCAGCCCATCAGTTACAGAAGTTACAGGAGCCTCTCCCATCTTGCTGGTAATAAAGGCATGAAGTCTGCCACTATCACAATTGTCTTCAGAAGAAGAAAAGCAGCAAGTGCTAATTAAAGGAGGTGCCACAGTAGGCTGTACATTAAACATCATTCAGAATGAACACTGGAGTGTGAAGAATGGAAAGCCTGCTTCCTTTGTTCAAGACACAGAGATGAAAGTTAAACACCGAATGACCTCTCTGAAACAGTATAATCTGCACCTATTTTCCCAATTTCTGTATAGTAATGAAACATCCTTAAGCCATGCATTAAGAAATTAACTGCAGTGTTCAACAGGCTTTTAGAATTTCAACAAGTTCAAAGTTTGTTCTTTCAATGCAGGATCAGCTCCAGTCCATCACTGTATTTCCTTCTTCTGTCCATACAGACTCGCTGCTGTAATTTGTGAGTTGGATTTGAATAAGTGCAGGGTGAAGTAGTGAAGGACAGCAATGATCAAAAGGAGTTTCATCTTATAGGGGTTTATATAAATTCTGGTATACTAGAGGCTACGTATTAGGACTACTATAGCATGTCTCACCTGAGACAAAGTGAGCACCTCACCTATTGTGACGAAGAGAGATCTGTCATCTGGTGCATCTCTCCTGCATACCCAGTCTCATTTATGCCAGCTTCAAACACCACACCTACTCTAGGCAACCTCTTGTATTGCTCATCTCTTCCTTTCTTTTGAGTGTTTTTCCCAGTACAGGGTTCTCTTACTGTGGACACAACTGTCAAGTGTCATGCTAGATGCACAACCAATGCTGGCTCTTTTTCACAGCTAACTTATATCCATTTCATGAAAACTGTTATCATGGTCTTCCCAATCACCTTTTCACAAAACTAAGCAGCTGTGCTTTGCTAAAACCTTACTTCAAACTCAAGCTTCCCTTGCCTTTGGTGTTTCTTGATATTCCTGTCTAGATTGTCTCCTGTTGTTCACTTTCTCTCCTACAGTACTAAACTGGAGCAGGTGCTGCACCTGGGACCTCAGCAGGTCAAAGTAATTATGCACATATTTTGCAGTCATTACTTAGGACAATTTACACATTAACTACTCCAGATGATTCTCCCTGAAGTAAGTCTGCTTTCAGTTTATATTAAATTATGCAGCGATCACACTGGAAGAGAAATAAAAGCATCCATTTACATAGCTCACCTGGAGTAGCTGCTCTGTCTAAAGTTTTGAGGTGACATTTTTCTGAACTATTATCATCAGCATATGCACACAGGCAAATGTACACATTCCCCCATTTCAGGCCTCGTGTCTACATCCATCCTGCTTAAGATTGTTAAACTTTCAACAGTTCTGCACTTTACTGAGAGCTACCAAAGACAGAAAATGTCAGTGAGCATTTCTGAAAACAAAACACAGCTTTATAAGATCATCTTTTTCAGCTATCTGGGAGCAATCTAGATTTATTTTATTATTGTAATGGACATCTTTATTATTGTAACAGAGTAGATGTCATTATTGTTCAGCAAACAATATATTTAAATGAAATCTTAAATGTTATTTTATGGGACTAATCAACACATCAAAGCATCAATTTTCATTCACAGTGCAGAAAAGGTCAGTATGCAAATTGCAATATGCTAAAAATGGATCTGCTCTGAGTAATGCCCAATCAAGTTAGTGAAACTACATCCTGAAGACAAAGTTCGGCTTTTTGTTTTACCTCTGATATTTTGAATCTGTCCTGCAGACTAATGCGGGATTCAAAATGTCAGGGAGAAAAATGAGAAATTAAGCAATGTAGAAATAACATTTTCTGTCATTATGCAGACTCTATTTATATAGTAGAAATCTTTGCATTACTTTTTCTGTGAAAAAACAGATTTGATTATCCATTGGGTTTTCTGCTTTTAATTTTAATCTTTTCCTATTTTAATTTGTGTTAATTGTAAAATTACTTATTACTTCTATATATAAATTAGATTAAACTTAGAACAACCTTAGCATATTTTGTTGTTGTTGTTGTTGTTGTTTTTTTTAATCTGGGGAGCAATGATAATAATCTTTTAAGTGTTTGAATACACCTATATAATTCTGAAGAGCAGTCTGGTCAGTGTAATCTCAAGGCTTTTATACGTGACAAAGAATTTTGTAAATTTTTTTTTGTCAGAAATTTTGAAACTTTAACATTATATAAAACCATAAGTAAAATGATCCAAAGACCAATGACTTCCATGAATGCATGATTAGAATATTTTTCTTCTCTTTAATATCTGAGATCTTCAGATGGATAGGGAGGGAAAAGTAGAAATCATTACATGCAGTATGCTTACCATACTTCATGAGCAAGTTTGTAACCAAGAGAACAATTGAAATAGATACAAAATATGTAGCAGTTTTTGTACCTGGAAAGTACCTGGCAAAGTGGTTAATTTTGCATATTTATGGCCATGATACTGGTGCTTAGTACCTAAAAGACGTAAGTTTTGCTGGGTAAAATTGCTCTGGAATAAATAAGAGGATTTGCTAGGTACAGCAGTTATATGTACCTACATCTGAATCCACACATTCAAAAAGTCCTTTGAGACTAACCCATTCTGGAATAAAACATTATGGAAGACAGGCTTGTTACAGCAAAGTCCCCAGATGAACTATCTTTATTTATTAAGGATGGCTTCTGTTCAGCATAAAGCTGTTTACGTTCGTAATTTTTCCCAGCTTGAAATTCCATACAGGCTTCACTCCTTTTAATTTTCAGATATGCTCTCGGTGTTTTCCTTTCTTAATTACCAGCAAGAAACTGCTAGATGCTTCTATCAAAGTGTTACAACATTGGTAGGCATTAGTCTATCTGCACTTGTTCTTCATATTATAGGACTTTTAGATCATGCCAGAAAAAGATGCATTGGAGGATGTAAAATACTGTGCTATTTTATACATGTTTTAACACTACAGACATGAAAATCTGACAGGTCAGAACAAAGACCATGTTACTTGGATGCAGTCCTATGTAGTGTGAAACATGGAGAATATGACATTTTTCTCTGTCTCCTTCCTAAAAATTCCCAATGTTTGCTTTTGACATATGATGGACATTCAGCTGTTACCTTTATAAAAAAAGTCTATTAGACACCAGCCCTTTTTTTCCTAAGTGGCCGCAAGTCCACCATGATTGCAATTCTTCTCCTTTTAAAAATATTAACATTTATTGTGACTGAATTCCCTCTGCCATCGTATTGCTCAGTCACACTCAATACTGTCAAATCCTTGTACAATTCTTCCCAGTTGACTAAAACACCACCATCAGGCTTTATTACTTCAGTATTAACCCCTTTTTCCTTCTGTTGGATTGATGCCTTACAGGATTCCCCACTCAATTATTTACTCCCTATTGCTTCCTAACTTTTAACCTGCTATTAATTCACTACAACAGTTTCCCTTTCAGTGCACAGGAGCTTTAATTCTTTATAAGCTTTCAGGAAAGAACCCTATTAATAACTTCTGGAGATTCAAGCAGATTATAACTGGATCGTAATTTTTACACAAATCACTGCCTCCCCTGAAGAATTGGGTAGACCTGTGAATTTTGACCTCTTCCTGTTAAGACAGGTTGTTTAGCCTGCATGATGAACAACACAATCCTAAATTATAATTGACTCCCTGTTCCCATTCATTTCATGCTGAAGCACTAAACTGTAGCTGTGGTTTGAGAGCACTCATCCTGATCAGCTCTCTACATACGTGACAGTCCAGCTGTCAGAAAATGGAAAGTTCTGAATTATGGAAATTGTTTTTACAAGGATGTTATTAACCATATCATTTTTTTTTTTTTTTATTTCTCCAATGCAAGAAAAATGAATGGAGATGTGGGAGAGAGGAGAAAGCTCTTGAAAAGGAGAAGGCAGCTTTCCTAGAGCTCATTGTTAAGGAAAGCAACAAGCCTAATACCAATGGAGTAGCCCAAATTGAGGGCTTCCTAGCTCAGAAGAGACCTTAAAGTTTCAAGGAACAGAGGAGAAAGAAATCTCCAATGGAAGTCCCTAAGGAAACAGGTGATTTCACTTGGTGCTCCAGCATAATAATAAAGCAATATTGTCACAGTGTACCTGACACTGGAGCATTAGGTATGAGCTGATGGTCTAATACTGAGTTTTTACTGCCATGTCTAAAGAATTTTGGCTGTCTGGTAAAGTGGATAGCAGACACAGGCCAAAGTACAGTTATTCACACCCAGTTTTATGGTTTGTTTTTTTCTCATGTTATGACACGAGACACAAAAAACACAGCACAAAGGTTTCTGTCTGCTTGAACTGCCAAATGTAGGATTCCTAACATCGAAGAAAAATCCATGGTGATATTAGCATAAGTATTACAGTGCTTATCTTTTGACATAACTATTCAAATATAGACGCAGGTATATGTACACACAGAAAAAACAGAATAAGCTTATGGTTCACTCTAGATAACAACTACAACAAAGTGGAAATGGCTCACTTGCAACATCCTATATGGAACTATGATATCCTTTTAAGTGATTACTTTGTTACAGATTCATATTCATACAGATAAATTGTAAACAATATGCTAGTGCTGCTAGAAGGGGTGTTCTTTTTCTGGTTTTGTAACAATCATTTTACAATATAATTCTTATAGCTCAGTCTTGGCAAAAAGACTTGAAGGCAGGAATATAAAAGCCACAGCCACCTTTCCTAAAGATGTTTTCCAAGCAAAATCCAAGTTCCTGTTCCCTGGATTCTAATGTTGGCGGGCAGTTACTTTTCCTGTAAGAGACTGAGCAAGATCCCAAATCTGAAAAAATAACAAGCGCTAAGAATATTCAGAACTAGAAATGCATGTTCCATGAGAACTTCAAACTAACCTTCAACTGTATATGCATTTTTAAAGAAAGTAAAAGCAGGGTCTGTGCAAATGAAAGTACAAAATTGGAAGTAGAGGGGGAAGGGAAAAGCTTCCACAAATTAAAAAGTTATGCACTACAGAATTTTGCACAGATGCCACAAATAGGTAGGCTAGAAAACAAAAGAACATGAAAGAGTTGGAAAGTGAAACAATATAAGTTTAAAGAGCCAAGATTAATCATCTCAATTTCCTTTGAAAAAGAGCATTCCAAAAAGGCATCACCAAAATACAAGGAAGATGCCACAATAAAAAGAATTATTACATACCAACAAATACTTAGTGTTTGAAGAGACATCACAAAAACTGCATCACAGCCTTGAAATAGATATTTAACTCCACAGACAATCTGTGTTTAAATGGATACAAAGAAAGGTTTACAAAGATACAAAGAAAAGGTTTAGATGTCATTTTCTCTGTTCAACTCACAAAAATAGGCATTTGCTTTAAATTGCTTTTTCTGTGGTAACAAATCCAGAAGAAATGGGGTTATGCTTTTTTTGTACATCAATGCATACCTTTGTTACATTAACCTGAAAGCAATTTTTATCCTAGATCTTTGAGCTGCATACAAAAATTATCAGAGAGGCAAACAGCATAGATAAAAATGAACCTGGTTTAGAAACAGAATTTCTGCCATGATGTATCACAAGAAGAGTTAACTTTTTACTTTTCAAATTAAAAAAAAAAAATTAAATACTGAAACATTCTTTGAAATGTTAATATTTAATTCTTTAATAGCATCCTCAGAGACTTTCCAACTCTCACCTAATTTGAGGGTAATAGGTTACAGCAATTTTTATTGCTGCACTGGACATAATTCTTTTTTTGTGTGCTTTTATGTTATGCCAAAATTGCCTGAGTGCATATGAGTAAGTTTAGGTAGAGGGAGGGAGTTGGTTTGTTGGTTTGGTTTTTTTTTTTAAGAACGTGTACACATTTGATGGAATGCTTTTGCTTTCTGCTTTGGTTTTTAACAAGCAACATTTCTGACCATGCACCATCTCACTATTGTTTCTCTCTGTACCCGCTGCATCTGCTCTGCACAATTTCCTAATTTTATTTTTTTTCCTGTAAATCACATTGTATTTTGTATGCAAACCTTACACAGAACTAAGAATTTAATGAAATGCCCTCCACAGCCCATCACAGAGCTCAGATCTGCATGTGAGAAGGCAGCAGTGATCTGACCCTGGCCGGGCTCTGCGTTTGCTTCTCCCTGCCCTGTTCTGGCAGAGGAGAGTCCAGCAGAAAACTGCTGGCTTCTTTCAAAAAACTCTCTAAGTGCCACATCTTGAAAAGCATAAAAAGGAAACTTATGCATTTAGAAGCCCATTTACCAGCTGTAGCAGAGCCTGAAAAGCAGCAACAGAGAAAAAGCAAAGAGAGGACTCACCAAGATACATCCTGATGTAGGGGGAAGAGGTTTGGTAGCAACCGTCAATAGTTTCTGCTTCTCTCCTCTTTTCCTTTCTTAGTCCCCCCACTCCTAATTTCCCCATTTAAGGGAGAAAATAACAAGGCAGAAGAAGCCAAGAGACTTTCATGACATAAACAATAAGGCCTTCCTGTGCCAATATTTCCTTTAAAAACACTTGCCAATAAAGCTCCTGGAGGCCAGCAAGAGAAAGAAACGCCGAAACAGCCATGACATGAACTTGGCATATTTTCTGACTCACTCACTTCCCTTGAGACAATTCCTCCAAGAGAATGCTGAAGGATAATGGGAAAAGAAAATTTCTTCCAGCGAAAAGGACTTCAGCTGCCCGTGCATACAAGAAAACTGCCAATTAACTTTATTTCTGTTTACCTACAGCCTTGCTCACACAGCCACCTCCACTGACATGTTTCCTGACTCACACACTCATGTTTGTACATTCATCTTGTAAGCCTGGTGTCTGAGACAGACAATGAGATTAAAAAAAAAAAAACAAAACTGAGAATCCTTGACTCCAAATAATTTCTGAACAGCAGAGAGAATGATCAATAAATGATAAAGGGTAGCCAAATACTTGGATGCTTCACATATTAAATCCATATTTCCCTTTTCTTTATCCCTGCTATTTATATTTCTTTCATAATTTCTCAGACACACTGGTCTGTAAAACATTAAGAATGCTCATATTCCTTCAGATATCTGTAATGAAAGATTGTCAAGATTATTGTGTCTCATCAACCTATCTCATTTTGAGTAATACCTTGTTTTCAAAAATAAATGGCATGTTAAGAACCAGAAGTTAAAATCTCCTTGGAAATCAGCATCTTACAGGCACAAACATGCATTCACTCCCTCACTCACTCATTCCTGGGGTGCAGCTGGCCCCTGCCTGTGTCTCATGGGCAGGCACACAGGGCTTTGGCTGTCTCCTCTCACTCACACCTTCATCTTCACCTCCAGCGCAGGGGACCTTTCCCAGGAGGCTGGAGCTGAGGGGGAGCACAGGCAGGAGACAGAGCAGCACTGTACTGATGGCAGGGGGCAATATGAATTCTCCTCCACTATGGGGTCACAGTGGCTCCCATTCTTCCAAGGGCAGGGGCAGGCTGGCAAAACATGTCTCTGGCCAGGCTCTGCTGCAGGGCTGCCACCCCACTGCACTCCCCTCTAATTCCAGACCGGGCAGAAAACCCCCACATCAAGCCAGACCAAGCAGAAATTGTTGTTGCTTTGAGGGACTGTTTGATTACCAGTCCCAGTATTGAGGTGGGGGGATACCACCTCTTCCTTCCACGGGTACCTGACTGAGGGGACCACGCAGGGACCCACTGTCCACACCTCTCCAGGGACCTTGCACCCTGTCACTGCATGAGCTTATGCTCACTCTCTGTTTCTAGGAAGGCAGAGGGAACTGCCAAGTGCTCCTTGCTTGGCTAAGGGCTCTCATTGTTGCTGGAGTTTCTTTGGTTTCGCATTCAACTCCTGAGATTAGCATCAGGGTATCACATATCAAAATAACCACTAGTGAGGATTTGCTGGCCTGCTCAGAAGAGAGGGCTCACCATACCTGCAGCTGCATAATTTTACTGTAATGTAGTCTGATATCATACACCCCTGGTTTCTACTCTCTAATAACCTGCTTGCTGCTTTAGCACTTGGGCTTATGCCACACTCGCCAAGTCCCCAGACTCTCCTCTAAGAGCCCTCCTTACCCCTGAAGATGCTCAGCAATCACAGCTAAACCAGTGCCAACATAATGGTCATATTTGGGGGTTTTTTTTTCTAATTTTAGTAAATTTTGGGGCATTCCTAGCTAGTATGGCTCTGCCAGTAAAATGTATAAATAGTACAGGATGGTAATGGATACAATCTACATTAGGAGTTATCTACTAGCTCACCTTTACTCCACTATGACTGCTGGGCACCCTGTCAAATCCCACACACACACCCCGTATGATTGTTTTTTCTTAATCAACTTTTTATGCCCCCTTACAAAGCTAACATTGGTTTGTTTTTAGGTTTGTTTTCAGCAAAACCAGAGAATATATGTATTTTTTTGTAACACCACCGGGGCAAGCCATCTGTGTGTGGTTGGCTGGCAAACTCCGAAATTCAGGGCTGGGGCAGAAATATTTAGGAGTCAAAAAAAGCTGACTTGCTCAAGAAATTAAAGCCCTTCTGACAATCTTCCAGAGAGCCCCTGAGGAAAAGGGAGGGAACCAGAGAGAGACTCAAGGAAAATGGATGGGAGCCCAGTGTTGAGATTCACGCCAGAATAGTTCCTGGCCAAGAAGGAAGGTTGGCAAGTAGACAAATACAGGCTTTCATAGGCAGCATTGTAAACAAGACATTAAAAATATTAATCCATTTAGATTTCAAGCACTGAGATGAGATTTACTTAAGAAGCAGAATTATGCTGGTAATGGCTCCTCAAACATTTCAGCTGCATGTCAAAATTTTTGCTCAACTGTATCAAGTGAAAATACAAGGAGCTGTTGACACTACAATATTCAAACATTCAATCATACGGCTGGGCTGGAAAAACACAGAGAAAAGCAAAGGAATGCAGAAACTCAAGCCCTCTCAAGGAAACTGCATTCACAAATTATTTTTACCTTCATTTCTACACCAAAATAATAAATTGAAGGGGTGAAATAATTTTCTAAAACCAAACTTCCTTTCAGATTTTTTTTCAAATCAAACATAAATTTCTTCTACCAAAATACTTTGTTTCCAGGTAGACACAGTCATGTAGAACAGAATGTCTTTCGTGTGAAAGAGAGTTTAAGTAAACTTTGAACACCTAGACTTTAAAAAATTTTCTTCTCTCCTGAAGGAATCAGCATGTCTCCCCTTTCCCCTTTAGAAAACACACACTTACTCTAAATGATTGACTATTTTAATTTTCTTTTTAAATGTACTGGATAAGTCATTTCTCACCAATGCCAACAGGTGCTCATGAAAACTGAAGTACAGAAATGCACGCTTTTTTGGGGCACGTGGAAAGGGTCATGTCACCTTAAGCCTGTCACCGCCAGGAGATTCACAAATCTTCTTCTACAGACTGGTGAGCAGGGCCAAGCATGTCAGGAGAGGCCTACAGAGAAGATCAAGTGCCTTGAACAATGAGAAGAATATAAGCTGCAATTACTATATGGGATTCAGTAACTCAGTCAGGAATCAAAAGATTCCCATACTGGGTTAAAGAAAAGACTAGTATTTGTTGAATGAATGAGGTTGATCCTACACACAAGTCCATGTGTCTGCTCACGAGAGGTCTTTTTCACATTAACTTAGTGAAAAGGATAGGATAGAAAGCATTCTATCTCTTGCAACCGAGGATACCATACATCCCTCAGAATTATATTTCTGATAAGGGTCTTTAAAAAAAGAAAAAAAAAAAAAGGTTAAAAAATAAAAAAACCCAAACTAAACCAAACAAAAAAAACAAACAAAAAACAAAACAAAACAAAAACAAAAAAAGCAAAACAAAACAAAAAAGCAACAACCAAAAAAAAACCTCCACTAAGCTTTTTCTTGCTTATATGCGTAGCCACTCATAAAATTATCTTAAGATCTCCACAGTATCTGAAATATTGTGGAAGATCAGAGCAAAGGAAAACCTCAAAACAGAGTTAAACAAGTAACAACTTCATTCTCCTAAAGAGTGAAAAAAATAGATTAAAATTTAAAGAATCTTCAATTTTATAACAGTTTAAACATTTAAATGCAAATTAAAGTAGCAACATATGAATTATAGAAATTCTGTAGCACTCCTATATTATGAATCATACTATGAAATTTGCTTTCTGCACTCTCAATGGAAACAGAATGAAATACTGGCATCTCAGGGATTTTGAAATGATATACAAGCAGCACATGTAATTGCCTCAATTTTAATAAGACAGCATTCTATCTCAGTTGCATATTCTAAAATGTTCTAGCTGAAGGTATTCTTATGCAAGCTATTTGCCTATTATATACGACAACTGGTGTAACTTCACCGTCCAGGGAGGCATTTCCATCCCATGGCAGGAGAAGTCATTAGGGAAACGCTGCTTGGCAAACAGTAGCTCACACACTGGAGCGGCAACATTATCCCAGCTTTCCTACATATTAGGCATAGGACTGTGTTCAAAGTAAACATGCGGTCATAATTAAATAATAATTATGACTAACATTTGTGTAACACCATTCATCCAAATAGTTCAAAGCATTAGGTAAATCTGTAAACAAAAGGTCTAATCCTGCACCCTTTACTCACATAATGCCGTGCATCAAACGGGCTATGTAGATCTTGTCTATGCACAGACCTAATTGCTCTCAATTAACTCCATGTGTCAACACTTATTCCAGTGCGTCGTGTTCCTGTTTAGCTTAATTCTCCCACTGCTTACTACAGGTGAATGTACTGTTTCTACACTCTCACTGACTTAATATCACTTCTACGGACACTTTCCTACATGGATCCCACAGGGCTTTTAAAATATTAATGCAGCCTCACTTCTCCTACACACTTCTAATAGGACAAATATTCTTTTTATAGATGAAGAAGTTCACTTTTTGTACTATACTTCAGGGACTGACCATCACATCTGACTTGCAACTGTAAACCCAAGACCTACAGTTGCTATTCTCATACCTTAATCACACAAATAGCCTTCTTCATCCATCATGCTCCAGAGTAAAACCACAGGAAATGGTAAGAACAGGGGAAAATTCTGCAGTTTCTAAAAATAAAATATATTCACAAGCAGACATGCTCAAACCACTCATGCATGTGTAGTACAAACGTTGTCTGTCACAGAGAACCAATGTTTCTAACTGCTGAAAAAAATAATCAGGAACAACCTGCTGACAGTTTTGTTTCAGTCTGCCTTGATGGTCAAGCAACTGGAGAACAAGGAGGGAGATCAGGAATACCTGAGTCAGATTTCATTTTGGCTCTGCTATGGACAGTTACTTAAGTTCTTTGCTTCGGCAGCAGTATCTGCAAGTCAAGCCAAATAATCTCTTTCACTTACGGATATTTTTAAATTCATGAAAATCCCTATGGCTCTCTTGAAGACAAATACTATTTACCAGCACCAGCTGTTACTTAGCTTTTACCATTTTTCATCTTTTATCTTAAATTTTACATAGAAGAAAGTCACTGCCATAACCCACTCACACCACAATCTAGTGTATTTTCCTTCTAATTTTAATTCTCCTTTACAAGACATATACTCAGTTTCAGATCTTATATGTATTCCATGTAACTTAAGCATAAAACAGAAAATATTTTTTTAGCACCAAACAAAAGCACTGTAAAACATCATTGACTGCTGAACTGTCAGTAGAGCTAACATGGCAGTAAAATAGGGTGCATTTTTCCTCTTTTAATTTTCAGATGAGTTTAGGCACTTCTCCAATGTGTTCATTCAAAAAAAAAAATCCAACAAAACAATTAATTGTCTCATCTAAGCACAATGCGGTTGAACCTGAAAAGAATCTAGGGTCACAACAGCAATCCCTACTAGAAAAAACAATCCTGAATTGTAGAAGGATTTCTCATTTATTCAGAAAATGCTGCACAGTAGTTAGCTAGTAAAGACACAGTTCTCCTACAGCTATGCACTCTTAATTCCATATACAGATAGTGTTTGTCGACCTCATATGAGTGAAAAGGTGAATATTAATGGTTTAATCAACTATATGTTAACATATAGCTTTGTTTTAATAAGCAGTGAAAAGGACGTGTGTATATTAAACTGCATTGTCTTCATGTGCGAGGCTGGGGATGGAAAGGTTGGCTTTTCCCATCAGTTGTACAAGCAGCATCTGTCAGCAGCACAAATGAGCAGCAGGCAGGTGAGTTCTCTCCACCTGTCCAGCCAAGATAGCAGTATAGGTGCTATGCTGTCTCCTGCCAGGACTCCCAGAGCAGTGCTTCTGCTCAACAGCACTTCCTCATTATTTCTGTAGTGCCTAGGACAGGACTGCAGCAGTGTGAGCCAAGCAGTCTCTCTCCCTTCTCATGGATCTGATCTTGACAGCTGTGCAGAGACTGTGGCTAAACATAGAGCCAAGGCAGAGAAACCAAGAGCAACTCCATTCAAAACTGGGCAGTAGCCTCTTCTATTCCTTATCTGTTGCCCTTCTTCTGGGGTCAAGCCAAAATGAGCCCATAACCCTGCTGGCAAGAGAACCTCTGGCACTGCTCCATGTCTTCACTTCCAACAGGGGCAGACAGGACAGAGCCCAGACAGGAAAAGGATCCTGAGGGAAAATGTGTGCCATGCTGCTGGGCACCACAGAGCTGCCTTTAAATACAGAGACTCCCAACACTACCTCTTAGCAGCTCCTGGAGAATTTGTTCACAGATGAAAATCATACCACCCAGGATAAAATTCACTGATGCACCACTAAGCACAGCACTGGAACAATCTGAGCAAAGCTTTTTGATAGGGGCTTCTTGTGGCACTGAATTTCGGCCAGGAGGTCTAAGAAAATATCTGAAGTGAAAATGAGTAGTACATTAAAGGAAAGCACACAGGACAAACAGGCTTGGTAGTTTGGATTTCCAGAGCTGCTTATGTGTGAAAACCAATTACCCGATTTGACACAATGGCAGGCTAGCCCGTGCTTTCAATTCCCTTGCAGTGGTGACTGCCATTTGCTTGGAAAGCTCTTCTGTTTAATGCTAGAAATGCAAAATCAACTCTGCCTGAGATACAAGGTATGATAGTCAAAATAGACAGAAAAAGTTGTAGTTAACATTATGGTAGGTTATAAACTGCAGTATCTCAGACTCTTCCTGTTAGGAAAAGCAGCAGCTCCAGAGGCTAATAACCATCTCAGGCATCTTAGCTGAATGCCCATGAGTTACTATTGGCTGTAAGTGCATCTAGAGAAGATAAAAAAAGTTCAGGAGCAAAAAGCAAGTCAAAACCTTTTCTGAATCTAATTAGGACAAATGATAGTACAAACTTTTATTTCCCCTTAGTTTTTAAAACAGTCAATTCTTGTTGCTGTAACGGACTCTCAGTATCACTTCCACCATTTATTTATCACCTGACTCACAAACACACACTGGTACTGTCCAGGTTTATCATACCACTGTTCTTAAAATTTCATACACTTCTATTTTAGAGCTCTTGCATCCCAAAAGATGTAATACTCCAAATCTCTGCAACATGAACATCCCCATGGTAGATCTTTCTGAGATGGAAGTAAATACAAAACATAGTAAATATGCAGCTAACACCAAAACAGTTCTTCAGACATGACCAAAGCACTGCTTGCATTTAACACCAAACAGGTAGAAAGCATTCTTTTAAGAGAGATGACATTTCTGAGTGTAAAACACAGAACAGCTACCATGGAGATCCTTTTGTTAGTCTAATTTCACTGGCTCTGATAGATTCTCTCTGAGTTGAATGAAAAATGACTACAGGGATTTCTTCAGGTCTCACATCTGAGCATAGCATGTTCTATACTCTTATCGAAGTAAACTCGGAAGAATTTTATTCTGGGATGCAGCAAGAAATAAAAAAAAAAATCCACCAGCATCCTCAGGAAATTCCTACATCATTAGGGTGCAGCAGAGGCCATTGTCCATAAAGGAGTGGCAAATCTTGGCTATTTGTCTTTGAAATGCTGCATACCATGACACCTCAAACCTTCACACTGAAAACTTTCATGAAGGACAATCTAATCAGCCTTTTTCATTGGATGAGTATACTTCAATTGGAAGCTAATAAAAAGCTTACTTTCCAGCGAGATATCCCTTTCTTTACACAAAAAAGTATGTAATCTAAAAAGGAAGCCTGAAAATTAGCCCAAATTTTAAAATAAAATATAAAATGTGATTTCCTACCTTATACCTTCAACACCTTCTAATAAATGCCATGCAGCTGTGGGAGGGCATTTTCAGAAGGGAGGAAAGTCCTAGGAAACAAAATGCTTTTAGTAGAATTCTGAATGGTTTCATTGAGTATTTTTAGCCTGGCCTCTTCAGAAGCTCTGCAAACATTTGCAAAACTCTAAAACAGAGCCAGGGTTATGTCACTATCTTTGGTACAAATAATTTGTTAGGAACTATTTTGTTCTGGCACAAGGATATATCAAGAGAGTATGCGTGAACTGGCTTGTTTTCTTTTGGATTAATGTTGTTTGTCAACTGAAGGCTGTCTTTATGTGGAAAGAGCAAGGTGCCAAGAAGCACATTTCACCATGCCAAAATTAAAGGGAGGAGCTCAGAAACAGTCTTTTATTACCTAATTAGTTTTATCAAATGACACAGATCAACCAACAGGAGATAACTAATAGGAAAAAGGGGTCTAATGAAAAAGTAAGTTATCAGCTGGATGCTCTCCAGAAAACAATTATCTCCCTAGGTAAACAAGTACTACTGTTGGGAGGTCAGGCACAAAACACAAGGAATGGAGGTCTTCTCAGGATACCAGCCCTTGGTGGAGTTGAAATGGGTAAAAAAAGTAGTAGGATAAACTACACTGAGAAGAAGGGATGACTTGTTATTAAAGAAGCTAGTATCTTCAGATAAAATTATTCCTATCTGGCCTACACATATCCCACCAGTTGTTTTTTTTATGAAACACAAATCAAGTACAGCCTGCTAGATTAATATCCTTATTCAAAATGAAAATTAGGAACACAATAAGAACAGCCATGTTCATCTACTCAAGAATAAATTACCAGAATAAGTTTTTTATAGCTTACAGGGAAAATGGCAGTTCACAGATCTTATTTTATCTTGACTACTCCCTAAGACTAGAAAGGATTATCACAAAAAGAAATACGCAATTTTAGATTATATTCTGCTTTATCCACAGTAACCAAATGTACCGCACATACTTACATTTCCTTTCCTTTATTTTCCCAATTGCATGAACTAAACTAGCCAAACAATTCAAACTCATGTGGCTCCCATTCAGATTACATCAACTCTTAATTCCTAATGTAAACCATACTTTCATGTTTCCCATTATTATTTACTTATCTAGTATATACCTAAAATATGCAAAACTTATCCGATTATTTTAGCTAGAAAAGTAACACCAGGCACACGTGATAGCACAAAGGCATTTAAGAAGCCTTTCTAAAAAATAAAAAAAATCTAAAAATGAGAATTTAATTGATTAAAGGCCTATGCCCCCCAGCAGCTTGAAGAAAAGCAACATTGATTTTTACGAACATTCCTTGAGAATTTTAAGTGACGCAATGGGGGAGTTTTATTATGCTATTCTTTCTCTTCCTCTTCCCCCTCATCCATCACCAGTTAATCTGAAAACAGACAGGGCAAAGAATTTATGGGAAAATGCTCCGTCTTTTGGGATCTGCAGTTCTACCTTTACTGCAGAGCTGTGGGGACCACAGGAGAATTTCGTATCTACTTGTTGTATGCTTTAGCAAGGACTGCTAGATGCAGAACTATGAAAGGAACCTAAAAATCAGTCTCTCTAAATGGAAATACCAACCACTGCCATTCCAGAACTATCCCAGAACACAAGAGTGGGCAAAAGATGTTAATGAGGACTTGGCACATCCTGGACAGAGCTGAGGAGTCCTGTTAGCATGCCTTTCCCTGCCCGGAAACACTGAGTTACAGAATAAGCCCAGCTCATACAGCTTGGTGACCCTGCATGCAACTGAGAGCACTGCAGGGATAGAGGCTTCAGTCTAGACTTGTATCACTGTTCCAGACTGTCATGACCCTTTCCAAGGTCATTCCCATCATTCCTGCACATGGAATTGGTATCACCATTCCTCCGTGTCGCAATGGACTTAGTAGGGTATTGGATTTTGGGGACTCTTCAGTAAGATAGCCCAAAAAAATAAAAGAAAAGAGAAAGAGCACATCACAGGAATGCAAATCAGTGAGCTCATGCAGGTACAAATAGAAAGCAGATTTAGTTGAGGAATAAAATAGTCAGTAAATGAACTTATTTCATCTGCCATCCACCTTTAAAGCCCTGCGAAGAAAAGACTCTAAGATTCATAACCTTCACAAGATTCCAAGTGACTCTGCAAAGAGTGGGGATTCCCTGCCAAAAACAGCCAGTCTTCACTTTCCTCTAGAGTCAGTCCTTGGCTGGCAAACCCTAACCACTGTGATATCCAGACCTGCATATGGATGAGGTCACTGACCATGATCAGCACATGAGCATGTGTGTGGCAAATCTCCATACATATGTGAGCCAGCTTTTCTCCTAACGTGTGATCCTTCATTCCCACAGAAGAGAGCAGTACCACTCTACTCTCTTTTTTCCTCTCCCAGCCCCACTACTGCTGCCTTCTTATTACTTTTTCCATTATTTTCATTTACTCTGGAACTGACTGCAAGGTATGGTGCCATTGTAAAATCCTCCTCAGCTCTGCCCACCTTGAAAAAACTGACAGAGGAGGAAAAACTGGCCAAGTCATGACAGTAAGCATGATGCCTTAGGTTTTAGCTTTTATGTTTTTCAGATTCTGTACTGCTTTAGTATGTAGTTCTGAGCTTCATACTAAGGGATGATAAGTTCTCTTCACAGAGGAGCTAGACAAAACAATTCCTTTTCCAACTTGGGACCAAGGACAATTGATCCAAATTTAAGGTCCAAGAGAATAAACAACATGGATTGAAACGAGAAAATCATGAAGGATGGGACTTCATAACCTAAAGCTATATTGGACAATTAACTCCAATATGCAAATGGACCAGAACCTATAAAAGTGAGAGACCTTGTGACTGGTCATCCATTTTGTGACCATTTGGGTTCATCTTGGGTGTAGCCCTGGCTGAGCTCTTGTACTGCCCAAGGTGTATCCATTGAGGCCTTCTAATAAATATCTACTTTATTCTTTAGCTCTGTCTAGCCTCTGTTCTAGGTCAGCCTTCTCAAGGCATCAGCTCTGGCAGAACCAGAAAAGTAACCACTGTCATTCTCACCATTAGCACCTGGATATTCAGCCAGCCACCTTCTTCCAAAAGAACTTGCCTGAACAACAAATTACTAATTTAACTGCACGTTCTTTCTCTCACAAAAGGTTTCTAGCATATTTTGATCGTATGTCCTGTGCAAAGATACTGGATTTACAAAATCTTTGCTTACTTTTTTTTCTTCTATCTTTTTCCCTCCTGTGTACCTTAAGAAACAAGTATCTATCTACCAGAGAACTAAGCAGCAGAGATTCCTGGACTCAAATTCCTAACTCAAACTTTTTCATGCTGGGCAATGATTTAGTTTAGTTAGGCCACTTAAATTTATACAGTTCTACCTACAATATTGTGAGAAGAGTCCTCCCACAAATGGGTGTATATCCCAGGGTACAGCCAGTGCAACCTCCCAAGATCATCATTCCTCCACGCCTACAGCATTCCTGCAGACAGCTTCTCTGAAAATTATAAGCTTTAAGGCAATGCTCTCTGCACACCACCTTCCTTCTCCACATCTCCCTGGTACGTTTCAGCCTTCCTGCCCCAGCATCCCTTACATCAGACCTGTTCTGGTGGCACAATGTGAACCCATTGAAACAAACAAGCTGAAGGAAAGGTGTTCATGCTTGCTGCTGTTTTTCCATAGCACACTGGGATTTTCCAGCAGGTCCTAGGAGTACGCAGCCTAGAGGCACTACATCACCAGCCTGCAGTCACAGTAAACAGTGACTTCTCCACACCCTCAGAGTTGATTTGGGAAGCATACTTGAATATAGGGAAAAAAAATTATTATGAGGAATGTAGGCAAGACAGGCCATCCAAACAAAAAAGCCTCACTTGACCAGATCACTGACCTTGTCTAAGAATGCAGGTACTGCACACAGGAAAAGAGTTTTCTGTGCTACTCAAGCTGCAGTTAACACCCAAATTTGTAAGCTGTTTTCCGCAAGGAGAAGCTGTGTGTAAGGTCAGAAGGCAATAAATCATGCTGCATTATGGATCAGCTTGTTGTTTAGGACACACACATGCAGAAATATCAAAGGCTTTTTTGAAATTAACAGTGAGTGATTATGAGGCAAATGTAATGAAAACACAACAGAGTCTCTTAGCTAGGGGTAGAGAATATTCAGCCAAAGGCTTCCTCTGACTCCCACTGTGAACAACAGTATGAAATATGTATGGAAATAAACAAAATGATGTATTAGGAGAATGAAGACTCAAGGCTTTGCACTAACTTATTGTTTTCCTGAACCATTAATTGCTAGACAGCTTTCTGTGTCACAATAGCATTTCAATTACTGAGTTTTTATATTATAAATTTACTGTATGTTTTTGAGGATGGACAAAAATTTTATAATTATTAAAACATGTCTAACAAGAACAATTATAAAGGATAACTGAGCATTTGGTCCTCCATTTGCTGTTATAAAATGCAATCTATGCAAACAGATGATAAGCAATTAACAGGTTTAACAACACATGCCATTAGCTGCAGTCATATTTAAAGCGATTCTTATGCATGTTAAGTGGATTATTTATTTAAGTGATATGCATTTCAGCAGAATACACTGGATGAGAGTGTGAGCAAGTTGCAGGCATGTTGACAAGAAAGTGGTCTTGTGAATTCAATACACACAGGTGGGAGCTGTGACACAGACCATTACCAAGGATTATCCAATGCTTCCTATAAATCTGATTTTCACTTGCTTATAATTTTGCCAGACTAATTGTTTGGGCTGAAATTTTCCATGTTGGATGTGTGGTTCAGGCTATTTTTTTCTTACATTAATCAAAGTGGTTCAGTTATTTCCAAGATAGAAGCCGGGGAAAAAAAAAAAAAAGACACTGTTTTGCCAAGAGAAAATATTATCTTCAGGAATTCAAATATCCCTCTTGTTTTAAATAGCAGAGAATACATTTTAGTCAGGGAAGTGGCTCTTGCCAGGCCAGTTAAAATCAGTTCAAATGTGATGACACTCCAAATGTCTGCAAAGTTGTGAGAGGTGCTAGATACAGGGTTTAATGTTGGGTTCCACTGAAAAGCATTATCCTCATGCGAAGAGGAAGCCGAGATGCCTTTGCTGCCATTGCTGCTGCCTGTGCCACAGCCCAGGATAGAGGTCAGGCAGCACAGAGAGTGGGACCAGGCTGACTCACACTCCAGCAGGGAAAACCTGTTAGAAAAAGGAAGAGAAATAAGGTATATCTGGCCCATACAGACCACTTATGCAGAAGAAGAGAGTGGATCCCCTGAAGAAGAGATTAAACAGAAGAGGATTTAGCTGACTGATAATGAGTTTATGATGAAAGGGAACAGACAGGGTCATGGGTGTGGTACAGCACTTTGTAAACTCTGTTTGTTGTGTGTGTGCAGCACTTAAGCAAGAATGAAATGCACTTAAAAGGATATAATAACTTTTTAAGTCAGAAATGTATAACTCAAAGTAATGTTCTCAGATACTGACTAAAACATACTGCTCCAAAATATTTAGGCCACTCCACACAGGTCTCCTGTTACTGAGACTCGAAACATCCTCAAAATTGCAGTCAGAAATAAACCTCTGTTTATTGGGAAAAGATCCCTCTTTTTAACATGTACATAAAAATACATTCCCTGTTTCCATGATTAGAAATTAACATATAAAAAATGAGAAACATGGTCTGAGGCACCTCTTACAGCAATCAGGTAGATAGTTTTACAGAGTTTTTTAAGGAAATATGCCTTTGAAAATCTTCCCTTACAAATCCAGCTATGTACAACTTCATTTTATCAGTCTTGTGGAAAGGACGCAGGAGCTACTCATCACGACAGCGAACAAAACATTAAACAAAAACCCTTCTGAAGGTCAAACTGTGTTTATTTTGTAACTACTGTGTAGTCTTGCACACACCACCTTTTACCTAGCTCTAGTAGTAGCAGACAATCCATGTGGGCAAAAACCCCCTTCGGAGCAGCCACAGCTCGGACCCTGCCATGGTGAGTTTGCTCCACCACAGCTGTGCCATGCCAGCACACCCTGGGTCAGGAGGCAGTGACAAGGACAGGGCAGCTCTGAACTGCTGTCTTCTGTGGGCAGAGAGTGGGATGGTAATCTGCCTCAGCACGGGAGAATTTGTGATGGTTTTCACTGATTTCTGCTGTGATTTTTGATCAGTAGCCAAGTGTTGGTTAATTATTGACCTTTATGGTATGGGTTGCTCAACAGAGAGAGGGCACTGGATGTGCAACTACACCACAGTCCAGAGCTGAAATGGAACAGAGTAAGGCAGAAAACTTCCTGTGACTGAGGGTTCAAGGTTGTGGCCAGTGATTAGTCTTTGAAAGATAGATTTTTTTCTTTCAATTTTCGGATCACCTTCTATCTCATTCACCTGTTGTCCTTTCAACAGTGAACTCCACTTCACACAACTAGTTGGTCATGTAATGAATTAGTCCTAAAGGCAGAAGATGGAGAGGAACGCTGGCTGTGCAGTTGCACCCTGCTGTTCTTCCTACCCCCTACAGTATTATTTATTCCCACAGATAGAAACTTCAACATTCATTTATGACAACACTATTTTCATGGATTACTATATGCTTATCAATGCCAACTTTCCTTCAGCAAAGAAAATCACCTTCTCCCAGGAGAGACTATTTGCAATTTCATACGAAGTGTGGCATCTCTTAAGTAGTTCTAATTTTAACAGGGGAAAGTACATCTTGTTTTACAAGGACAATGGAACCATTACACAGCATACCACTAGAACCATTTCAGAATGCAAGCATTTTCTTAGAAGAAAAACAGATCTCATTCTCTGTGAATTATTTTCTTATTATTTAAGAACTGAGACATTTGAGACTTGGCATACTATGCATTTAAGAAGACAAATTCATAAAAGCAAGAGATTCTGAAAGGTCAGAACCTTGAATTACTTTCTTCCATAATTTTTATATAAACTATTAGATAAACATCTGAAGAATTTTAATGGTAAAAAGGAGCACAACTGAAAATTCACAAGAGAGGTATTTGTCAAAGGCAGATCATCTACTCTCCAGTCCTGGTTGGCTGATGTGGCATACACTCCCAATAACACAGCAGAAAAATGGCCTTGGTGGACACATAGCTTCTCCTCCCATCCAGTTCTGGATGTGTTCAGTCTTAATAGTTGTCTCTGTGATTATTACTTCCCTACAAAATTAACTCTAGACATGGTAGAGGAATTATAAAATATAACTTGTACAGCAACTTATGGATTTATATTTGATCTAATTGCTAAACAGCCTACTAGAGACTTTCTAGATCTGGTCCCAAAATTACCATCAACAAACTATGTCAAAATGTGTGTTGGTGCATACAAAGAGAAAAGAATTGCCTCAGAAAAGCAACACAAAGCACCAAGTGAATTGGAAAGAGTCTGTGAAAGGCAGAGGGCATGCACTGTAGCTCTTTCATGCTCTGGTTGGTTTTTGTGAGCTTGATTTATGTATAATTAACCATTTTTTCCCTGCAAACAATTTCATTTGAAGCTGTGCTATCATTTTTACCCCCCATTCTCCTGCCACAGCCACATAAAACGGTCCAGTTTAACATGATGACAACTGAAACACGCTGCCACAGCAAGAGTCCGAACTTCTATATTTGCATAAAACCCCACTCTTGTCTCCCTCCTGCTCATCCTATCATCACAAGAATGAAAGAAATTCATAAACTGTAACTCTCATCTCTAGTAGAGCCTTGGACAAAATTCAAGCTTGATAATTAATTACATTCTGTCTCTCCAAATTCCCACACTAGGCTGGCTAAGAGAAATAACTCTTCTCTTCCCCGCCTAGACAACAATGTTTTAGATGGCTAAGGGACAAAGCATTTCACCTCTGAGAGAGCTGGGAAGTTAACGAGAAAAACAAGAGATATCCTTATCCAAGTGATATCCTAACACTTGGATAAGGCAACAGCAGTAGATGAAAGAGTACTGTAGTACGTTTTTAGTGTATGTCAAACCAAAAGCTAAATCATTGTTCTCTAATTACACTTTCTGTCAGAGAGTAAAAGCACAGATTATCATACAGGACAGGTAACTGTGAGGAAGATGTCTGAGTGACTACAACACAAGCTGAATGATTTGGGATAGGAGGGTATTTGAGACAATTCAGATATGGTTATGAAAAGCTGATAAATCAGTACGGTAAAATATATTTATGTATAGCACTAGACCTCAATAAAATAGAGAAGGCATCCAAACCATTTCAGTATGTGAGTATGAAGCATTAACACTATACCATGATCTTAGACAGCCATAAAAAAAATCACTACCTCATGCCACTATTCAGTAAATTACCAATATATCAAGATAAGAAAATTATTATGACACCTGTACTACACACGTAACACAAACCACTTATTGTACAGGGATTGCAATAGGACTTTTCTTCTGAGCTTGATATATGAACACTATAACCTTAAGCAGCATTCTTAAAAGATTTTATTTATGGTGTATTTCACATGTATTTGTAAAGGACTTAATTCACTTCTTTCCCTGCAGATTTCTTTCCGTTCTAGTACAAAAGGGTGTGTATCATCACTGAAAAACATCACAAGGCAAGGCTGGCATGAATGGTCTTGCTAGTATTGTATATACTTCACACTGACAAAAAAACAGCGCAGTTCTGGAGGTATCATCAATAAAACCTGTGTTGTCCTTCCTTAGTCTGGTGTGTATCATACTTCCTGTCCATCTCCATCCACTCTTTTAAAGATAATATGCAACTGTGAGGCTGTATCCATGCAAGAATAAGACATTAATACATGGTATAAACTACTTTTGCATTGATCGTAAATCGAGACCCACTTTCTGTTTAGTTAAGGCTTCTAAAAACTTTTCTGGTTCTAAACCAGAAGCAGAGTAATTTCAATCCAGTTACACTTGAAAGCTGGTGTTGGAATCCCATCCAATTCTTCATTCATTCAACTCATATTCAATCTGTAGGGCATAAAGACTCCAATATTCTAACACAGATAAGGTCCAACACTATAAGCATAACAACCATAACATACACTCACATTCTGATGCACCCTGTGCATGCTCTTGAGATGAAGAGGGTCATGAAGGGAAGAGGAGGGGCAGGCACTGATCTCTTCTCTCTGGTGACCAGTGACAGGACCCAAAGGGAAAAGGCTCCTTACCCAGAGGGTGGTTGGGCACTGGAACAGACTCCACAGGGAAGTGGTCACAGCACCAGCCTGACAGAGTTCAGGAAGCATTTGGACAATGCTCTCAGGCACATGAATGACTCTTGGGGATGGTCCTGCACAGGGCCAAGAGCTGGACCTTGTCGATCTCTTCCAACTCAGCATATTCTGTGACTTTGTGAAATTTGCAGTTTGCACTTTTGAAAAGTGCAGTTCAGGCACTAAAGCATTGGAACCCTACTCCCACATCACCACCAATGTACTGGGCAGAGACATAAGAAAACAGCTCAGGTAGAAAATTAGTATCATCAATTTTGCACAACCAATCAATCTTGTTCAGCAGCAGAAATGCTGGGTCATTACATACTGGCTGAGAGAGGCAATAAAAACTCAAATCTTTCTGAGCACAGAAATTGTAAGCAGAATGTTTGTGTGAGTGTTTCATTTATTTTTATGTAAAGAACCCAAACCAAGAACATACACACAAACTTGTACATCACTATTTGATTTAGAATGGATTATCAGACAACACTCTTATAAGCATGGTCATCAATATTATGGTATTCTTGCTCTTTCCATATTACTTTCATCTAGGGAAGATTTGCAGCATACAAGAGCTCCACAACTGCTTTTGTGCCAAAACTAAAGGAAAGCATCACAAGTCTCAACACTGTAAATCACACTTCCTTCCTCCTCTTGGTCACAAAACATAATTACAGCTGAATCTAAGCACAACAGATAAATTGCTCCCACAGTGTTTTGCATGGACATCAAGCCTTTCATCTACAGATTCTAACTCTCCTTAGATATTTGAATTTAGGTCTGAAGACCCCCCCCCCATAATACTCAGCTAGGAGAACTAGATTAACTGACTATCATTGCATCAGGGGACATAAAATAAGTTATTTACTTGAAATTATATTCCCAGTTTGAAGAGGATTTATATACCTGCTTTTCAGACAATGCACTGAACAGCTCCCTCACTCATATCTGGCAGCGCAGAGAGCTACTAAAGGGAATTTGTGCTCCTAAACTCATGATGATGAAAATAGCCTCAAAATAAAGTGCAAAAGCTGTTAATTTGCCAAGCTATCCTGAGCAGGAGGGAGACAACAGGAGCAATATATGCATTTCCCTGAACAAAGGCACTTAGGCTCAATCTCCTCAGGATCAGACCTATTCTCAGAGCCTGTGCAAAGAAAAAACCACGTTAAAGAGGGGAAAAGAGTCTGTTGCAATCCCATTTATCAGCTCTCATCCGGGTGGCCTCATAAGAATACTGGACTTTTACAGAACATTTAAAGGAATGAGGGATTGGACTATCATTTGACAAGTTATGGAGGCCACATCAACTCATACACAGATCCTGAATGTACAGATACAACATAGATATACTTTATGGGTACAGTTACACCACATAGATACTCATCTACTGCTCCTGACTGACTGATCCTCAGCTTCAGCACACACTCCAAATCACTTCAGAATCCAGGACTTTCTTTAGTAGTTCTCCCTGCATCTCTGAAATCTTTGGTCACAGGTCCTAGCTCTTCCTAGGGCTGGAGGCAACCCTTGAAATCTGTAAATCTGTTACACACTTGAGGAACAAAGACCAAACTACAGCACATCCTTTGGGTCTTAGAAGGACTTTTGCTAACCAGTAACTGCAATAGAACTGTCTCCTTGCAATGCTTCGTTTAATTCAGTAGCAATAATCATGGAGGTTATTGCCTTTGAGCTTGACTTTTTTTCAGCTGTTTATGAGCTTTACAAAACATCCTCTACCTTTCTCTGAAGGTCATGGGACTCCACGTGGATATGGTGATAATAAGGTCAAGGCATTAATCTGAAATAAGGACTGAGACTTCAAAACTTTGGAAGGAAATGTATAAAAAGAGCCCAAAACACCACAATGCTAACAATGAAATTAATTACAGTAAAATGGTCAGTCTGCTTTTCTAAGATTTCCAGGCCATCTGAGATATTGCTGAAACGTAGCAACTTAACTAGCAACAGTCTGATGTAAGTGATACGAGCTGGATTAAAAAGCTTTTTTGGTTTCAAAGAATAGACTGGAACATCACCTGGAAAAGTGACTCTTTGGTAATACAAGCCTACTGATGATTTTCATTTACTACTTGTATTTTTAATGTGTATGATTCAGTTCTCCACTTATTAATTTTATGTCCTTTGTAATGGAGTGGCTGGTACCACTGTAAAGCAAGAAGAGAATCAGTTTTGCAGATTTTAACTGAAAGGCAGCTAGTAATAAAATAAAATATATGAACATCTGGATCAAGAACATCTTGAACAGGAATTTTAAAATGGCTCACACAATGGAGTCATTAAATTACAGAATTACTGAACATTACACACATTACAGAAATGTTGCTTATATTTTGCTTTACTGACATGGTAAATTAGCAGCTTTGTTCACTGTAACACACACTTTTCAATTATCTGTTCAGATTTATCAGCATAACTGGATTTATTACACACATGTAGACACCTGTTTTATAAAAGCAACCAACTGTGCCAAAACGACCATGCTGGAATCCTCTGGATCTCATCCAAGAGGAAACACTTTGAAAGCATCGCTGAACTGCCCTAAGAACCCTTCAGTTTTATAATGAGGATATCAGCAGCCAAAGTAGAAAATAATTTATGAATTGCTAATCTCCACAGCAAAAAGACTTGAGAAAAAATGCTATATTTTTATCATTTGGCCATTATTACACATCATGAAGACCAAGACTAGCAATTCTTTCCTTGTGAGAAGTGGCTGGTATCTTTCCTGTCAATCTAGTTCTCTTCTACAGAAGCATTTAAGTTTTACTCATAACAGAGGAAAAAATGAAAGGCAAAAGGATGAAAATGGGAAAAAATCCCAAATTCTCATACAAATTCAAATAACACAAGGCTCTTCTGACAGAAGGGCCTTTTTTTCAACTATTTCCATGTACCACCTCAACATTATGGGGCACCTCCCACAGAGATACCCTTCTTTCTAGGGCCACTGCTGGAGGCCAAGGGGGACACCCTCTGTGACATCTCAAGTATCACTGTGCATCAGCATGTTGGCAGCTGAACCGAGGCATTAATTACATTCCCAAACAAGAGGCTGCAATCAATCAAAGGCACGCTTCATGATTCACATTTGGTGTTGAAAAACCTTCTCTGTCAGGAGTCTCATGGGAGTAGTTCATGACAGTAACCCCTGGGGGATTCCACACATGCCACACCACCAGATTAAAGGATGCTTCCAAAAGGTTTCTCTGTTGTGACTCTGCCTACTAAGACATTTGTCTTGATCATTGCCCACTTTGGTGCTGTTGTAAATGGGCTGGCCAGGATCTTTCCAAGCACAACAGCCCAAGAAAATAAAAGTTCAAAAACTGCATTCAGCTTGCTTTTATTTGTTCTGAAACCCTTCCTACAAGTAAAGTTTTGATCTAGGTCATCTCTGTGGCCTACAGATGACAATCCCCCAGATAAATTTCAGGTCTCCTCCAGCTCTGAAGTTCAGTTACTCCAGCTCTACAGCCAAGCTCTCACACTAACCCAGAAATTCTTTAAGAAGTTTTCAGCAATTAAGAAGGGTGCGTACATGCAGAAGAGTTAATAGTGTTTTCTCCTGGACAAACTAGTTAAAACAGCCCCTCCTCACATTTGTAACTTTAAATATTTCACTCATATGGTACCATCACCTGTTGCAAGTCAGTACTGTTCAGATAGAGGAAAACAGAGAAATACAGCCTTATTGTGGTGTGGTGCATTGGCCTTTACTACATATTCCAAATTCTTCTGGTAAGGTCAAAAAAGGATGCTAAAGCATCCAGAAATTGTGTCAAGAGTGTTGTTACACTGAAGACAGAGCAAATGGATTTCTCTGTAGAAGTTCATGAGCATGGACATACATTTCCATTCCTAATAAATATGAAGATTCTTTGTTTACTTAGTGCTGAGCTGAACAATGGACCAATTCAGTCTCAGGGAGAGACTGATTTCCAGAGGTCTTGAGAAAAAACACTTCAGTGGACAAGTGTTTTGAGGTCTCTGTGTATGGGTGGAATAACCCCAAGCCCAGAAGGAAGTGAAGACACTTCATTTATAGTTATTGCAGCACATGAAAGCATGTGTAAAAAATCTTCTCTAAATAGTCCTAAAATAGGTTTAGTGATAGTGGGGTTTTTTTTAATGCCACCAATTAAGAAAATAAATCTCTCCTCCTACACTTTCCTCAACATTTGTGAAGATCTTAAAGAGCAAAATTTAATACAAATAAACTGACCACTATAAAGAATGATTGTTACATTTTAACCGCTGAATAATCCACAGATAGCAGTGACATGTATCTAATAATGATATGCTTCAACCTTAGGCAAATACATCCAGATTTCCTTTCTTTTTTTTCAGTACTCACAGAGGAAATCATTACTGATCTAGATAAATATTTCAAAGTTCAGCTTAGTTAAGAGCTTTACTTCAATTTTAGACTTTAGACAATTTTGCTTTTAGGCCAATTTATCTTATTTCCCTCCATTCTCTTCCCTAGCAAGGCTATATATTAAAATTTCTTCTTCTTTTTTATACAATAATTGACCTAAAAGATAGAAAAGAAAAAGAAGAAGAGAAAAGGAGAAAAAGAAAAAAAGGAGACCACTATGGTGATAAAGAGAAAATATGAGCAGGCTGCCTTTCACTACAGAGATTGCTTTGGAAAGCTATCGTAAAAGAGTACCATTATTAATAAATTTAGCAATGAATAATCACAGGTCTAAGAATTATCATTATCTGGTTGTGCTTGAGCTAACAAGTAGGAGCACAAAACACTTCATTTTTGAATGGCACTGTCAAACAATTTAAAGAAAATATTTTCACATGACTCTTCCTTTTAAGAGTTTTGAGGAAACTGGAAATGGGAGGATTTTCTTCTCAAGATTTTTCCCCTGTTGTGTACACAAACTAACTACAATTCAGTAGTTCTGCTGAGGAGTTTCAAACCTGGTATTTGCTATAAAACTTCAACTGCAAAAATGTGAACTTTTCAAAACATTAAAAGAAATAAGAAAACTGAAATCAGATACTTAGCAACTCCAAGGAGACCTTTTCCTATCCCAACAACTGCACTTCACATGTCATCATAGTCACAATCTTATTATTATTGCTCATTTTACACTTTTACACATGGGGGACTATGTCAGAAGCCAACATCCCTCACTCCCAACCTGTTTTCTGACATTCACAATCCTTATAACCAATGTAAGATCCTAGGGCTTCCTCAAGCAGAGCATAGCAAAAATTACATTAATACCTATTAAACTAGGTAACTAAGTTCTGGTCACAACAAAAGTTTTATACATTTTCATTGCAATTTATATATTTTCATAGAAAACAGAATTTTTAAATAAAATGGTCAAAAGTTTGCTGACAACAGAATTCTACAGTTTATTTTTTTTTCTTTTCATTAAAAAAATAATCTTTTGCAGTAAATGACAGGATAACAATGTATTAACCTGCATTAGTCACTTAATTTAACTAAGAGCTATTCAGCTATTTGTTGTGAGATCAATCTGCATCTTCATGGCTATCCAAGAGTCATGCACAATCTTGACACCTAGGAATGGGGAATCCACTCTCCAAGAAACTGGAAAAACCAGCAAGATGCGCCACATTTCCAACACCATCAGGCAAAGTTAATGTAATCATAGCAAGGTCAAATACGCTCATGGTTCAAGCCTAAATCAAGCCTGCAATTTAAACAGCCTTGATCTAGATGTGTGGAAAAGGTAATAAGTAAACACTGCTCCCTTTGACTGCTTAGGGCAAAAAGTATTATTGCATTCCCATTTAATCTCATTTGTAAATAAATCAGTCTCAAAACAATTATCTCTGCTTCAGCAAACTCAATTTGATTATCTTTCCAATAATAGTGAAAGCATTTTTGTCAACTGCAACTGAAATGGCTAAAATACAAAAAACTTCAGTAAAAAATTCAGGTTTTATATTCAATTACTCGGCAGGTATCTCAAGAGGAATAGTAGTCTATTTCTTGCTATAGGATGCAGAAAATGTAGATTTATATAACACTATATACATAACATAACAAAATCACGTGTATAATTATTACTATATCCATCACAAAGTGCCTTTCAGATCACTGTAAATTTTTAATGAAGTAATGAAATTGCTTGTAGAAGTACCAACAGATGATATAATGTAACATTACCCTATTCATGTATAATTTGAATGCTGTGCAACCAAAAGAAATCTGTCATAACAACCCCACACAATACAGAATACTCAAATGCTTTATTCTTCCTGTCAAACAATTAATTCTTTTTTTTTAATTCTGAATGTGAGCATATAAATATTACATAAACTTGCAACAAAATGACCTGGAATTCAAATTTATAGTGGAGTTCAAAATTCATAGCTAACATCCATAACAATCCAAACAATCTTCTGCTGTAGAATATAATAATTAATTAGGGGAAAAAATTAAAAATCACATGCCCTAATAGAGGGCAGAGTCTCTGTAATGCTTGCATTGGATTTATTTTAATCTTGTTTGCCTTGCATGAAACAGCACAGTTTCAAAAGAAAACACCAGGAAACCTCTGAGCTTCAAGGACAAAAGCTAGAATCAAAAGTAAAAACAAAAGCAATATTTTAGCTTCAGATGTGCTTTTCAAGAACTGAGTTTGCTCTGTTTTCCTTATTAGCTGCTGACCATGGGAAACACAGTTATATTTTCAACTCTCTACTGCAGCAAACAGCTCTGGTGATTCCCTCTGAGGTGCTGCTGCCGCACTGGGATGGTCTCTCCATTTTCCCAAAAGTTATCCCTGACTCACCATCATCATCTTCCCAGTTGTGGCAGAGATTGCCTCCTCTCAGCGCACCAGAGCTGCCTGTGAGCTTTGTGGGACTCCTCAAGATGGAAGAGCAAGAGGATTCCAGAACCCCGTGCTCCCCAGCCTGCCCCACCAGGGATGAGCTTCCCAGCTGATCTGTGCACAAGTCACAGGAAGGTCACACAAGGGTGCTCCACTTGGGGGAAAGATCTGGAGCACAACATGCCTTGGTTTCAGTCTGACCACCCAGGTGTACAGGAGACAAATCCAAGCCATATTATAGCACCTAAGTTTAAAACACCCTGAGTCATGGTTCCACCACAAAGTGTAATCACCTCTTAACACAAGGACCTTATAGAAGTTATATAATAGAGACAAGAATCATTTCATAAAAAATTAAGAACATGGGCGAGCCAAAAAATAACTTTACTCTGAACACAAAATAAATGCTGTGGTTTTGTTCTTCCTTTCCTTAAACAAAATGGCTGTGTACAGAAAGGACTGTCACTACCAAGACAAAATACCTCATATATGATCACAAGCAACAAAACTCTCTTGGCAGTATATAACCAGTTCTAATCAGAAGGCAGAGTTTAAAAAAACCCACAATACCAAAAGACAACTCACTAAAAATCAAATAAAAACCTACCTCAGGACCAACATGAAGTAGTACCATCCCACTGAAGTTCATGGTTACAGATTTTAACTCAACTATGAACTTTCCCAATTATTTCCAGCACTGAGTAACATCCTGAACTTAGCAACACTGATCTTCACTTCTGTTTCCCTGCTGCAATGCTGTTTTCTAGCAGAGAAGGAATCTTCAAATCGGAAGTATAGCACATACACAATGCAGACTTCAAACAAAGGACCATTGTCACAATGAGGAGCCTGCCATGAATAATCTCGTTATTGCAGTCATGAATGATCTGACTCATGAAGCGTCTGCAGCGATGTTTCAGGCTACAATCACTTGCTTTTACACAAAGCACACCTGGCTATTTCACACTCCTCCAGCAAACAGATGCTTAGCAATGCTATTTGGTTTTATAAAAAGCCTCGAGACAGTACAGGCAGAGTTAAGAGGAAATTAATTCTTCTATCATTATGTGTTTCTCTTCCCCTTCTTTGGGAAAGGGGGAGACATACCTATTCTTCCCTCGCATATTTTGCTTTACACATTAGGATAAAACATTTCAAATACTTCAGGATACAACTAGTGCAACGTCAGGCAGCCCTGAGTACCCGATACTCAACTCGGGTAGGAAGGCACGCTGGGTGGGCAGCACACACAGGTCACCTCCAGCACCCCGGCACATGGGTCCCCAGCAAAGCACCTGCCATCTCCATCCCTGTGACACCACAGGCACTGAAACTCCCACCCGTCCGAGCAAGGCACCGGGACACAGCCACTCACACAGGGAAGGCGGCACCATGCCAAGGGATCTCACAGGCCCTTGGAACAATCCTGCTTAAAATGCTGGTGACGCAGCGCTGCACAGGTACGAAGCTGGATGAACCCTGCTGAGGCAACATCAGTTTTCAGGGTTCTACCAGCTTTAGCAGCAAAGCCATCATTCTCAAGCCACTAAGGATTAATACTAGAAAATAAACATCCAGTTACAGAAATATTCACAGAAGGGGGGTGGGGCGGGAAGGTGCAAGGAAGCCAAGCTACATCCTACATCCTTTATAAACAAGAAATCTACTCAATTTAACTGTAGAATTCAACTTACCAAACCTTGCCAGCCTCAGGCAGCCTGGGCAGGCAGGAGTCCAAAGTGCAATAAAATTATTATTTAAAAACAAAAAAACCATTGAAACTTATAAGAATACGCAAGTGTTTCTTAATAAGGTAAATTAAGTTTCTTTATTAGGATATTCCCAAGCTGAACACACATTTTAACTTGAAATAGAGGGAATGTTTTGTTAAAGTATTATGTAGATGTGAAGCTGCTTTTATGTAACTCAATTTATCAGAGAAACATGTTGTATCATGTTGTTAAAATATTATAGAGATAAAAGGATAATAATTGAAATATTTGCATATGATGTAGTACAAAGAAATAATGCATGTGAACAGACTATTTGTTGTCACATTAGCCTCAAGCAAATAAGGAAATAAGGGTTGATTTATTACTGTGTGTCTGGGGCTGTAGGATGGTAAATTTTTACTGACTGTAGTTTAAATAAAGGTCTAGAAAAGTAATGGAAAAAATCCTATCAATAATTCAGGACAAATTAATGGTACAACATAAGGTCTTTAAGTTTTTTGAAATAATTAATGAATTTACCTTGTTTATTCACAGTACTTAAAGGACTGACTTCTAACTGGAATTTCTTACATCTGCACTTTAAAGAACCGTTGCCATGTTGAGGGCTGCATACCATATACTTCATAAACAACAAACCAATTGGATCTGTTGTTCTGCAAAACTTGGCAGCACCTCTGCCTCAGGAGCCTGGGTGCCCAGCCCAGGGTCTTGCTGCTGCACCCAGCCACATCTCCTGGTGCTTTCCAGCTGGACTTTTGATCCCACTGTTATCACTGCGACCCTTTCCAGAATCTGACAACTCTGGTCGTTACCTCCCAGCCTCTACACTTCAATGAACTGAAGTTGAGTTTGTAGACTCTCCCATTGCAATGCTGGCCTTCGTCAGCTAAAATAATTTTTTTTCCCTGTCTTGTGCCTCTCTGCAGCAGGCAAGGTGAGCAAAGAGGAGAAGAGGAGAAAGGGGAAAATAAACTTCAGCATGCACATACGCACATATGTTTACACACACATGCATACATGGGTATATAAACACATACTTAAGTATATTCAGTATACCTAATATAAGGTTTACAAATATGGGATGCATATGTAACTAGAAAATAAAGGTGGAGCCCTGAATCCAGAGTCTCATCACTGCTTTGGCTAATGACTCCAAGTTTTGCTCCCTTTTTACTGAAGCTCACTGGTAAATCAAATCCAACAGCCATGGTTTGATTCAGGAGGTTGGTTGCACCCAAAAGAAAAGTCTTCTTACAATTCTCTCTGTAACAGATGATGCTCATTAAGGGCAGCAGGAAGGGGTGTGCCCACACCACTGCTGGGGTCAGTGCCAGGCAGCAATTGAAACAATATGGAATAAATCATCATATATCCTTATATGCCTATGCATAGTAGGATCACATTGGAGAGCACTTAAGAGATTTAAGAAATCACTTTTTAAATAGTTTCAGCTTTTTTTTTTTTTTTAGAGATGGCAAATAGATTAAAAGAGTGTTTATTTCAAGTAGTATAGCTAAGGCTCTACAATTCCATGTATAGATATCCCCTAGGGAAAGAATTCCCTTCCGTAGTTGAAACCAATCTACTGTAAACAGATCAGATTAAACCAAAATGACACATTCTCAATGCAGCATTAGACAGTCAGCATATTCCTTCATAATTCCACAGGTATTTTGGAATGGTACAGACCAGCCACAGATAAATAAAAGAAAAAGCAATTCTCAACTATGCATTTGTTAACTATTTTCTTATTCCCTCCCAGTAATACAGTAATCTTCCATAAATGCCATGGAATTACAACATTTTAGACGTCTTTAAAATAACAGGGGTGTTTCTGGGAAATAATAATACTTGTGGAAGTATTAGCAGGCTGTTGTTCCATTCATGTTTAACTTGAAAATGAAAAATTTCAAATTTTAAAACTTGCAAAAGCTTTGGTATAAAGTTCCTTAATGCCATGCTACCAAGAAAAAAAAACTGTATCTCCAAATAAAATTGCTGACATAGTCTTAAATCCCAAAAAGCAGTGAAAAATCCTGAACCTAAATTAAATAATAAACTTTCTAAAAATAAAATTATGACATTTCCTAACCTAAGTTATTATTTGTGCTAAAATTTGCAGAGTATTATGGTTATTAAGCAGAACACAATTTTATTTGAGTATAAAAGTTTGGGACTTTCCTCATATGACCTTCCTGGCATACCGCCAAGCCTCAGCTCTTGATGACATTTAATCTGAACATAATCCCCAAAATCTCTGCGCCATTACTGGGTTGCATGGGAATGATTCCCTGACAACATACACAGAACTGTGCTATAAATTTTATTTTCAGCTCACGGTTGTTCCCTTTCCTTACCAGCTGTTGCAAATTATTTGTTTGAATAAAACTAAATAATCTATACCTTTTATTTGCTCTAGAACCACATCATACCTAAAATAGAAAAGAAGTCCAACACTTCTCGTTTCAGTTGGTTTTCTACTGATGGCTACCATATTTTTAAGGGAGTAAACTCCAGAAAATAAATGAAGCTCAGCAGCTGATGAAAAGCCTGGGTAATGAGCTGCAGTGGTGCAAACAACCCCGTTGACTCTAAACAGGAGCAAGACCACACTGCAGCAGAGGGTTCCAGCTAAGGGTACTCACACTTCACTGAGGGCTGAATGAGCAACTGCCTTTACAAAGGAAGAATAAACTTAAAAGAGTTTTTTTCATATTCAAAGATGCCTCTGATCCCTGAAGCCAACTGGTTTTTTGTCATTAATGCTGTGAAAAATCACAGTGCCCAAGATTTCCACATCTGTGATTTTTGGCACTTGTGCAAGGGTAGGAACTGAATAACTGATGTCTGAACAACACCAACAAAACTGAGGCAACAGAGCAATTTGTCCCACAGAAAAGTGTAGAAAAGCTTCAAAATCACTGCAACAAGGTAAGTGTGGATGTCTCTTTCTTTTCTGTGTGCTGAGGATTTTACAAGTATTTTTCCCCTGCATTCCCTGCAGGAAGGAGCTAGGTAGGCAAAGCAGCACTGACTTTAATCTTACTAATGCAGGTCCTAAAAGCAGTGAATCATACAGCAGTAAGAGCTCCAGTATGGGACGCAGAGACCTACCCATTGACCTGCATACTTAGTTCAGCAACAATCTAATTGTCATTACAGTTCATGGGAGCTAACACCAGCCTGCCTACATTTGCTGTGGTCCAATTGCTGCCTGAAGCAAACATTGGCTCTTATTGAGACTTCTTGTTTACTGAGTGATCTCAACATTCTCCCTTTCTTATGAAAAGTAAGTAAGTAAGGTGAACTAGAAAAATTCATTATTCCCTGCAAAAAAAGAAGTATAAAATTATATCAGATAAAGAGTTTTATGGTTTTATAAACTCTTCATTTTCAGCAGAAAGCTTGCTTTGTTCAGTGGGCTTTTCTCCCTGTACATTAACCCTTTCCCAGAAAGACTTTTCCTACAGAGTTGACCAAATTACCGAGGTCCGTAATTCTGTGGGAAAAGATAAAGTCCTCTAAAGCACGCATAAAGGTTTATTTCAGTACCTCTAAGTTACTTCTAATGCTAATCTCTTTATAGATGTAAACAAGTATCTTATTTCAAAGGTATTCCTTCAGGTTGGGGTGCAGAGGACCTCTGAGTCCTCTTTAAAAAAGCCAAACTCCAACGAAAAATAGGAACTACTCCACCAGTCCTTTGTTTCCTACAACAGAGTAGGCTTGATCCAATCAAGAGCCACTTTAATCAATGGGGAGTTGTTAATGTTTGGTTTAGGCCATGTAAGAGTGAGAAATTGAGAAACATGTTTTCACCTGGCCTTCAGCCAGGCACAATGCCACCACTAATGAATGGCTGCTATAATGAGACCTTTTGAAAGGGTCATATGTGAAATGAATTAATGAACACAATGCAAATCTCACATCCATCTCAAAGAGGGGCAAAAAAATCACTGCAGTTTATCATAAATATGTTTAGATGTTCTGATGCCAGCCTACTGCCAAAGGAATCCACTGACAGGGAAGGGCAAGGTCTGTTTGCAATGCAATCCTCCCCAGGGAGATGCATTTCAGGGCTTCCAGCCAAAGCCTCCAAAACGCCTCCAGGGTAGCGGCTGGGCTGGAGCTGCCCCATCACGCCCTTCCACTGCAGCCCGATTTGCCTATTTTTGCAGCTGGCACCACCAAAGGCTACAGAAACTTGTAGTCAGCACAATCTCTTCCAGACTGACTTTTCAGTCTCTTCAGCTAATGAATATTGAGAGGAGTGTATGGACTGGCAAAACTGTAAACAGAGTTTACACAGGAGACCCTGCACCTCTCACAGCCTTTCTTTTTCCTAACATTTTCTGTGTGATTGTTAGCAGCATGGCTCTCATGACTCTCACTAGCCTCAAACCTGCCCACCACATCAGTTTGTAAAAGCACCATTTCATCTAGCACTAACACAACAAAATCCTTTTTGCTCAAAGTTCCTAATCCCCTTGATAATAGTGCTGTACACAGATTGTCATGATGAAGAAATCTACACTGGTTAGTCCAATGACTCAGCAGTGGTTTCTTCCTTTGCTGCTCCAGTGGCACCAAGAACAGGCTCAAGAGCTTAAATCTTCATGATAAATACAGGCTCACTGTGCAGCTAATCCTGTCATTTTCAAGACAAAAACCCAAGCCTGTGCAGCCTGTAGCTACTATGGATGTACATCCTACAAACATCACACCATGATGACCTAAATGAAAAAATATTTGCAACAGTGAGTGAAGAAGACTATGGTTTTAATAATATTTCCATTCTACACTAAAAACTCAGAAACTAAAAAATGAAGTCAGAAAGAGAGCAATCAAGATTTATAAAGAATACTTCACACAGAGGTGCAACTTATACGAACAAATTTTGGAAAAACACATTCAGCCAAAGCATCAGCAATGCTCTGGAATTCAGTGATCTCTTACACAACAGAGAACTGCAGAAGGCTTCTCAAACTAGAAATCCCAGAGGAAAAAGTAAACATTCCAATTTTCATGTAAAGTGACAAACAAAGCCTGAAGAGTGCTTTGTTACAGGTGTGAAATTTAAAAAAAATCTGTGTGTACAAGCAAATGAACAATCTGTATGTTCAGTCATCGTGACTCTGTGTGATAAGCAAATACATACATACCAGAACAGAAATTATTTATCTAACTTGCTGTTGTGAGACTGTGACAACACTTTGTGAGCTACTGCTGTACCTCTGCGTGCAAATATGCTGCACTATTGGAAGATCACTCTCTGGAAAGCAATCACTCAGGTTCAGAGGGATTGGTTTTGTCGTGAACTAGCTTGACATAAAACTTGAATTGTGCCCCTATCCTGACTCTTACTCAAAGATAACAGGTCTTATCACTATGGAGGTGTTGCTGTAAGCCTAAGCAGATGGCCCACAGGGAGAAGGAGGAGGTGGCTCGATGTTTTTGTGGATATCAGCACCTAGTGATGCAATGAGGAAGCAAAAGTTTGTATTTCAGTATCTTCCACCAATGCTAAGATTGAGAGAGACTGGTCCTAGTGTATAAAATGCATCAGAATCCAGAGGCTTGGGGAGAAAGGCAAAGTCAATTCCAATCCACATCTTGACACCGTTTTCCCCTGCAAAACATGGTTACCTCTTCAATAATGCCTGTTGAGAACAGCCTCTCTCCCACGCCGTCCTGCCACAGCTGTCACCTGGGAGTGTGCTAGTTGGCACAGACCAAAATCATGTCATGGAATGCGCTAGAATTAAACAATGTGGACAATCATAAAATACAAGTCCTGGCCCTGATTAATTTACCCATACAGACAAAACAGTGGTGAAGCAAAGTGGAAGTGGAATCTTTTAAGCCCATTAGCCATCACTGCAGTTAAAATACCAACATCAGAAAGAGGGTGGTACAGCAGGACCAAAGATTAAGACTCCAAAGTTTAGCCCCGCAGCCACAACATGATCGTGTTAATGCCATAAGAAAGCAGGAAGCACAAATAATTTCTAAAAACAAAGTCAAAATTTTCTCTGAAAATAAAGAGGCCAGAAGATGAGTGCCACAATAGATATCAGGGTGCTGGCAAAGGCAAAGTGAAATGGATCCTTTCCAGTATTCAGTTTAGGAAGACAAACATTGTTTCACAAATTCACTGTAGCCCTGCTTATTTTGCAAGCTCCTTAACTCTTGCCAAAGGGCCTGGACTTTCTGAACATCCTGTTCTGTTTCCTCCACTTCTAGTCTTAGTCCTCAATAATAAATGTCTTTATTTCAGAGCCCCCTTTTATATAATTTTATTCCAAACTCCTCCCTCTGTAGCTTTTGTATTTTACCTCTGGGTAAGAGTAAAGACAAGGAGATTAATGAGAAGTCTGAACAGCACATTAAGTTACACCTATTTTAAGAGCCCTTCTCAGTAGGAATCCCAAAGTGCTGCATAAAAATAAAACTACATCAATCACATTTAAAACTAAGAAGTTTGCAGATGCTGGCATGCCTCAAAGCAGGAAGATTGATGGTTAAATGAGTCCATGATTCCTCAGAGTCTCAGAGCCCCATGAACATAGACTATTTTATCTGTCATTGGCTGGATGCAACATCAATCTGCTTGGATGTAAAGTTAAGGAATGTTCATGATGGCCTACCAGCAGGAAAAATATTCCTGCCTGATAAGGACAGGAGAACAGTTTTAGTCCATGAGTAATAGCTGGCCATTTTGGGAATTTCCTATTTGACAAGCAGCAATGCCTCCTCCACCTCTCAAAGATGACAGAACACATTTCTGCTCCTGGCTCTGCTCCTCCAGATATGCAAGAAGTCCAAGGTACAAGTAGTCTCATGGCAATAACTACAGTAGCACGGGCTTGGGCAGAGACAGGAGCATCACCTCTCACTCCATCTCATCACATCAGCTCCTAGATCTGCAGCTCTTGGGACCCCACTAACACCACAAGAAATGGTACCAAACACCTTGACATGTCTGAGGTACACCCTGGGTCCAGCTCATCTGCCCGTACAGACACAGCTCCTGGCTGCTGGCTAGTGACACAGGAGAAGGCATTTCTCTTGGTACAAAAGGGAACCACTGCTGCCTCAGAAGTGCCAGGAAGTCTTTTGCTGCTTGTGATGTGGGCACAAAACTTGTCCACTTGTCCTACTTGTTTCCTACTTCTTTGCCATAAGAACTCCTATCTTGCTTCCTTCCTCTTCTTTGCCACAGCAGTGTTCCAGGCTGAGACCAAAGCACACACTCAGAGTTACAAGGAACCAACCGTGATCTTATTTGCCTTAAGTAACTGCATTTCTACACTTTGTCTGCCATTTTGAGCAGTGTACAGATAATCAGCTGGTCCTTACAGACACTTACTTCCCTTTCTTGAGACAGTTCAGGAGAAAAGAACCATGCGATGCCCTTGCAGCCTCTTCAAATACATAGTGCTGGAAGACAACTGTGGCCTGAAAACTCCAACAAACAGTAATGTGGCTTACACTAGATTCAACCCTATTATAAATTATGTATCGATGAACACACAAACAAAAAGGGAAAAGGATGTAATAGCACAAATTAAAAGTGCACAGGAAGCTACAGTTTCAACAGTGAAGTCAAAACCAAGGCCTGAATGCCATCAAAACTTAAAGCTATTCCTATTACTTTGTGCGCAACTGAGGTGATCACCAACACATCAATATTGTAAAACTAATTAAATTCGAATACAAAAAATTGTTATGGCTGCCAACACAGTGACTTTTGTGAAGAGTATGGACTTCAGTAAGTTAGCAAAACCAGAGCTATCATCTTATGAGGGGGACATAGAATAACATCAATGTAAGAAGAACAGGAGGTCCTGAACAATGCTGGAATCACATTTTGAAACCAGCTAAGGAATATGTACGTGAAACCAACCAACCAGACAAAGCTGATGCCATCAGTGAAGAAGCTCTGAACAGACAAGACTTCAGGCTCACACTGCTCAAGTAAGGAACACTTTCCTTACCATCTGGCTTAGAAATCACTTGGATTCCACAGTGGCCATATAATGGCCAATAGGGAAGCAGGGAAACTATTTTAAGTAAGCATCACTAAAAATAAAATGTGTGATGCAATGAAAGGGGGGGAAAAAGTGGTTAGTGATAAATATAGTACAAATATTTTTCTATTTATAGTTTTAAAGCTATTTATATTTGAAAGTTTTCATTTAGAGACACAGAGGGCTTCCACAGCCACCAGTCTGGTATTAATTAAACTTCACGGTATTTATAGAAATACGTAAATGTCAACAAAAATAATAAGAAAGACATTAAAATTATCTTTTCTCACAATTTGAGGTTATCAATTAACATTCACATTCAGTCACACACAAACAAAATATTTCCCAGTATTACACTGACATGCATTTGGAATGCTCTCCATGAAATCCTGCTCCAGCAGTAGGGCAAACCGAGAAAAAAATAGTGCAACAGTTTGACACAGTCTGACACAACACTCCCTGGAGACAAGCTCCTTCAGGTGAACTTGTTGTGTGGGCTTGATTTTCCCATACAGCTGAACCAGGAAAGCAGCACAGCACCTGTGATAGCAGCACCATGGAGAACATAAAACATCAACCCTCAACAGAGAAAATCTAAAGGGCAGAACAAGAGAAGGCTCTGGGAACACCTTAGAGCACCTTCCAGCACTTAAGGGGGCCTACAAGAGATGTGGAGAGGGACTTTTTACAAGAACATGCAGTGTAAGGACAAGTGATGGCTTTAAACTGAAAGATAGGCTTAGATTAGGAAGAAATGCTTTACTGTGAGGGTGCTGAGATACTGGAACAGGTTGCCCAGGGAAGTTATGGATGCTCCATCCCTTGAACTGTTCAAGGACAGGTTGGATGAGGTTTTGAGCAACCCGGTCTAGTGAAAGACCCAACCCAAACCATTCTATGATTCTATAATTCTGTAACTGAAAAGGAAAGGATCCATGAGTGTAGGATGACTGCTGAAAGACAGATGATATGCTGGAGGAGAACTGCCAAATACCCTGCACAGTCCTTTTCAAAAATGTTGCACTTGGCTCTTCAGAAGCAAAGGCATTCGAAAGGAAAGTGCAAATCCTCCTGCTCATCTCTGAAGCTCCTCACAAAACCGACATTGTGCCTGGTTAAGAACAGGTCACACTCACAAACCCATTTAGAAAATGCAAGCTGAGGTGCATGCTGCTTCTAGTAACATGGATGATCTAACTTCAGTTTCAGAGTCAACTGACTGCTTTTTGCATCTGCTACTAACAAAATTGACATCTGCTACTAACTTTGTTCACCTGTCAACACTGTTTAGCTTAATTAACCAGCTTTCCTCTGTACCAGCCACTTCCTTTTTGTATTTGTGAAGGAACTATCTTGTCATGCTCTGGGTTTCACTTTGCTAGCCTGTTCGACTAAGATAAAGGCTCTCAGTGACACTTTTCTTGCTGTTCTGTTTTAGTTTGAATAATTCCTGAATTCAGAATCCAGAACAACACATGAAATTTCATTTTACACATTTTTCTACACTGACTGCAAAGTTTCCATGCCTCCATCACCTTCACATTACACCTATTCCATTCTAGATCCATATTTATCTTATCTGTTTATGTCTGGATATTTGCCTTGTTTTTACACAAGTTTCAAGAACTTTTAAAACTGTTTTCTCTACTTTTAAATGTTTGGGCTTTTTAGTCCAGCCAACTGAATTACCTACCAACCTCATGACCTTGTTTTCTTAATTTCACAGCCTGTCCCTCTGTGAGATGGAGTGTTACTTATGACCTATGTTTGCTTATGCTTGTATAACATTTAAATGGAAATAAGTTTAATGCATGCTTCATACAAACTTACTTTGTATAACCAACTCTTCTACAATGTCACAGTGTTCCATGAAAACAAAATCTGAAAGCACATCAACATCTCAGTTCAGCAATAATTTAAAGAAGAAATCATATTCGCTGCCTGTCACAGCTTGCATTAAAGACTGTTGATGTCCTAAGTTTCTAAAGGATTGCATCTACTGAGCCATTTGCAGCTCTATTTCTACACGCAAAATAAACATATCCAAGAATGTTGAGGCCAACTGGCACAGAAAGGTGCCATGCTAATAAAGTCTGTCACCCTCCAAGACAGGGTGGTTGCTTTCAAACTGCCTACCGGGAAGAATCCCAAGATAACTTTCAAACCTTACCTGGGAACAGTTCAGGTGAGTTCCCGTAAGTGTACACCAAAACTAGGCCAGGGACAGTCAACAGTAGATACATTTAATTTCCAGGGCCAGAGACTGCTTCTAGACTCCATTTAATTTACTAGTACAGAAATGCCCATTGCATGAAGACCTCTTCATGCCTGCATGACCCTGAGTTCTTCATGTCTCTTGGTACATCTTCATTAGCTTGTCATTCACCCACCTTCCTTCTCAGAGACCAAGGTAATTCTACTAAAACCACACCAACCACAGACTTTAGGAGAGTTTTCTCTGGCTGGATATATTAATCTTTGTTTTGTTCCAAAAGGGATTCTGAGATCTTTGTCTCAAGTTTCTTCTCCAGGACTGTTTTTAGTTTTATCTTTCCACAGTGTTTCTTTGGTCTTGGAAAACAAAACACTGCTCTTTCCTCAGATAAACTCTGCTGACAGATGTGCCTTTCCACCTAAAGAAAATGAGTCTTCAGAATCACAAACTTGTCTCTTTCTCATGCCACAAGGAAACCCAGATTTTCATGGGGTTTGGGGTTTTTTTCCTTTTTTTTGCCTGCTGCTGCCCAACCACCTCATATTTGTTCTCAGTTCTTTAATCACATCCTTCTTCCTTCTCAGCCTCAAATCTCTACTTATCTCCATCTTATTCTCCTTTTTTTCTGGCGCCACTCTTCTTTCAGTCATTTGTTTCTCACTTTTTTCCTCCTGAGTTCTCCATCATAACACATCAGTCTTTCACTTGATTTCTCCACTACCAATTAGTGCCAGCTTCTATGCTATGATTACAGCCACATGCAGTACGTGGTCAGCTTCCTCAAAGACCTCTTCCTTCCAACTACTATTTTTATGTAGAGCTCTGCATTCAGATCACCTCAACTGCGTCTTCTATTCCCTCGTGGCTTTAGCTCCTGCCTCTAGCTGCATCTAAACTACTTGGATATTCTCTCTCCTGACTTCTGTCAGGTGACATTTCTATATAAAAATAGATCCTGTCAGGTAACACTGAAGAAAGTAAATCTCCTTCTGCTCCTGCATCAAGTCTTGGTGTCTCCTCTGCTATCCTTCATTCAGTGCTGCATCATTGCACATCCTTCCTCATCTCTGCCTTCAAGGAAAAACAAATAGTCCAGACAAAACGCGTCCAGACTCTAAATTTTCATTAAATGCTGGCTTCCTCTGGCCACTGACTGAAAGACAGTTATCTGCCTGAATTAAGCCCTCTTAGGTGGAAAGTTCTAGTTGTGATCAAAGGCAGAAAAACTCCCCCATCTTCTTCAGCTACAAGTTTAATCCACTGAAAACTACAAAATGGTCTTGCAAACCCCAGGAAAAAAAAAAAAAAAAAAGAAAGAAAAAAAGAGAAACAGAAATTACAATGTAGGGCAGGGATTCTTGTACATACACGATGCTTTACTAGAACTTGAAGGAAAATGGATGCCTACCTAAGTGGAAGAAAATGAAAGAAGTAGTGGGAAGAATTTCATGTTAGAGAGCAAAAATCCAGATTAAGTAATCTTAATTTTCTGAGACAAGGCTAGGTACTAACAAATGATTCCTCATACTTGTGAAATAGGAAAAATAAGTTTACATGAACCTCATACAGAACATAGTATTTTGAGCATAATATTCTGCAAAACTGGAAATTATTGCAGAAACATGTGGCTAAAAAGAAAATACATTTCAAGGATTTAACAAGGATATCTTTCTGCTAATCAAAGTACAGACTCCAACCCTTGATTATTCCCATCACAGTATGAAATAACATTAAGGGATCACACATTCTAAAATGCATTTTATTGTTTTTTCCCCTTTAAACAACACAGATTTTATAGGAAAAATATTAAGGACAGAGTTCAAAGAACATGTGGATGTGTAGGAACAAAGTACCAAGCAAAATGTCATCTCAAGTCTTTTACTATATAACTTTGTTTTGAGAATTGGAAGCTTATCAGTCTCACTTTCAGTGCAAGTCTTTCCTGCATATCCAGGCATGCAAGAAAGGACAAGCAATGAACAGCAGGTAAGCCTTGTGCCCTCAATGCTTTGGTTTATCTCCAGAACTTAAAATCCAGCAATGCTACTAAATAAATAAGGCACACTGAGACACAAACAGAAAGAGTATGCCAATTGCTTTCATGTACACAAGGCATCAAATTTAACTGCCAATAAGTGGGAGGATTTTCAAAGATGCAAATGTAAATGCAGAGTTCAAAAGGTATTCAGGGTTGGCCTAAATGATCTAGTTGCTACTGTAAATCTACAGTTCCTGGAAACGATGAAGTCTCCTGCACTGTTGTCAAAGATTTTGGAACCTATATCCACTATAAACACTATACTAATTACAATTAATTACGTTAATTTTCACCTATAATTTACACAAGGATTCTCCTAAAATGAAGCAGGCCAAGAACACATCCAAAGAGGTATTTCCTCTGCTAGGGCACAAAAGCATGCTGTGGTACCTGGCCTCCTGATCCTGGATCTTGCATAAAACCTATTAAAACCTTTCTGGCAGATCAGAGTTATCTGTGGCCTCTGTTACAAAGTACAATGCAGAGTCTGATCCATAGACTCTGGGAAAATAAAAAACAAACAAACAAAAAACCACCTCAAACCAAATAAACAAACAAACAAACCACCACCCCTGAAATATTTTAGCTGGCTTTAAATTAGGGTAATTTTTACATTAATGATGGAGGCAAAGGTGCAGTCTCTGACCACTGCTGCCATAAATATTTTTCAGAAATATATATTAGAGTAAAACAAACAAGATGTATCAGAGTAAGTGTCTACAACATAAATTCCATACTTGGCATAAAATGTATGGAGCTAAAACAAAGAATAAGCCTTTCACAGTTCCTTCTAAAACTTTAGAAATCTTCCTCCAAATTCCTAGTGTTACTTTGACTTGCTTTGAAGACTAATTCTCTGCCAGAGGTGCTGTATAATTGTTTATGTGTCATCTAACCTGAAGTGGAAGCTGAAATTCAACAAATAAATATGCAAATATCTCCTAGTGATTTGTACTTGCTAAATATAATCCAAGTGTTTATTGAGATCCTATTTAACAATTTCCCAATGGATGTATTTCTTGCAACAGATTAAATGACAATAGGATCAGAAAGCCAACCGTACAGAGCTAGGAAACAAAGATAAGTAATTCTGTTATGAAAAATATTGGAAATAGTATGCTTAGCAGGGAAATGTGACTGACTGGCTCAGTATTCAACTACTTGCCACACATTTACATCATGGAAAAGCATTTTTCCCACCAGTGGAAGAATTTAATTACATGGAGTACAGGGAAAAGAAAAGAAAATCCATTGTGAAAATCCTCTTTCACTGCTTTAGTCTAAGTAGTTATCTTAGAATATGTCAGCTGGACAAACAAAAAATACAAAAATAAGATTAAAGATAGTGTATCTTCACCTAGCAATCAGTAACTATGTGTTCCAGCCAGAGAAAACACTGGGAAAGCTACTGGAGGAGTTTTCCTTTGGCTCAGGGAACAGATGAGCAAGAGTTCTCCTAAGGCATTACTTACAAAGCCAAAAGCTGTTAAATTCAGCGGCGGCTAAAGCAAGTTACAACACAGTCTGCTCCAGACTGTGTGGACAGAGCCAAGCTGCAGTATAATAACATTTAGGGGAAAAAGGGAGCAAGCAGAGAAAACATACCTTATGGTTTTATCCCAAGCCTGAATCAGATTCATGGAGCTTTCTCAAGCAAGTCAGAATATGGATGTAGAAAAGGTTTTCTGCTTCCAGAGTGCTCACCTACTGAAGCACAGGTTCTACACTGGTATTTTCTAGTCTTTATTCAACCAATTTTTCAATTGCCAAATAAGACAGACACTTTCTTTGGAAAACTATGCCACTTGCTGTTGTCGAGGAAGACTTTTTCAGTCCAATAAATCACATCTTTCCTGTCATGCATTCTTTCTCAATTAATCAATTTTTTCTCTATGACACTTTAACATCCCAAACATTTTGATCAAACCATTCCTACAGAACTGCTTTCTCTATGTCCCATTCCGATGTGAAATCTCTCACTTCATCTGTCCTTCCACATTTCTCCATGTCCATGGTTAATTTTCCTTTATTTTCTCAAAATTTCAGTTAAACCACATAAAATGGTGCATAAAGACTAGAGGGAACTTTACAAAGCCACTGAAGTGAAAAACAGGCTGGAGTTCTGAATTAAGGACTGTTTTTGGTCAGCTGTGCAATTCTAGCTCATTACATAAGAGTGAGTGTAAAATCATTCTGCAGCTCAAAATAACTCCTATTTGTGTAATTTCCACTCCATTTAAGAAGTTGGAACAACTGTACCAGCAATTTAAGGAAGGCAGAAGAAGTTAAGAGGATCTAAAAGGTTTTGATACAACGACTGCAATATTATCAGAAGCAGGATTGAGGAACCTGGTTAGGATTCTTTTCTGTGAGGGTTGTGGCGCACTGGAACAGGTTGCCCAGAGAAGCTGTGGGTGTCCAAACCCTGGAAGTGTTCAAGGTCAGGCTGGATGGGGCCTTGAGCCACCCGGTCAAGTGGAAGGTGTCCATATCTTAAGCAGGGGGGTTGGAACTAGATAAACTCTAAGGTCCCTTCCAACCCAAGACATTCTAGAATTTTGTGATCCTATAAGAACAAGAAATTACCTTTTTCTCTTCTATTATTATTTTATGTTCCTTTAATTATTTTACTTAATGGAAGCAAGGAATAATAAAATTTAAACATAATTATGAATGCTAGTACATTTTTACAGCAGTCTTGTGTTTAACCTCTGTCTCTTTCCATACATGACAACTGCAACTACATCCAAGTTTTGGAAACAAAGTACATCAAGTCCTCCTATGCAGAGCTGGAACACACCAGGGTCAGCCTGCCATTTTCCTACTGAAGACAGAACTTGCAGAAAAAAGTGAACATTACCTGTCATTTTCACTTAGCTTTTGCTGCCAGCAAAGGAGGAGCTCCACCTATATATCTAAGTATTTTCCAACCAATTTGTTTTCAGAAATGGAATTCCAGGCCAGAAAAAGCACAACATCATGTGCTTCAAGAAAATCAGAGCTGGTGAACACCTGCACTATGGCTACTTACTTGGAAATCTGGATGGGTTAGTACTGTCACTGTATTTTCAAGCAGCTCTACATTGAAAATTTTACTATCCTGTATGTCTTATCATTTTACGAACCCACTCTGTGTCTGAAAACTTAAGGCTCTCTGAATCAGCCCCAATCAGGGGGTGAGACTAATAGTGTCTATGGTTAGCATCTTAATATAAAGGAAATCAGAAATGTCAAAACTTGTCATAACTGCTCAACAGTATTCTCTCTCTGTATTATGTATCTACTACAACTAAAGGACTGTGACAAATTTTAACCTGACATCCTCACGGTCAGCAAAAAATCAGTACTACTTTTCCTTGGTGACAGTCAGACATGGCAGGGAATACTTTCCCTAATTTCTGGGTGAACACTAGAGAAACCTGCTACCTTTCTGTGAGGTGCACACGCATTCAAGTTTCAGTCCAGAACACACAATTTCCCTCCTGAAATTGTATTATTTTACCTTTACCTCTGTTTGTTCTTTTTTGTGATTACTAAATCAAACAAGGGATGATTGGTTTTTAAATTAATTTGTGAAAGGACAATGAAAGATGCTGATGGCTAGAAGGATGGGAATGAGTTTCTAACAGATCAAAAGAGAGAGAGCACTAATGAGCAGATGTGTCCTGAAAGATTTTCTTAAATGCAAGCATGATGACTATCTCAAGACTGATCCATTACAAATAGAGGTACCAGGGAAGAGCCCTTACTGACTCTTGAGCAGAAAGGGAAAACAGCAGAAGGAGCCCCACTCAGTGGTTCACATTTGAAGAAATAATAAAGTGGGCTCCATTTAGTCCTTGCCCCCTCTGCAGAGCCCTCTGTGCTCCCACATGAGGAGCACAAAATTCAAGTGCTTGTCTCCCGTCCTCCTGTCTGATGAGGCTCATGGGAGCTGGAGCTTTCTCAGGAAGCTCACAGAGAGCTCATATGCTCCAAGGGCCAAACTTTGCTACTGCACTTGACAGAGCAGCTGTCAAGGTAAGAAATATTCACTGCACACATATTCTACAAATATTCTTTTGTACTACAAAGTGAAGCCCCTGAATAAAGAGCCCAGTAGATGACATAAGATCAAGGAATTAGAAACTAACCAGCAACTGCAACTCTGTGGAGTCACTAGACTGTTCCCTTCAGTCATTGAGTTGGACTGGCATGGTTGAGGCAGCTTTGTGACTGTAAGCAAAGCATTCCAGGTTGCCTTTCTTTTTTTTTTTTTCTTTTTTTATTTTTTCATTTTTCAATGTAATTTTAACTGATCTAGTTCACCATACAACTCAAACCAATCAAACACAGATTCTTCTTGGGTTCTATTCCATTTTTGGGAATAGGGGCTTTTCAACTTTGAGATAAAATGTTCTCTGTCAGGAACAAAATCAGCCATCAATCCTGGCAGGCTGGACATAAAATCCATTTTAAAAAATCTCCAGGATATACATGCATTTTACCTTGAACTTCCTGCTAGATTCCATTTGGACTTACTTGAGTAAAAAGCTAGAACTTCTCTGCCTGCCTGAGGGAACCAAAAATATTAGTGCTGATTAAATATTTATTTTGTAGCAACATGAAATCTATCATGCTATAAAAAATTGTTTTGAATGATACCTCTTGAGCAAGACTGCGACTTAAGCTTTTCTTGTTACTAAGCTAAACATTCAAAAAAAAAAAATACAGCTGGTCCAAGAAAACTCTGTTTTGCTTTGGCAAAGCATCAGACAGCACCTTCTGGTTTGCCAACACAGGCAGAATCTTATCTAACTGTGGGATGTGCTTGGATTTACTACCTATTAGCAAAACTCTTAAGAAGCAGTGAAAGGTTCCAGCCCCTTTTACGTATTTTCAGTCAAATCTCATTAACTTCATGCTCTCAGTTTGCACACAACATTATGGCAGTCTTTTCCCACCTCTTAGGGAAAAATTAATAGGAGAGTGTTAAATCTCGTATTACCAGGACTTCATTGCTTTTACAAGCTATGCTAAATAATTAAATGTGCTTGTCAAATAACTGATTAGAGAAGATTTTGTGCTTTGGTATATGTTTTTACTGTCTGTTTACCTCAGTTGACAAAATAAAATCATTCAGAGGGTCTCCTGCACAGCAACTGAAACCTTAAACTTGGAGAGGAGAAGAGCTGTGGGACAATTCTACATAGGATGCAATTAAAGAAAGAGAACTGGATTAAAGCCACAGATGGGGAAACTGAAACAATAGAACCAAAGCTTGCTCTGAGGGTGGTGCTGAATGAGAATGTCCTAGAAGCAAATCTAGCTAGCACCATCTAGCTCTCTAGCAGCTTCTAGACAGGCTTTTGACCCTTAAAGTGAGCAAAAAGGCAGAGAATACATATTGCTTAGAGAGATTAGGACTAATATTATTCAGCCAAGACTGACTTTTCCAACCTTTTTTTTTCTTATCCACATTTTCACAGTAATATATTGGGGGGGTGGGGTGGCTTTGGCTACTGTTATCAGCAGGGTGCAACCATCTGAAATATTCTGTAGTTAACCCATCTGTTCTGTAGATGTAGGATCCTTCAGGTCTGAAATAGAGGGGACAAGGGGTTATGTGCAAAAGGGCAAAGGTCAGACAATTAGACAAGCAACACACCCCTCCACCACATCCATAAGGCAAGGCCATTTCTGTAATATCAAAGACAAAGATAATTTCTGACACAGTGCACGTTGTCCTACCTGCCTCTCTTCTCCACAGGCAGGTCTCTGGAGCCCATTCTATCCAGTAAGACGATCCACACAGTCAACTGAAGCAGATGTAGTCAAATGAACAGCTGTCTCTCCTGCTGATGGGAATTAATTTGTTTGGCCACCCTGGCAATTTTTCAGATGCACTCTTCTAAAGGTTACTCAAAACCAAAAATTGTACAGCTGCAAATCCCTTCTGGTAGCAGCCAGACATATGCTGTACCAGCCTGCTGCTACCAGAGCCTCATCCAGTGTCCCAGGGCTGCAGCACACAGCAGGATCTGCTGTCCTGAACATCACTGTGATGTTCAAGTTGGACTCTGTCAATGAGCACATACACGCAATCTGCTATTTTTTTAATGTACTGGTCACCAAAAGCCACATTTCCATTAAGCAGGAGAGAACATTCCTGATGCTCCTGTTCTCTCACGGCAGCAGAATTCCCTGAATCGACACTTTTGGAGAGTTCTGTAACAGTGAGCACAGCATGCTTGACTCTCATCTGAGCAGACATTGCGAGCAGAGGGTTAAGCACCAGGTACTTCTTTACACTGACTTGTGCTCCAACCTAGCATGTGGATTTAAAAAATTTAAAAACCAATATATTTCTCTCTTGGAAGAGAGCAGCAGGTTACCCAGACAAAATCATGGATTCTTGTATAAGGGTTATTAAGTAAACAAAGTGCTGGAAACAAGACTGAATAGCTTTCAATTGCAGTAAAACTGAGCTTTTTAAAGCTTTTAAAACTTTTGGAGTTCTTAGATACAAACAATTAATTTGGGACTAGCAGTGCACTGGAGATATGCCAAAGGAACTCCCCAGACCTCAACACAACTGCTCTCTTCTGTTATCTGGAATGCTTTTACAGCATTAACTGCCTGAAGAGAAAGAAATGCCAAGGAAACCCTCAGTGATAACCAAAGTCAATTTTGCAAGCTTGCGTGCCACTGTCCAGTAGAGGCACTTTTTCTGTGGTAGAAAAGACTGTTTTCCTTTACATTAAATAACTTAGCCATGAGCTTTCACATGGAAGGAAATAGCAGCAATATGATGTCTCAAATACCTTACTAATGGAGAGGGCAATTTTCTTCTATGGCACTGCCTTCTCCATTCCTTTTCAGAACTCAAGTATCCATTAAGAGTGACTCACTGGTTGAAAAAACATGTGAAAAAGAGACATCCTGAAGTTTGTTTTTAAATGCTCTCCACGGTCAATATTATGGCTATCAGGAATTTGTGAAAACCATAGGTATGTAATATATTTTCAAGAGATGTGGTGCAGAAGAAACCTCATGCTAAAAAATCACAACTATTATTGCATGGCAACCAAGCAAACATGTTTGATTCCTGACTAACCAAAGTCTTTTCTCCTTTCACCACAGCCATGAATCCCTAACCTACTAGCAAGAGTAATGAACCTTTTTTTATCTTTTTCCAGCATCTTGTCCTCTTTCCTGGATGTCTGTGAAAGCAGGTGGAGCCTCCACATGGAGGGACACAAACTTATTTACCTCAACCACCTTACATTGGCTTATCAAATGCAATGGTATATCTCTTCTCTGCTTTAGTTCTACTATTGTTTTAGTCCAGTATTTTTTCCAATTCAGGTCTAGGCTGCCATGTGTAAACCATAAGTACATGGTCCAGGGAGGGAGAGCAGTAGGGATGGTCAGGTACCAAGTGCAAACTACCTGCTGTCAGGCTAGGTATCAGGTATTCTGGAAAAAAAAAATCTTCTAATATTCCTGGGCTCACGCTTGAATTTACCCTGGATAATTTTACAGAAAAGCTTTTTCACAGATCTTTCTACAGAGCCAGAATTACATGAAAACTTTCCTGAGTAAGTTTTTATCCCCACATACAGCCAGGACAACCCTTAGCTGTTCTTCCCCTCATGCTGCTGTGGAATTACACTAAACATTCCTGTAACAAAAGCTATGCAACCTAAGTACAGTAGGGTGACATAATTTTGAGCTCAAGTTGATGGATTTTTCTATTTGCAAGATTTTGCACAGTAATTCCTGATTAATTCTGAATGTTGAAATTAATGAGATTATCAAAGTAACAAGGAGCTAGGGCTGTTCTTGTTCACCACAGTGTTTTGTATTTCTTCTAGTATAAAATTACTTTTTGATATATTTTAGTCTCTTTTCTATTAAAAAGATCTGCTGCCTCTTACCCAGTAAGACAAGAATACACTTCCCTGTAGCTGCAGAGAACTAAAAGACAAGTGTCCTCCACTCCCACTATTCCATGCACGTCCCAGAGCAAGCATACAAGTTACTGCTTTTTCAGTTTTGGGGAAAGCCGATTATTTTATCCTAGGAATTCTACATAATTTGCTAAAATTGTCCCCTGCCCTTTCTACTCTTAGGGATATTAAGAGTGGCTATAGAAGATCCTCTGTTAAAGACAATGGAATTATGCCCACTGAGTAACTGAAGAAAATTCTGAACTCTTTCAGGACTTTACTTGTATCACAGAAGGGATTCAATGAGCTTTATAGAATAATTATTATTTTTCACTGAACTCAATAAAAAATGCAAACCATATAAAACCATATAAATAAATCAGGTAAAATATCAGAAAAATATGCAGAAGGATGCGTTTATGGCTGATCAAACAGGAGCAGGAACTGGCTTAGTATTGGCCCATAGGACTGAAGCACCCAAAATGTACAAGCTCAGCAGCACTGAGCACCCACCGCAGCATCTCTGTAAGGATCTGCTCAAAGACTTTTCAACCTTTCACCACTGAAACAAGAGTCACCTGCTCCACCTCAGATTTTGGAAATTCTGTGGCAGCATGTACCACATAAGAGCCTTTGTTGGTGGAGATGTGGATTTAAAAGGCCTGAAGGAACTCTTATGGTAATCTGGTCTGACTTCCTGCCTGGCACAGCCTGTAATACTTCATGCAGCAATTTCTTTACAAAGCACAAGAACTTGTAACTCTACTAGAAGATATTTCAGAAGCAGATCTAATCTTGATTTAATTACTCCAAGTGATCTACCACATTCCTTTCTAAGCATTTCCAGTGGTTAATTACACCCACGGTATCGTAATTCCAATGTGAACTCCTCTTCCTTATCTTGCCATGTTTTTTGTCTGTTGGAGCCCTATCCCATCTCCCTATACTGATATTTTTAGATCCTAACCACATCACACCTCAAAATTCTCTTACCTGAGATAAATAGTTTGCCTGCTTGGCAAACCAAAACAGGAATTCCTGAGTCAACTGTGCAGCATCTGCGGTGGTGTATTTAGCTTTTGACTAAAGAGACTAAAAGAGAAAAGTCAATTCAAATGTATGGGGAAGGCACCAAACATCTTTAACAAGCTTTTCCAGCTTCTGCAGCACTCATTTGTATGACTTGGAAATTTGGGATGAACAGCACTGCGACCTTCATAGCTTCATTTTCAAACTAACTGATAAATTGTAGCTCAAACTGGATCAGTAGTTACTAAACACTACAGTTAACTTAGAAAGAAAACGATGTTTGATGGCAGGTGGTTTTCTACTGCCCATATGTCAAATCACATTAAAATGACCTGGTACTTCTGCAGGCACTGCCAAGGCAGAAATCCAGGAGTGAGCAATGTATACCTTAAAATACTTCCAGCTGTGACTCTGGTAAACAAAATAAGTAAATTTCCACTACTGCTGTCATTCTATATTACTCAGGCATATTACTTAGGGATTTGTATTACTGTAGCATTCAGAGGCTCCACATAAGGCTCCCTTGTGTTAGGTGATCAGCTACAGACATGGCAAGTTTAATTCGTTTCTGCAACGTTTGCCCAGTGCTTGTATGGCTGAATCCTAGTAAAGAGACAGAAGGAGGACTTGTCTTCTTTCTGGATCACGGATGCTGATGAGATCAGTGTACAAAGACTGCTCAGAACTAGAATTTCTTCTGGCATTTACTAAATCCCTGCACTACCCATGTGGTTCTCAACACATTATAAAGTTCCTTAGCTTCATTAACCATGTTCCAGAAGGGTTTTCAGTCCTTCTCACTGGTTGGGTGAAAAACAGCAGCATCTTGCTGTCTCAGAGGTGTACTACATAAGCACACACCTTTGTAGCTGCAAATAGATGCACATGTACCAATACAAAATAAGAATTACAAAGATAGTCTGCTATTAACACCACCGTTTGTTATGACACCTCATTACTTTTTCACGACACTACTGTTTTTTCCATTAATACTTCACATTTCTACTCACTTGTGGTTTCTAGCAGTTTATATTTTGCATAGCTTAAATGCCTTGTTTTTTTTAAGCCTCCCTCTTCCCTATTCCAAGAATGCCCCTCTGCAAACCAGGAACATGGTTTATGCAGACATATCAACTTTTACTGATGCTAACAGCTTTTAAAAAATTTCTTATGAACACTCTTCATTTGGAAGTCATTTGACTTGAAATAGGTGTACGAAATCCAGCTAACAACTCTGAAAAATTTTACTTTAACCACTGATGCAAAAAACAAAACCAGGCAAATATGGGAGGAAAAGAAAACAATAACCAATAACACTTCCCTTCCTTGGAATCCTGAAAATGACTATTATAATTGAAATATTAATTGTGACAGAAAAGTAATCATATATTTTTTGTAATGCTCTGAACTGGTTCATACTTCAGCTGCCTGTCAGGACAACTTGCTATTGTACACCTGGCTTTGTTATTCGACATAGATGCTTCATTTTCTAGGTGACACACCACATGAATGTCAGCATCCTCACTAGCAATGGAAGAAATGGAAAGATAAAACCACTTCTTTAACATCCATTGCAGTTGGTACTGTATTGAAAGACCTTCTTCTGCTTTTTGCCCATCTAGCAGATGACACAGAGTCCATTTTCAGAATGCAGCTGAACTATGTTATATAAGGGGAAATAGTGACTCCTAGAAGAGTTCACCTCTCCTTTATTTATTTAACTATGTAACTCATAAACTCCCACTACCACATCTCAAAAACCAAAAATCTGTGACCAAGCTACTTATTTTATCAGCATATCTTCTAATGTTTCATTTTCAAACTGGAAGAAAACAAAGATTTTCATTGACTGAGTAGTGAAAACTATAGCATCTGCCAAAAAATAATTACCTGTAAATTCCTTACAAGCAAAAAGAAGTTTCCAAATCTATGAAGGCATCTTTTTTTGATTAAGGACCAAATAGTGCTTCAGTAACAACAACAACAAAAAAGTTAAATGTTGTTAGATTCCTTCTGCAATACTGTACTCTTTCTTTTTTGTGCTTTGACATACTGACCCAAACTGGGATCTACTAGTGAAATGCTGAAATCTACTGGTCCAGGAGCTAGCCTAAATGCTGAATATATTTGTTAAAATTATCTCAAATTAACTTGAATATCTTACTAAAGTGGAATTAAAAAAAAAAAACTTACCTTATTAGAGCTTCATTTTCTGTTCTTTCACTGAAAAGAGTAAAGAAATCTGTATTAAAGATCCATTTGGGAAAAAGAACGGTCTGAAGTAACTATTTTAGTTTCACTTCAATTAACACCAAAATCAAAAGGTTTTTTTTACATAACTGTAGTAAGTCTGTTATTTTGCAGGGTTAATAATTTTCAACACTCTGGAGTGGAGGCCTTTATTTGTCATCTTAATTAGCTTTTCTGAACAAACATTTCAAATGGTTTGGAAATATTAATACAAACAACTGATCTCATCAATTCACCACCTAAATCACAAGCTGATTAGATACATTCAGTAGGTTTATTTTCACTTCAAGCTGTATCTCACGAGCAGTATTTTTGTTTGTGTTGCCATTACCTTTATTGGACATTTGGTATTTTCTATTATAGGATGGATTTTCATTGCGATATGCCCATTTAAAGAGTTTCTCAGCCTGGAAGGGTTTTTAAAAGTAGCTATTTTCTGCTTAAACCCCAAACAGGTAGGGTCAGTGGCAGTTTAGAAGAATGAAAGCAGTAAGCCATTTCAAAAAACACCTACTTCAACTCAGCTGCTCTGTATAACACATTTGTCAACAATTTACCAACACACATCACAAAATCAAAAGACAATAAAGCTTTAAGAGTATTCTTGGAAAGTTCAGGCATAACTCACAACAATCAATGAATGGTGAGGCATGCAAAAATATTAATTAACCTTTTATTTCTTTGTGAGTTTTTTCAGTCTTTTACAACCAGGGAGAACTGTCTGCAAGCACCAGCATTATAATTGGGAATTGGATTCTGGTAACTCTGAAGTAAATGGGTATTTTTTGGTCAACAATGCATGCAAGAAGAAAATCACACTTTTTCTTATTTCATTTTCTAAATTAGCATAACATGAAATAGAAACAGCATGAAATAGAAAACAAAAAGCCAATCTAATAAACTCTGACAATTATTAGCAGTATTTGTCGAAAAGCAGAGAGAATCATGCTGAGTCACAGGCAAAGCATCTCAACCTCTAGCGCTTTCTGTACACTTCATTAGCCATCAGTCAGTATGGTTAGAGATTTACAGATGAAGAGAAAACAAGGAGAGACCTTGTTCATCTTTGCCAAGGACAAATTCGAAGCTTGGCCTCAAAGCATGCAATCAATGCAATGGTTGAAGAGATGAATTCTCTTTACTGCTCTACAGAGAAAATACTATGACTTGGGGAACAGCAGGGTTAAAACAGAGTCTTCTATGAATGAATCTGTCAATCTGAGGGAAACAAAGCTTAAGAGAATAGTAGAAGTGCCTCTTCCCTTCATTTAGGGTATGGTCACCTGATATTTTTGAGAGACCTATAAAATGAGAATATTTCACACATGGAACAGATAAATTTAAAGAGAGACATTCCTGGAGTGCAGTAAATCATGGGATTAACCACTCATTTTGAGAAAAGCCATGAGATCCCATTTTTATGAGTCAGCTTATGAGAGCGGACATTTACAAAGTCCAATTTCCCACAAGAGAGTACCTGCACATGCTTACCTTTAAAGGAAGAATAACTATAAGGTCACTTAATTACTTAGTCAAACATAAAATCCTCATAGGTTTAATTTTCCTATGGCTCCCCCTGATAAGCAGCTATTAAAAACATCCAACAGTACCAGATTAGTTCACATTTACCTGTCTGGCTTCAAGTGTGGGTCACCCACAAAAAATAATTTAAGAAAGATTTTGCATGCAGAAATCAAGAGACAGAACCAGTAAGTATTTTATCACTGGATGCTATGCAGGGTTTCAATAGGATTGAGTGGGATTTATTACAGCACGAGCCAAATCCTTCTTACTTTTCTCATGCAAAACACCCATTGAAGCTAGCCAGAGTGCAACTGAGGACATATTGCATCCCTGATTCTCTATTACTCACCTGTCACAATACTACTGTGCACTGCAGCGCAAAGTTTCTGGGAACAGAATGCTTCTTTCTGGGAAGGGACAGGAGTACCTTACAGGCTAGCCTGTTTTAAATATAAAGCAGGTACAGAAGCAAGTCTGAAGAAGACTAAAGCCATCTTGGACTTGTGACAAGATCCACAGTTTTAAAGAAAAGTATTTCTATGCTAGAAACACTCACAGTGCAAGCTGCTTTGAAGCATATTTAACTCATCCTACATACTTTTAAAAGAAGAATGAAAGCTTTCTTTGGCAGGGTTTATGACTCCCAGAAAAAAAAAAACAACAAAAAAGCAACCTAGCATGCTTAAAAAAACAATTTGCATAAGTTTTCCTTATCTGATCTAGCTATTGATAACAGGACAAGCTATAATGAGGGCCATGAGCACCTCTTACCACAGGTTCTCACGGGCCCTGCTGCCTGTCTAGCCCAATGGTCTCCGAAGACATTTTTTCAAGAGGACCAATTACTATCTCCATCAGGTAGCAGGAAGCTTCTAACTTCAGATCTGGCTTTTACCCAAGTGGAGATAACCTCCACTCCAGTGTGCCCAAAACAACACTGGATAAGTGAGGTTCAAGCATTCAGTGGTCCCTGCAGAAGACTTACTGGATTTCCTTATCTGCCTCAGACACCTTGGCAAAGAATTTAAAATTAAAATATATCTCCTGTTAACTGCTTGCACTGCCTTCATGCTTAATGCCTACTGCTTAGATGGAGGGGGAGAGCGCTACAGGAAAAAAAAAAACAGTAAAAAAGTGAGGACATTTACATTGCAATATTCAGATGTGTCATCTTGCTAAGCATATGCCTCTTTACAGTAAAAACTATACTTGTTGCCAATCACCAAATGTGTTAAATTTGGACAGACTCTAGGAGGATTCTACCAGACTGCCTCAAAGGCACATCAGTACCATTAAGTTAAACTAAGTAGACAACTGTCCACACTCCACACTCTGTGACAAGAGGTTTTGTAAATACATCAGGGTATTTACAATTAGCCTTTCAATCCTGGTACAAAAAAAAAAAAAAAAAAAAAAAAAAGAGAGAGAGAAAATACTGTAAACTTTTTTTCAAGTTCCATCTTTTTCAGAACAACTTATGAACTTTCTCAGTTTTATAAATACTACAATTAACACTAAAAAGACCTACTGATAGAGATTGTTAAAACAATGTAATTTGCTACTGAAGCTGTTCATAATTTTTCTTAAGGAAGACTCACCACTGACTTGTTGAACCACAAGAAGCAAACACTTCTAAAATGATCAGACAGCAACATAGATGTAGATGAAAATTTCCTACTTCAACACACAGAAAATTCCTGACTGCATGGAGTTATACAAGTAAAAATGTTCCTTTTTGTTTCAGTCATTGTTATGTCACCTTTTTTGTTGTATGCTGTTTAGCAGAAACTGATAAATCTGAAGATAACTTGTCGTTAACTAAAATGTGGGTTTGATCCCAAAAGGGAACACACCCAATTAGCCTAAACAACATATTCCCATACGATCCAGTACACAGTAGGAGAAAAGACACCCAGGTGCTGTTCAGAAATTTTAGATATAAAGTACATATTCCGCCTAAGTCTTTGAACAGATATCAGATTAGGGATGAGAGCAGTACTTTTCTTATTATGCTTTTCTTCTTATCCATCAAATCCTATTCATCCTATTAAAACTTACTTTCAAGCTCCTCACACCCATCACAGACATCTTCATTTGGAAAAAAAAAAAAAAACCACAAAAACAAAAAAACAAGTTACCAAAAGATGGACAGATTGACATCAATTCAGTCCTCCAGACAGATTCACCCCAGAATTTATTTCAGTTTACTTTTTTAGTCCCTGCAGGATGCTCTGGTGTGCAGAGGTCCACAAAGAGACTGACTGAACAAACTAACTACAATTTCCTTTTTCACAAAAGATCCCAGAAAGCCACCCAGGCCTGGAAAAGCCAGACAGCTCCTGTTCCATCAAAGCCAAAGAAGGAAAAAGAAAGGAGTAGGGGATGAGCAAGCCTGACCAGGATAAATTTGTTCTTAAAGCTGCTCCAGTAAGTTTGGCTTTCAGTTCTTCTGTTTAGCAGCTCCCAGTCAGAATTAAAAGCATGTCAGTGGAGGTGGAGTAAAAAAGAACAAAAAATGTAGGGGAAAAAAAAAGACAGCAGGGAAAAATCTCACTGACCTCCCTCAGGAAAGTTCTTCCTCAAGACACAAGGAACTCTGCTGGCACAGAAAGTTAATTTAATTCTTCCTGCCCCACCAGCCTTGACTCAAGGCCATTTGATTTCACAGTTTCAGTATCTGCAGTAGTTAACAAGTCGTGCCATGCACTCTGCAGAGTGAAAAGCCATGACTGCAGCATGCCAAAGTCTAATCTGTGACAGGCATTCCCAGTTCTGGAACTCCACACAGCGCGCCTTGGATTGCTTGGCGCTGCAAGGCACCAAGTGTGCACAGTCTGAACTCTGGGACCTAGGGATGCATCCTGAGAATATTTACCACCGGTGCAATGCTAATCATAATCAGCATGCAGGTATAGGCTCTCTGCAGGATAAAAGGGCAGAAGAAAGCCTGTGTTTAGATTGGACAGCAAGAACAAGATCATAGCTGGGAGGCAGAAAACTCATAAAATAGCTCCACTTAAAGCATACATACAGATTAAAAATTAGCCACTGCTGCCAAAAAACTGCATGTAACCCCACCCACAGCTATACCTGCCTGTGTAGAGACTGCCAAATGCAATGTGTTCTGCTGCCTCACCAGCATGACCAGCTAAGAGCCACCATCTTACATCTGTCCTGCTCCCCAAAAAAGTGCCCAAGAAAGAGTCACTATTTATTAGTGCTCTTGATGACTGGCTGTCATAGAAATCAAGGACTTCAATGATTTTTTTGAAAGCTAGTCGTCCTCCTGGGTATAAGAAGTCTTAAAAATCAGCCAGGTAGCTTGACCCAACTGTTTAGAGATAGAATAGTGTGGAAACAAAAATAACCATTGCTACTGCTGTATTGTTTGTTCAGACCGTACTAAAGAGCTCAAAGCCGCTTGACAGAAAATGCTACAAAAATGCTGTCCAGAAGCTATTATCCTCTCCAGCAAATGACGAGTCCACAGACAGTAATGTCTGCAGTCTGCCAACATTTCCATTACAATTCTCTGCTTTAATGAAGAATTAACAAGATTAAATACACTTTGGCTAGTAGACCTTCAAGTTCTATTACAGTACATTGTATTTATATTAGAAATGTTAATGTCGCAATTCTTGACTTTGAAAAGTACAATGATAAATTAATTTACCTTTAAAATAAAAACTGTACCAAAAATAATTGTTTAAGATCTTCAAATTTATTCTACTAATCTTTATAGAAGAAGTACATTGCTTATGCCATTAAAAAGAAAAGCTAATGTATTTTTGTAAGGTAAGAATTAATTGAATTCAAGAAAACTAAGCAGATCCTAGAAAAGGGCAGCTATTTTCTCTGTACATAACATAATCATATGTCCTAAATCCAGTTATTTTCTTCCTCTGAAAGGTATTTAAAGATGTCATCTCCATAAAGCCTGGCCCAGTGCCACAGAAAGCACAATGACATCACTGTCGCTGATGTGAAACCCTGCATTCC